>NW_024704742.1:84185176-84502676 GCF_018977255.1 Callorhinchus milii | reverse complement strand
TCTGCACCCTCGCCTCAATATTTGCGACACGTTCCGCACCTTAACGCTGTCATATAATAATAATAATAATCCTTGCATTTGATATAGCGCTTTTCACGTCTTCTAGACGTCCCAAAGCGCTTCACAGAATAGACTGTATATTTGCATGGCAGACTGGATCCAGCCTGGCAGGCAACAGCTGCTTGATCAGAATTAAATGAGCCACATAACCCAACCCGTCCCCACCGCCCACACCCGGAGCTACTTTTATTTCTGGTTCACTCTCACTCCGATTGCAGAGCATCAAAATTGGTTTGATCTTTCAACCAAAAGCGAGTGCGTTTCACTGCACACCACACCAATGGCACTTGACAGGTTTGCAATAATCAGCATGAAAAACGCAGAGGGTAAATTTTCCACTATTCAGCACTGACCTTCTTTCATGTTAGCTGGGATGTTTACAGGGTGGTTTCATCACAGTCACTCCATTTTACAGTATATCCTGTGAAGTGCTTTAAGCCATTTTAATGTCATGATCAGGTGCAATATCAAATGCAAAGATTATTATTATTATCTGTCCTGTATTGTTAACCCTATAGTCAATCGTTCTGTGTGACTCCTTGACTTGTACAATTACTTATTGATTTTGTTAGCCGTGTGTCTGATATTTGGAAACCCATCAGCATGCTTAAGAGCATCCGTATCAAACTGAGAATTCCACATATGTATGCCACCTACACATGGAAATATCCCTGTGGAAACGGAATGCAAATTCTCTCCCCACGTCTAGTTTACCTAATTCCAGAGAGTATCAAGTACAGGTTGGCTTGAGCCATTGCTTGGGGATCCCAGAGTTTGCATTGAGGTACTGCTGGAGTCCAAACAGCTAAAGCTACACAGCTTGCCATTGAGAGCACTGTATGGTAAGCTTTTCCGCTGCTTGTCTAGCTAGGACCACCCTATCCGTTAGGGCTTTAGCTTGCGGGAGCCGAGTGGGAAGCGTCACTGCCCCAGTGACTGTTCTGCCCTTCCATTTCCTACTCATGAGTCAGGCTGGCTGGGCTGTCATTAGTAGTGCCAGTAGTGCCCTGGAATACTGCAAACCCACAGGTACCAGACTACCGAGATCCCTACGGAGAGTTGACTCGTTTCCAACATTCCATTACCAAACACTGCCAGAGGCAGTACAGAGAGGTTTACCACAATGTGACCTGGAATGATGAAATAGTTATTGAAAAAGGCCTCCTCCCTTCTTTGTCTTTTTTATCCCATCTTAAGACCTACCTCTTTGACCACGCCTATGGTAACCTCCCATCTTCCTCCCTTGCTTGCCGTCCAACCCTGCTGCTGAACAATGCTTCAGACATTACCCTGCATAAGACAAGCTACATAAATGCAAGTTATTAGTGTTTTTAAGCAGAGGAATCCCAGGGTGGATAATGGGATAATGAATATCTAATGTGTTAAATTAGGGCTGGATGAAGTTCACACCGTGTCCTTTGAACTCAGCGTGTGATTGTATTTAGGTTTGGTGTGTCTCCTCTCACTGAGCCAATCTTTATCTTTATTACTATCCAGATATTAACAACCTGAATCATTCACGTCACTCACTCAGTGCCCTCTGGTAGACAGCCTAAAGCCCATGTTGTGACTTCATTTTTTTGTGCTCAACTACTTCAGTGTGAGAAACACTAAAACAGCGCCAGCAATTTTAACACCCAACATCTCAATAATGTGTGATGTGATTTGTTCATCTTTTGCAGATCCTGGCACATATAATCCTTTAGTGATCTCAGAATTTTCCCTCCCCACCTCTGCTGAAGATGATGATTCATGCTGCAGGAAAAAGATCCAAGTCATTGGCGGGACTCCAAATCCCTCCTGGCTTGGGTATCAGTCTGGCTCAGTTGTACACTCTTGCCTCTGAGTTGGACTTTGATCTCATGGTGTTGGCTGGCAGTGCATTGCAGTGCTGGAAAAGAGCTGCATTGTCAGTGGACTGTTTTTTGAGTAAGACATTAAACTGAGGTCCTGTCTGTGGTTGTTCAGGTGGACGTTAAAGATCCCAAGCCACTGTGTGAAAAAAGAAGGGGGTTTCTCCCGGTGTCCTAGCCAACAATCCTCCAGATAAAATTGGTTATTCACTTCATGGCTGTTTGTGGGACATTGCTGTCTGCCTGTAAATTACACAGTCATTACACTTTGCAGTAAAATCTTGTGAAGCGCTTCGAGAGACATTTTGACAATGATGAGGCACTGTATCAGATTAAGATCATTAAGAAGTCACAATTGATTCCTGATTGTGATCTTGACACTATAAATGAAGGATCATAGTAGAATAATAATAATAATAATCCTTGCATTTGATATAGTGCCTTATCATGGCTTCGAAATATCTCAAAGCGCTTCAATGTTAGAATGTTACAGTAATGAAATAGGCCATTTGGCACATCAAATGTTTTTCTCCACATAAACCACACAATCTAATCCCACTCTTGCTTGTTCTCCAAATCCTTTAATATTATTCTTTTTCAAGCAGCTGTCTAATTTCCTTTTAAAATAAACGTACGGCCTCAGTCTCAATTACTGTGAGTATTCAGTGATGTTTCCTGTCACATCAGCTCCTATCAGTCTATGAGACCAGGATGTGTGAGTGTACATGTATGAAAGGGAGCCTGCTGAGCAATCTACAACACGGGGCCAGTGTAATCGTCATATAGTTCTGAGAATCAATAAAATAAAAAAAACTTAAAACAAAAACCTAGCCTAGGAAACCTTAGTTTGTTTGCCAAACACTCAACATGATAAACCTATTGCAAAAAAGCTGCATTGCATTACCTGCACATGGCAGCATTGCAACAAACAATGATACGTGGCTCTCTTCAACTCTGCCCCTGGTGATGATGATGACAGCGCCCTCTTCAGATTTCAGGTATAGCTCATTTTGTCTTTAAGAATGCATTTAGCATAGCCTGTAATTGACTATAAGCAAATGTGTTTGATCATCATATTACAGTACAGATTATACAAAAACCTCTTAATTCCCTCGTTTATAATAATAATAATAATAATAATAATAAGCTTTGCATTTGGTATACCTTCTTTCAAATCAAGAGTACTCACAGGGTATATTGTTTTGTGAGCGAACAATAACCTTATTAAAGAATATAGCTGTTGCCAGAAGTTGGCCCACCACTACATCTCTCCTTTTAGATTACTAGATAACAGGCAGTTTCCCTACACTGCTTTTACTCCCAAAGGTGCTGATTTAAGCCAGGCAGTGGTTGACGGTCACTGGTTCCTCTCTGGGACCTTGGGGAAATGGCATGTTCTTCATATGTGAGAACGAGCAGCCTAAGTGTTCATAAGGAACATCTCTGCCAATAACTACTACCTCCATTGTGTTCCAGCAGAGATAACACTTGGGGGTGAGAACACTTCTCCAGATAGCCATCTCTATCCTGGGACACTGGACATATCACAATCAAACCTCAGCCTTTAATATAATACACAAATTTAAGTTATTAGAATAGTATTATATTAAAGTATTATAGTAAATATTTAAAATACAGTCACACAACAAAAATTTGCATTTGTATAGCACGCCTCACGCAGGATAGCGTCCCAGAGTGCTTGGCAGTGGCGGAACACAATGCTGAGCTGGGGGGAGGTGACCGTAGGCATGGATGAAGAGGAAGATCTTAAGGCGCGATCTGAAGATGGGGAAGGAAGGGACAAGGTGGAGGGTGTTCCAGAGTTTCAAGACATAATGGCTGAAAGCGTGGCCACTGGCGTGGAACGGAGGACACAAGGGACATGCAGAAGGCTGGAGCTAGTCGAACAGAGGCAGAGGGTTGTGGGTTGGGGGGTAAGCAGGTTGGAGAGGTAAGGCAATGTCAGGGCATGAAGGGATTTGAAAAAAAAATTCAGGATCTTGAAATTGATGCTTTCGGTGATGAGGAGCCAGTGGAGCCTGGTTAGAACTGGTGTGATGGGGGTACAGACTTTAGTGCGGGTGAATATATGGAATTTTGGATTAGCTGGATCTTATGCATGGTGGAGCTGGGGAGGGATTTGAAATAGAAGGGATTTGAAAAATTGAATCAGCAGGAGACAAACGCATGGATTACACTTTGCTGTATATTCTTTGAAGCACTTTGAGATGTTGCGATGACGTGATAAGGTGCTATATCAATTGCAAGGATAATTATTATTATTATTTAGAAGAGCCAACATCCTTGATGAAACAGATCAATCTGCAACAGATGTTTCTTGTGGTTTAGACATCCACTCAATGACTATGGATTTAAGAGGTGACAGACTACGAGAGAACACTACCGAGGAATCTCAGTCAATACTCTTGCCACCTTGCATCATTCTGGGACAGATTAGCAGTGCCAATCTAGAGTTCCTAAAACAATATTTAGCTGCAATGATTAATCCATTGGAGAGTTAACACAACACAATGAAGATGAGTCGAATGACCACCCTCCCCACCTCCGTGCTGAAATTTCTATGAAAATATACCAAGGGCTCCAAGAAAACAAGCCATATTTTAATGCTGGGAAATATGATATTTGTGTTGTAAATACATTATAAATATTGTAACTCTGCCTAAACTAAATCCTTCAACAGTAAGCTCATCAAGAGTAAGGAGTCAAAAAAACAAAACATCCTAGAAAGAACAAATGGGTGACAGTCTTGCACTACTATTTGAATAACAATTAGCATTATTCCTTTGGTTAACTGACAATCACAATATTTATTCTTATGTTGGATTTACCAATTTATAAATGCTGACAGTTAGAAAAAGGTTGTCATTCGTGAATGTCTCAAAACACCCTTAAAATACACCCTTGTTCCCCCTTGGTTAATTCCTACAAGCAATATTGTATTTGCAATAGTTTTAAAACCTAGTATTTCAAACGCCTGACTGAAATATCATCCATGGAAAATAAACAATCTTTTTATAATTTCTAACAATCTTAAAAATTTGGGCAAATGGAATTTTGCAGTATCAGCAATAGATCCTAGTGTTTCCTTACAGTTTTCTTGGATGCAGGGTTCCCAGCTTTTGATCGAGTATTTCTTGAAATGATTACTTTTCATCAATTTTACGTGCATCTACATAACGGCTGTTAGTACTAGCAAGAAACTCTTCACCCTTCGGGGACTCCCAAATCAGGTGAAGCATGACAAAGTGCAGAGAAAAACTCTCTGCTCTGACCAAGTCCTGTACCCTTAGCTTAGAGCTCAAAACATTCTCTATTACATCAGTGAGGTATTACAGTATCTATTTCCCACACCAGTCATTCTGCAGCCAGCAACCCTTTGGCCTTTCTAAATTGGATATTTGTTTTCGATCAGCCTGTCAGATACATGTAGAAACCCGTCACCATGCTTAAGTGTATCCAAACCCGATTGAGAGTTCCACATAGCTGTGCCACCTACACGTGGGAATGTTCCTATTTCTGGCAAGGAAAGTACACTTTATCCCGACAGGGATGCACCCTGCTTACCCAATTTCAGATGATATGAGGCAAAGGTTGATGAAAGCCAAGGTTTCGGGATCCCAGAGTATACTTTGAGATACTGCTGGAATTTAACCTACTAAAACTGCATGGATTGCCATTGAGAGCATGCCTAATAATCTTCAGCACCTCTTCCAGCGATATGTAATAACTGATCAGTGGTTCATTCACTTGCCCTCCATCAGTTGTAATAATAATTTCAATGAAGCTCGCACTTCCTTTCTTTTATAAGACGTTGATTACTCTGTCTGAATATCCAGAATTTACTATTTATAATACATGAGATCTCCAGCAAACAGCTTTTTTAAAATGTCCACTTACAAGTATCTGTCAGGTTATAGAGGGCCAGACAGAGCAGGAATTTTGACTCCTGGTTTTCCCCACTCAGCTCCTGCAAGCCAACGCCTATACATAGGGTGGTCTGAGCTGGACAAGCAGCAGGAAAGCTTGCCAAACAGTAATCTGAATGGCAAGCTGTGTGTTTTTAGCTGGTTGAAATCTAGGGATATCCAAATGCACACTTTGGGGTCCCCAAGTCTTGACTCTCACCAAACTGTTCCTAATACTCTCTGAAATTAAGTAAGCAGGGTGTATCCATCCTGGGAAAGTGCACATTCCATTTCAGACATAACAAAATGTCCATGTGTAAATAGTATACATACATGGAACTCTCAGTCTAGTTTGGATATTCTTAAGTGATAGGTTAGGGCGGCTATGCTATACTTCGAGATCGGTGGCTGTGCTGACTTGCCATTATCATGATGACCTCAGGATCTCGCACTTACACAAACAGCCTTTAGAAGTTTTTTTTAAGGGGGATCTTTGCCTACCCAAAACAGTTGCAGAATCATTGAAAAAGGCCAGGAGCAAAAGTGGATCTCTCAGCCTCTGCTGATGTTGATCAGCTGGTGGAGAAATCCCAAAGTAAGCCTTTAATGTGGTTTACACATTGGCAAACGTCTTGATGTGAAGCCATCGGTGGAATTTCATGTGCCACAGACAGACTGTTGGTGCGCAGGCCCTATAACAGTATTTCATTCCAGCTTTCAGCTCTTTGAAACCTCCAGGAACTGCATCAGAGAAGTGGGCTGACAGACTGGTGATATGAGGACCTCCAGTGGCTAATGATCATTTCTATCCATTCATATTACACCAACTACTAGTAATCCTTGCTTTTAATATCACAGAGAAACATTTGCTCCAAAGAAATGGTAATTTTCATATTAACTTTCATTTTTCTTCAGTAACTTAAAAAAACACTATGGTCATTCAGACTTAACAAGAAATATGTGAAGCTAATTCAGATAAATTTCCCATGTTGGCAACATTGCATAATTTTGTATTTGTACTTTGCGAACATTAAAGGTCAGAAGTGATTATATGGGTGGATTTTCTGCTGTTTGAGCCAAGGTGAGCATTTGCTATTAAGGTTGGACTTGGATTAGCACAATCAGGCCAACAGAAAACTGATGTGGAATTTGGCGGGCACAAAGCTTTCATTCACATAATGCAGTTTACGGGAGTGAGCAATGGGAAGACTGTAAAATGGAGCAGGATGATTTATTTTTAAAAAAGCAGTGATAATTATCATGTTAAACTCTCTCCACCCCAAAAATGTTGCAACGGTGCTTCCAAGTATCATAATATATTGACAATAGGTAGATTAGCTGATGGAAAGAAACGAAGACAGATTAATCCTTGCATTTGATATGGCACCTACAATCATTAATGTCTCAAAGTGCTTCACAGTAATCGCTGTCAAAAGTAGTGACTGTATATAGGCAGACTTGGCAGCCAATTTGCAGCAGGAATGCCCCACAAATAGGCATGATATGAATAAGCAACTAATCTGAAGGATTTATTGGTCAGGACATTGGGAGAAACGCCCTTCTCTTTTCAAATAGTGCCGTTGATGTGCACTTGCACACTAATGGGATCTTGATTTCATGTCTCAACGGAATGATGGCACCTCCAAATAATGCAGCACTCCCATGTTAGCCAAAAACGTGCACTTAAAGAACCAAAGTGGGTCCCGACTCCAACCCTATCCTGTGACAGGAGAGGAGGCTATGGCACAGCCTTCCAATAGTCCAGAGACCTCTGCGATGCATCTGAGCATGTATGCTGAACCTTCACCGAGAATCCGCACCAGTCACGCCACCCCTTGTTGTCTGCCTAACTTGCTGCTCTGGATAACTCCCCAACCCCTCCCTCCACAGGCTGCAGATCATCCAGAACTCTGCAGCCTGTGTCCTCTCCCGCACTAGGCTCTGCGACCCTATCACCCCCATCCTCGCCCAACTCCACTGGTTTTCCATCACACAGAGGATACAGTTCAAGATCCTGGTCCTCACCTTCAAAGCCCACCATGGTCTTGCTCCCCCCTATCTCTCCGACCTCCTAACCCCCTACCACCCTGTTCGCTCCTTCCGCTCAGCGGGCTCCGGCCTACTTCACGTCCCCCGCCTCGCTTGCCCCACTATTGGCGGGCGGGCCTTCCGCCACTCTGCACCCACCCTCTGGAACTCCATCCCACAGTCCCTCCGTCTCGCCCCCTCACTTGCCATCTTCAAGACCACCTCAAGACCCTCTTCGCTCCCCTTGCCCTCCACCCTCCCCCACCCCTCGGGTCCAGAACTCTGTCTGTCCAGCGCCTTGGGCCATCCTCCCACCGTGAAAGGTGCTATACAAATTTAATTTTTTTATTATTGATAACTATTTGCTGAGCATTTTTTCCTTGGAGTAATGAGTTATCAGGAGTTTACTGTATATGTTTTGGAGACATTAAAGATTATATGTCGCTTATCAACTGCAAAGATTATGCATTTATCTCACGTCTTCATTTATATTTCTATCCACCAATCAGTCTTGTCATCTATACATACAATATGCCTATTGGAATTACATTTATGGGGTGAGGCTTTGAATCTTAGCATGTCAGCAGAATTTTCAAAATGACTTTGCAAGTTGTTAACTGTACCTCATCTTTTCAAAGTTCAATAACAACAACTTATACTGATATAGCGCCCTCCACCCAGGGTAGTGTCTCAGAGCGCTTAACAGTGACGGAACCTGACTCCGAGCGGGAGGGGGAGGTGACTGTAATCACGGTCAAAAGGTTCCAGAAAAACGGAGAGAGGTGACAAGATGGAGGAATTGAGGGAGAGTGTTCCAGAGTTTCGCTGCGTAGTGGCTGAATGCACGACCTCCAATGGTGCGAGGGACAAGCAGGAGGCCGGTGCCAGTTGAGCAGAGGTGCCAGGTGCTGGACTGGGGAATGAGGAGGTCAGAGAGCTACACAATATTACTTTTTTGTATACACACGCGCACACGTTGTTAAAATGCACAATCTGTGACACAACCAGCTGATGAAACAGATTCTAAGCAAGACTTGAAAGGAA
Source organism: Callorhinchus milii (assembly GCF_018977255.1). Classification (NCBI taxonomy): domain Eukaryota; kingdom Metazoa; phylum Chordata; class Chondrichthyes; order Chimaeriformes; family Callorhinchidae; genus Callorhinchus; species Callorhinchus milii. The sequence goes on along the minus strand of NW_024704742.1, from coordinate 84,493,765 downwards.
TTAGATTAATGCTAAAGAGAAAACAACAACATTATAAGCTGCAGGGAAATTTGTAACTGCAGATGGCCAGAGTGCGGGAATTAACAACAGCCCAGACATGAGCTAAATGATTTTGTTCTGTAAACCTTATATGGTAACTACAAGGATGGAATACATGCACTATAGTTCATTTTATCTGTTATGTCCCCAGTGGCTATTTCACTTATTTTGAAACACTATTGAAAGCAAATCAGTTACAATTAACAACCTAAAAGGCAATCTAGCTCAACACTTTATAATTTAGTTCCAAGTGACTCATGCAATTACATTACTTACAATCTTACTAAGCACAAAGCACAAGACTCCACACTGCTTTATTACACCATCACTTACAGGCACATATGTAAAGGATGACAGGTTTGTGAAGTGCTTTAGATAGCAGACTGTGCCCCATTTTGGACTTTTGGTGCTGCTTCATAATGAGACGAGTACTGATGATGCTGATCCACTAAGAGAGGTTGGTACAGCTCATTTTTAGCCCGTTTTCGTCTTCTGTTGCGCATGGCTACTGCAGAGATAGTAAATACGATAGCAACCAATACCAAAGCTGCTACAATCCCCACTGTTATCAGTTGCAGTTGTGAGAGGCTGCCATCTACAGAGAGAGAGAGAGAGGAGTGACAATCTTCTCACCATCACTTTACGAATGATTAATTTAGCATTTGATAAATGGTACCAGTTTACAGCAAATATAATTGGGCTTAGTTCTCTTAGGAGTCAAATCAGCATTCAGGCTATGAGAGATTATCCAATGTAAAATCTGAATGCAAACTTCAGGTTCAACACTCTGATCCTTCAAATTTATCGTGGTAAATAGTGCATTCATGTATATAAAAATAGCTTGGTGCAATTCACTAGAATGAATTTTCATAATAAAAATAATAATCCTTACATTTGATATAGGACCTTATTACATCGTTGTGACATCTCAAAGCCTTCACAAAATATACGATGAATTCACTGCATTCTTTTGGGGGAATTTAGAACTATGTCAGGACTTTGGGAGCGAAAAAAGTTATTGGAGAGAAAAGGCAGCAATTTAATGCATACTACTTTGGCCTACTTTCTAGAAGCCAGCTTACTAGGCTTCATTAGCAAAGGATAGAGAGAAAGCTGCTTGCCTGATCAGTGGCATGGGTAGAGGTGGAAATATTCCATTCAGCAATCAGACACCAGACTAGAAAGGTTCACAAGAACGGTTTGGATGAAGAAGGCCATTTGACCCATTTGATTTCATTTTTTCAGAATACCCATCTTACCATCCTCCTATCACAGCATTTGGGCCTCAATCCCCTTTCTGGTAATTTGTTCTTTTTAAATAGAAGAAATGCTTCCTATCCTGGTGCCTGAACTGAAATTCCACTTTGCAACCCAACCTGTGTCCCCTGCATTGATGAATACTAAAGTATTGTTCTGTGTTTACATTCTCAATCCAATTTCAAATGTCGTATACTCTTTAAGTCTCCTCTAAAACATCTCCTTTGACTAAAGAGCCCTTGTAATATTGTGGAGCGCTGTAGCTCAGTGGTTAGAGCACTCGCCTTGCAAGCGAGACACCTGGGTTCAATTCCAGGCAGAGCGAAACCTTGGGCAAGTTTCCTTACTCTACACATCTGATAATAATCCCTCCAAAAAACAATAACAAATTGGTCATTTTCAATCCACGACTGTTTTGGGACACTGCTGTCCTTAATTGGCTGCCGCATTTCGCCCACAAATATATGGTCAATTCACTTTACAGTATATTCTGTGAAGCACTTTGAGACGTCTAGAAGACGTAAAAAGCACTATATCAAATGCAAGGATTATTATTATAACCATTGTTGATAGCTTATTTCTTAAAAGTAGGGATCATCCTTGTTCTCTTGTGCACTAGCTCTCGGGTGTTCCAATGAATAGGGCAAGCTATGAATGGCACAGGTCGAATGAATCTTAAACAGTTCAAGTCCTCCAAGCTGCTCTTCTTCCACACATACTTTATTTAATATAAGTTTCAATCCATCAATGGATGGAGCCAATCCAGCTGAAAGTGCTATAGACTCGATGCTCACTTTTTGTTTCCCCAAAGGGAGTATGAAAACATTTAGAGTGAACTTACTTGGCCATTGAACTTCATAGGTATATCCAAAGTTTTCAGCTGCAGGCTTAAACATTTCAGCATTGGTAATAGGAGGCCAAAAGGGGACAATGTTGTAACCTCGGTTATGGCCTATTGGAGCGTTTTCAAATGGAAAGACGGATGCATCTGAAAGAGGGGGTTAAAAGTAATTTAAGCAGGTTTTATTATCATCAGGAGATAATCAGGATAACATTACAAAGTCTTAACAACAGTATTACATCTAGTCATTAAGACAGCCAGTAAATTAAATCTTCTGTAAAGTATCAAAACTCCTATAGAGGAATGTCATAAGTATATCATAAGTGGTATATGAACATGAATGGAGAGGCAGAAATACATATTTTAAGATACACTCAATAGCCTTTCTTCTACGTATTCATTGCATAGAAAGTATAAAGCCAGAGATGGTGGCGGTGGTAGTATAGATTACAATTACATCAACCACAACCTGCATTTATATAGCGCTCTTCACGCAGGGTAGTGTCCCCAAGTGCTTAAGAGTTGCAGAGCCTGATGCCGAGCCTGGGGAAAGGGAAGAGGTGAACGTAATAGGAAGATCTTCGGGGGTGATCTGAATATGGGGAAGGAGGGATAAGGTGGAGGGATTGAGGGAGAGAGTTCCAAAGTTTTGGGGTGTAGTGGTTGAAAGTTGACTGCACATGCTTGTAAATATATTCAAGATGTACTTCTCACACATGCTGCTAGCAACAAAACTGCATTAGCAAACTGCTAATTTGAAGACAAGCTTGCTGTGTTACCTGCTTGACTTCTCTTCAGCCATTCATCAAAGATTGCGTCAGTAAAGGTATGCAGTAAGACAAAGATTGGATCATTTGGAGACAAGTGGGTTTGTCCTCCAGTTCCATTCAGGAATAAGTGAGCCAGGTTATGTAAGCTACGAACAGCTGGGTCATACTTTCCGGCAGGATCATTATAGCCTGCAATTGAGTGAGAGAGGCTATAAACAGACATACAACACAAAGGCAAGGCTCATAGAAAACTATTTGCTTCATGTCTCCTTTTTTATGTAAGTGATCTACAAATCATCAGTGTGATCGTACTTGGAATACTGTGTACAGTTCTGGTCTCCACAGTGCAAAAAGGATATTGCAGCGATTGAGAGGATTCAGAGGAGGGCAACCAGAATGATTCAGTGGATGGAGAGACTGGATTATGAGGAGTGATTCAATAAACTGGGCATGTCCATGCTGGAAAAGAGGAGATTGAGAAGTGATATGATTGCTGGTTTTAAAATTCTAAAGGGACTGGATAATGTAGACCATGGCAAGCTGTTTCATCTTGTCCAGAACAGTAGAACCCAGAGAACACCCCTCCGATTGAAGTGGGGGGTAAGTAAATTCAAGACTAATCTGTGGAAACACTATTCCAGTGAGTGAGTGGTAAATCTATGGAACATGCACTCTAGGGAGACGGTGGAAGCAGAAAGTTTTGATTCATTCAAATACAAATTAGATATATTCCTTTCAAGAAATAATATGTTGGGATACAGTATATGAGTAATTTGAGACATGATATCATAAGTGTAGTATATTTGGAAGTACTTGGCATTAAATTTGGAATCAACTGAAAAGATTTCCTCAATCCCTTTGTATTTATACAGAATTAAAAAAATGCAAGGAACTTAACAAATCCTGTTAAAATCTGAAACTGGGGGTTAACTGAAAACAAAGAGGAACAACAGGCACAAAGGACAAACTATCCTTAAGTTATGAAACTTAATCAATATCAATTTCCAGGGGATAAGTCCATTCTCTAAACCAACAAAATTATTCCAGAAACAGAACAAGCAAAATGAACAGTACCCAGGAAAAATAATCAATAAGGCTGATGATCAAAATACCCCTCACATCCATTGTTGGAGATGTGTGGAAAATTCAGTATATACAGTATAGATAAACGCTGCATGATTTTTTTTCACATAAGCATTGCATAAAGCTGCTGATTAACCAGATTGTAGATTATAAGAGACACTAGTGGACAGTGCTCTGTGGAACACAATATGAATGTGCAGCTAATTCACTTTACAGTATATTTTGTGAAGCACTTCGAGATGTCTTAACGACGTGATAAGGTGCCATATCAAATGCAAGGATTATAATTATTATGAGGCTGCTGAGAGGTCAGAATTGATTTGTTCACAAGATTGATTTTCTGATATCCTTTTGAGACAGAAGGCTGTATAGACAGAAGCGATTGGGAATTTTATAAAGGGAAATATGGGTTTTAAGGGGTGTGGGGATACTAATTTTAAAAGCTAACTAAGAGCCCACATAATTCAATCCATAAAGAGTGAAGCCTTGAAAGAGTTTCTCTTGTGATGTAGAACATTACTGTATGTAGTCTAAAGAAACTACATTATCAGAATGCTGTGCCCATTCTAAATTAAATCTCCATTATTCACATAGACATTTATTGTAAGCATACTTACCTTCAACAGTGTTTCGAAAGCTATCCGATGAGTTGGAAAAGAAAGGTGGTGTGTCATACGGCGATACATCTAAACACTGTGCCACATCCTCAGGTGAGGGAAGTCGTTGAACGGCTGGCCGGGCAACATTCCCACCAGGATTCCTTTGGATAGGACCTCCCTCAGTACCTGTGCAGAGTAACAGCATGCAGCATTTAGGGCAGTTTTCAATAAGCTGATCTATAGTACTCCCAGACTAAACAGACCACTGTTATGCTGAAGCACTGTGTCACTGACGGAGCAGCTTAAAGTTCGACCAGTGCAATTTCACGATGCATTAGAATAGCAAAGAACTGGTAGTTTGTTCGATATAATGGTCCATTCTTTTCCACTGATTAGGGTGTCAGCCTGGCTCAGGTGGTCATATTCACATCTCTGACCCTGGCTTGCCTCCACTATCTAGTTTCCTGTCCACGAACATAGGAAGTTGTCCAGCGAGTGGCAACTTTGCCAACAGGCAGTTTCATCGATCATCCAGTCTGCCTGTTCAGGTGGACATTAAAGATCCCGTGACAACTATTTAAAAAAGAAATGGGAATTTGTCCTTGCCAACAATCCCTCATATTAAAATCGATTATTCACATCATGGTTGTTTGTGGCACATTGCTGCGTTCAAATTGGCTGCAGCATTTGTCTACAAAATAATTACTATACTTCAGAATAAATCCTGCGATATGGTTTTCGGTGCTGACAGTATGATTATGTAAGGCTGATTATCAGAAACGGGCAAAGCTTTCTATTTGATTATTGTATCAAAGGTGATACATTTGTGGAGTCCTGTAGCTCAGTGGTTAGAGCACTCGCTTTGCAAGCGAGAGACCTGAGTTCAATTCCAGGCAGAGGGCGAAACCTTGGGCAAGTTTCCTTACTCCACACAGAGCCTAATAATAATCCCTCCAAAACCAAAACCAATAAAAAAATTGGTCATTTTCAATCCATATGACTGTTTGTGGAACATTGCTGTGCGCAATTGGCTGCCGCGTTCGCCCACAAATATACAGTCAATTCACTTTACAGTGTGTTCTGTGAAGCGCTTTGGGACGTCCTCCCGACGTGAAAAGCGATATATCAAATGCAAGGATTATTATTATTATTATTATTACATTTATGTCGCATGATATCTTTCAACACGATGAGAGGTATTAAAGAGCTATTATGCATGCTTAATAATAAAGTGGTTACCATTGCAGATAGTTCCCAAGGTGTTATAGTCTTCTATACTTTCACAGAGATTACGCCATTCAGAAAAGACAGAGTTAGGACTTATAAGCACAGAGTCAAAATTGCTTCTGGCTCCCATTAGATCATCTGTGCAGACATCACAGGTGTTGCCTCCAGTGGCAAAGTTCCAGTATGGAAGTGTAAACAAGGGATCCTGCAGCATTACCTGTATTGTAGAGAGAAGCAGTAAAATTTAATCGAATAGAGAATTTTATAGCACAACTGGTCCATTGTGTTTATGTCCGGCACTGTAAGAGGTATATACTAATCTAGTCCCACTCCCTTGCTTTTTTAACCACACTGTTACCTTATATCTTTTCAAATATTTGTCAAATCCCCTCTTTAAAAGCAGTAATGGATTATGTATCAATTTGTGATATATGAGAGATGAAGGAAATTTACCAACAAGCAGTTGTTTGATATATATATATATATATACACATACACACACACAATAATTTTCTCTGCCTCGACTCAATACATCCTCCTCCTTGCTTTCAAAGCCCTCCACGGCCTTCCTCCTCCATTCCTCTGTGACTTGCAAACTCCATACTGACCTGTCCTCTCCATCTGCTCAGCGGACTTTGGCCTGCTCTGTGTCCCCCGCCCCGCCCGGCCCAACCCACCATTGGCAGTCGGGCCTTCAGCCTTTCTGCTCCCACCCTCTGGAACTCCATCCCACAGTCCCTCCACCTCGCCCCCTCCCTTGCCTTCTTCAAGGCCTGTCTCAAGACCCTCCTCTTCAACCGTGCATTCAGTCACCCTCCTACCCCTACTGATCCCAGGCCCCTGCTCGGGTGCTTGAAGCTTCAGGGCCTGGGGACGTCCTCCTGATGTGAAAGGCGCGATAGAAATATCATTTGTTGTTGTTGTTAAACCCATATTCTGTTAGCTACGTCTCCAAGGGATTCAGAAGATTTACTGTAAAGTGTAGTAACTGTAGCCTCCCCTCCCCTCCCACCTGCATGTCTCTCTCCAGCTGCAGCAGGTGGAAGCGGTGCCAGGTGAGGAAGGCGGGACCCTCATGTGAGAAGTCCACGCCCCCGAAGCTGCGCCCATCGCCCAGGTAGGTCCTGCTCACGGAGTAGTAGTGCGTCCACACGAACAGGTTGTAGATGGAGACGTTGTCGAACTGCGGGCTGCGGCCGTCGCTGCCCAGGATGTCGGCGTAGTGTCGGGTGGCGACCACCATGTCGGGGTGGGGGGTGGTCTTGGCCAGGTGCAGGGCTCGTACCAGCCTCGCCCTCTGGCTGGTGCTCAGGCTCAGCACGTCCCTGCGCACCCTCAGCACCGGCTGCTGGCAGTCAGCGCCCGCCCAGCCGAAGCGGCACTGGCCGCACTTGTAGCCCTGGTAGTTGGCCGCGCAGCGGCACGTGCGGTTGAAGAAGCGCAGCGGCCAGCGCTCGCGGTCATCCTCCCCGTCGTGCGGATACTGGGGTCCGTGCGGCGCGGGGTCAGCCCGCAGGTCGGCGCACGAGCCGCGCCCCAGGCTGGAGCCGCAGCGGTCCCCGGGCTCCGCGGTGAGGGCCGGGCAGCACTGGCCACTCTGCAGCACCTCCAGCCCCGCACACTCTCGGGGGAACTGGGCTCTGACCCCCTCCACCAGCACCACCAGCAGCAGCAGCCCCCGCCGGGCAGCCGCAGGCAGCAGCATCTACACCAACAACAACAACAACAACACAGATAAACCCCAAAGTCACATTCATTATTTTTATTTTAAACCTTTTTGGCCTCAAAATCCAGATTTTTGTGAATTTTTTTAAAAAAAAATTTGCAGAATAAATCCAGACATTTGTGGGTTTTTTAAAAAAAAATATCAAAACTTACCATAAACGATCGAAGGTTTTGCTAATCTTAATGTTAACAAAAAACTTACTATTAAAGTCTGGAAGTTTTGTTGGCTTCTATTCTTTTTAAATCTTAATGATAAAAGTCCGAAGTTTGCTCATTTCATTTTGCTTTTTGTTTAGAAGAAAATAACAGTTTTACCGTAAAAGTCTGGAGATTTGCTCATTTTATTTTCAATCTTACCATTAAAGTCCAGGAGTTTGCTGTTCTTATTTTCTTTTCAACAACAATCTTTTTATGATGAAAGTCTAGAAATGTTCTAATTTAAAAAAAAATCGAACCATAAAAGTCCAGAAGTTTGCAAATCTTTTTTTTTTTTTTTTAAAAAAATCTTCCCGCAAAAGTAACCCTGAACTGATTTTATTAAATAACTGCACTAAATAACTGATCGCCTTTCCACACTAATCCTTTCCAAGCCAATAAATTCTCCTAAATACTCAATTATCCCATGACTTGTCTGATGTCTGTTATCCTCGTGATTTCAAATCTTTCACTGAAGAGTGAAGCTGCTTGAGGTTTCATAACAAACATGTAAAATGTGTTGGTTCATACAAATTGAACCCAATTTGCAGCAACACCCTCAGCTCTTTTGCTTCTCCCACACTGGGGGATTGAGTGGCAACCATTGACAAGAAGGATCATTAATCAGGACTCACAAACCTCACTCCTTCAGGCAAACAGAAGCTGGTCACACAGGACAATAACTGCAAATTAGGCGCCCTTTATAATAATAATAATAATAATAATAATCCTTGCATTTGATATAGCGCTCTTCACGTCTTCTCGACGTCTTAAAGCGCTTCACAGAATAGACTGTAAAGTGAATTGACCGTATATATTGGCGGCAGCCAATAGGGCACAGCAATGTCCCACAAAATGAATCCTTGGTTCAATAAAGTGCTTTTCACATCGCGAGCACGCCTCAAGCACTACACAGAATTTATTATGAATTGCAGAGACTGCATTTTGCAGACAAGCGCAACAACTAATTTGCACAAAGGAATGTCCTACAAACAACCAAGTGAGGGACTAATTTTATTTTGGGACCCTCTCACCCCCATCCTCGCCCGACTTCACTGGCTTCCCATCACACAGAGGATACAGTTCAAGATCCTGGTCTTCACTTTCAAAGCCCTTCATGGCCTCGCCTCCTACTACCTCTGCGATCTCTTATCCGCCCCTATCATCCCTCCCACTCCCTTTGCTCAGCGGGCTCCGGCCTGTTTCACGTTCCCCGCCTTGCCTGCCCCACCATTGCACTGGAATTCCAGCTTAGACCGTTTGAGGTCCTGAAGTCACAGCTCAGCCTGACCTCTCTCCATCTGACAGCTACCACAACCAGGGGGTGGTACTGTAGAAGGTCCAGCCCCCAACCCCTCTGGAGTTTAGCCTCTCCCCCTGTCCTTATGTATATAGTTTTATATAACAATAATCTATCTCTACTAATAAAGACAAAATGTCTGTCTGTGTGTCAATCTACATTCCATATTGGATCCTTTGGTTGCAAGCGAAGCTGCAATGGGTACAGCCAGTTAACTGTAAAATAGATAATTATCACATATCTCCTTCAGCATGAGATTATGTACTAAATGACTGATAAACCATGGTATATGAAGCATTAAACAGCTGTCATGTGCTGCCATAATACCTCATAACTATACAGTTGACTTGATATTTAGTCTCTCAAATAATTTGTTTAAACTATTCTTTAAACAGCATTTAAAGTGTGCCTGTCCATTCACATCAAATAAAAGCCACAGTAAATCCACATGATTGGAGACTCCCTGCTCTTACCTTGTGAGGTAAAGCTGTCTCACCTTGCTGTGTCCAGTCAGTGGTACTCTTGAGTATCTCCTCTCGCTCAATTCATAACCCTTTGCAGGTCACTGTTGTGCGTGATCTCTCCCTTCTAATTTTGATGACCAGCAGAATGAGCCTGGCATATTGCAGAGCTGATGTCTAACTGAAGTAGTTCAGCAACATAAAATTATACGAGTCACATTGTAACTAGTATCCTAGATTTTTTGGGACTTCTTTTCTGAGCATTTGAGTGACGTGGATGTGTTGTGTGAAAATGTAAATTTTCTGCCTTGCCAATATTGGTGGGTCTGTCATTACTGTTTATACTGTTGAGAACAGCAATTACAGCTGCCATTTAAACCATGCAAAACACGATTTTCATTATCAGTCTCAGTGTCTGAGGCCTTCTCAACTTAGGGTATTGAGTCACGGTTCCAATGGGCAGCAAGTCTTAGATATATGCAGGTTGCTGCAGTTTTAGCAGGGTGTGTTGAGGATTCAGTGATAGGAATGCCATGTTTAATTCCCTCTATCCATAACCTATTTGATAATAATAATAATACTTGGATTTGATATAGCGCCTTATCACGTCTTTGAGATATCCCAGAACGCTTCACGGAATATATTGTAAAGTGGATTGACTGTATATTTTGTGGGCGATATGTGGCAGCCAATTGTGCACAGTAGTGCTTCACACATTGGTGATCAACTGAGTGGATTGAAGGATCAATTTATTATTTTTTATATTATTTTCTTTCTTTTTTTGGAGGGTTATTACCAACAGACAATGTCAATATAATACTTCAGGGGCATTTGAGGATTATTGTAATTGGTACTGATACAAGGTGGAGTCCTGTAGCTCAGTGGTTAGAGCACTCGCTTTGCAAGTGAGAAACCTGAGTTCAATTCCAGGCACAGGGCGAAACCTTGGGCAAGTTTCCTTACTCCACACAGAGCCTAATAATAATCCCTCCAAAAAAAAAACAATAATAAATTGGTCATTTTCAATCCACGACTGTTTGTGGGACATTACTGTTGTGGAAAGTGTGGGAATGTAACATCTTTGGGCAATCGCAAAAGTTACAGAATAAAATAAGCAAAGGTAATGAGACAAAACATGTTTTCGCATTTGGTGTAAGCTCAGCTTTGTTTTGGTTTCGCAACTATCAATGTATATGTTATTGTGCTAAGGAACCCGGGACCCATATCTCTTTTTATGAAAGAAACAGACATCCAATTATGGGAAAATGGAACATGTATAAAGGTCAGATGTTGTTTTTCTCTGGTGTGCAGTGTGGGGAGCAGTACCTTGGGAGAGTTGTTGCTACCGCTCTGCACCTCATATATATATAAAATAAAGCTTTTTGAATGTATACCGCACTGACTCCGTGTTGAGTTTTCAGGTCTTTAAGAGCAATTGCACATCACAATCTGGGTTTAACACTGTGCGTAATTGGCTGCCGCGTTTGCCCACAAATATACAGTCAATTCACTTTACAGTGTGTTCTGTGAAGCGCTTTGGGACGTCTTCCCCACATGAAAAGTGCTATATCAAATGCAAGGATTATTATTATATTGATTGTCTTGACTCCGAGAGCACTAAAATACAATAGGTATTTACAGTGAGGAACTACATGTAGAGGTTGAGAACCAGTTTGTACTGTTGAAAGTATGGTGAGATTGCTTAATAACTCACTCTCCCTGTCCTTCCACTATTTATCATTTGTGGCATTTCCAACTGCAGATTTCACCAATGTAAAATAATTAACATTTTAAACATTCAGTTAAAATAATTCAAGAGAGGATATTGCCCATGAGAGGTGCAGGTACAAAGCTCGTTGACAGATGTGCTAATAACAATACAAATCCTTACATTTGATATTGCACCTTTAACACCGGGAGGACGACCAAAACACTTCTCAGGATTTACTGTAAAGTGGAGTGACTGTATTTTTGTAGGTGAATGTGGCAGCACAATGTTGAACACAGCAATGTCCCACAAAACAGCCATGAAGTGAATGACGAATTGTATTTGGGGGATTGTCGGCCAGGACACCTGGAAGAAACTCCCTTCTCTTTACATACAGTGTCATAGAATCATTACATCCACCTGAACAATCAGACAGGACCTCAAATTAACATCTCATCTGAAGGATGGCACCTCCCAATGCAGCACACCCTCAGCACTGCACTGGAGTGTCAGCATAGACTTTATAATTTCCATCACCTGATGTGGGACTTGAACCCACAACCTTCTGACTCAGAGGTGAGAGTGCTATCGACTGAGCCAGTTCGATATGCTAGTTCTAGCTATGGATAGTATGAAGAAATACCGAACGGTTCAGCTTAAAACTGTACCCTCCTTCCCCACACTCTATAGAGCGTTTGTGTGGCCAGAGAGAGTTTGCAAGTTTTCACTTTGAGAGCTGCAAACATAGTTCAGCCTGTTTTCAATGAATAAGGTACAGTGTGAATAATATGAAAGTTATCAGCAGCATCCCTTGAAAGGACAGAGCCCCAAGTGATAGTCATTGATAAAATGCTATTCATCAATCTGTAGTCAGAAGGCGTCACAGGAGCTCTGGCCTTTTGTCAACCTTTACTGCAAAAAAATCATGAGGCAATGAAAAAAATCAGAAATTGCTGGTTTAACAAACCCCTAGATGTTAAGACTTTGGCTCTTTTGCAGTAATCTTTACCGATTTCAAAACCACATTGCAAAATATTCTGTTGTAAATGTTTTTATGAGTTTGTTTTAGCACAAAAGTAATGAAAGCTCTAAATAACATTGCAGGATTAAGCTACATATACAACAGTAGCAGAGTATGTATACAGACAATAGGGAAGGAAACATCAACATAATATAAGACAGCAGTTTAAAAATAATAATTATGATAATAATCCTTGCATTTTGTATAACACCTTTGATGTCCAACAACTCAAAGCATTTTGTGAAGTTTCTGTAAAGCATGGTGATTGGTTTTGTAGGCAAACATGACGGCCAATTTGCACATAACAACGGCCCAACAACAGCCATGAGTGAATGACCAATTTTATCTGGGGGTTGTTAGTCAGGACACTGGGAAAAACTCTCTTCTGTTGTCAAATAGTGTCATGGGATCTTACTGGAGTGTCAACCTAAATAAAAGCAGTTTAAATCATTTTTATTGCAAAGTCACCTATGGGGAAAGGCTAATTGATCAGATCTTTGAAGCTTTTGGGATCAATGTGTATATCTCTTACGTGCCTTTAGAGTTCCTTTGTTGATTAATTGACCTAATTTAATAATAATAACCCTTACATTCGAAACACTTTGAGACGTCTCAAAGAGGTGCTATATCAAATGCAAGGATTATTATTATTATTACAGAGCCTTTCATGTCGGGAGGATTTCCGAAAGCTGTAATGTGGGATCATTAAACCACCTGAACAGGCAGACAGGACCTTGGTTTAACACCTAATCCGAAGAATTGCATCTCCAACAATACATTACATAATTTCCCGTGCACTGTATTCAAGTGTCAGCCTAGATTACATCTTAAAATCCCAATATAAGGCTGGAATCTACAACCATCTGACTCAGAGATGATAGTGCTACCAACTGAGGCAGGCTGATACCACAACATTTGAATTACAACAGAAATGTGATTGCATCAGTAAAGTTCTTACCAAGCCCCTTTTGAAGCATTGTGTCCTCTTTTGCTCACTTTACATGTCCAAAATCATTCACATGTGTGATACGAGAATTTATTGGTAAACGCTGGGTTTAGCAATAAACACCTTGTCCGAAGTTGAACTATACAGAAATGTTAAAAGTAAACATAATTTATACAAAAGGTGTGTGAAAGAGGGAAATGAACTACTAAAAATTTGAAATTTGGGGCATGAAAAGTTTTCCTTCATAGCTCGTGTCCAGGTCAGCTGGCTCTTGTGCTATAGCCTTTTCCACCTCGACACTTGTTTGAGATTCAGGAAACTCCTGAGGATGATTCACTCTTGAATGCAAATAATAAAAAAATTAATTGTAAATTATGTAGACAAAGTGCATCTGCACACAAATTATTGATCAAATTGGGTTGAACGTTAATAACTGCCACCTGTAAACCATAGCACCCGTCATGTGGGGTAAGGTCGCAGAGCGCTTTATAGATACATAAATAAAAAGCCCCTGCTCCCAATTTCAGACGCGCATTACTGGAATCAGCTGACTGAAGAAAAATGCTGGGGCACTTACTGTGGGTGAGTTGTTTCATTCCCTGTTACTGTGTTTTCATTGGACTCTGCATTAATCGTCTCCGCAGCCTCGCTGTCCTCACAGATTTTTGCTGGAGTTGCTTTTCTAGTAAAGATAGCAAAAAAGAACTGGAGAATCCATCTGCCATTTTGATTTAAGATTTTTTAATTTTTAGCCACATAGAAGCCTACTCTGAAGGGTTTTTTTTGGTCAGCCGGGTGTTTGACACAGATGGAAACCTATCACCATGCTTAAGAGTATCCAAACCAGACTGAGAGTTCCACATATGTATGCCACCCATACATAGAAATGTTACACTGTCTGGAATGAAATGTGCACTCTCTCTGGAGGGCCGCACACTGCTTATCTGATTCTGGAAAATACTTGGGACTAGTGAGAGCCAAGACAGGGACCCCATAATGGGTGTTGGGGTATTGCTGAACTTTAACCAGTTAAAACTCATTGAGAGCACTGTCTGCAAGCTTCCTGCTGCTTATCCAGGTTGGACTACTGTACGTGTTTAGGCTTTGGCTTATAGTTGCTGAGTGGGATGACTCCCAGCCTCCAGTGACTGGTCTGCCGTTCCTGTCGATGAGCCAGGCTGGTGTGCTGTCATCAGCAGTGCCCTGGAATGCTATAGACTGCCTGGCTCAGGAACTGGACTATCGATACCGTTACAGAGGGCTGGCTTGATGCTGACATTCTGTTACCAAACATGTCACCTTCAGCTCAAAGAAGATCCCGTTTACCTCTATCCCAAGGAGATTAATGGGAATCTTTGAGTAACATTATGCAGCATTCAGGGAACCACGAAGTAAAGGAAAGCTGGTAAAACCACAACCTGGCCACGCAACCTCCTATGAGAACAGAATCCAGCCTATTCCTCCCCGATTACACCAAGGATCTCTAATGGACCTGATATACATTTTGGTGACTCACTGAAGCACCGTTAAGAACCATTGAAATCAGTTCAATGTAAAGATTTCAGATAAGATCGACAGGTGTATATTTATCATTTTCAACGTTTCTTCATCCAGAGGCTTAGCAGAGAACAGGCACGTTTACTGCTAAGGCAGAGAACATCCCGAGCATGTTTTCAAACTACCTTCATCAGAATACAAATGTTGGACAGTGAAAAGAATGAACACTTTACCTGCTTCTCTTTCTGCATTTGGTGCAATAGACAGCAAGAGCCAGAGCCTCCAGAGCCAGAAAAGTAGCAGCAGAGATCACTGCAACTTTCCATCCCTTGATACCAGGAGTCAAGCCATCACCTGTGCAGGTAAAACAATGACAAGGTTAGAAATTCGAGGCTGAGCTTGATATCTCTGGAAATAGTGAGTTTGTATGTAGAGAGAGTTAGAAACATGCTTTTTAAAACAATATAATACCAGATTATTTGCACACAGCGATGTCCAACTAACAGCCATGAAGTGAATAACCAATTTTATTTAGGAGGCTGATGGCTAGGGCACTGGGAGAAAGTTTTTCTTTTTAATTTAGTGCCAGAGGATCCTTAATGCACATCTGAACAGGCAGTGGGACCTCAGTTTAATGTCTCTTCACCAGTAGTGCATTGAAATGTGAGCCTCGACTCTGTGAGTTCAAAGTGGGGCTTGAACGCAAAAGTAAAGATACAAATTTAAGACTGGATAGTAACCCAAGATTGTCCTGTTTCTGTAGTGGTGTTGTCTTCACCACAAACTACCTGAGTTATGCCTATAAGTATTAAACAGTATGAGTTCTTAAACTAGTCTGAGTATTCCATTATTAAACAAATTCACACATCTTCTGGGTCTCAGACACATCTTTTCTTTCTATAATCTCCCACTATTGCCTTCTTTTGTATTACACCGTCAATACCTCTGATCTCATCATCTACTGTCCTTCTCATTTTTTGCTTTTTGTCTTTCTCTCCCCGCCCCCTTCTCTGCTTGTCTTTCTAACATCCCCCAGTTCTGATGAAAGGTCATTGACCTGAAACATTAACTTACTCTACTCTCTCCATAGATACTGCCTGACCTGCTAAGTGTTCCCAGCAACGTCTGTTTTTGTTTCAGATTTCAAGCATCTGCAGTATTTTGGCTTTTGGTATAATAATCCTTGCATTTTATTATCACAGAATCATAGAATTATATAGAAGGAGGCCATTCAGCCCATCGTGTCTGTGCCGGCTCTTTTATCCAAATCAATCCTGAATCAATCCCACTCCCCCGCTCTTTCCCCATAGCCTGCAAATTTGTCCTCCCCAAAGAACCTTGTCACGTCTTCGAGACTTCTCAATGTACTTTACAGAATATACTGTAAAGTGAATTGACTATGTATTTTGTAGGCGAAACGTGACAACCAATTGCACACAGCAGGGTCCACAGACAGTTGTGGATTGAATGACCAAATTATTATTTAAACAATTGTTAAACAGAATTGTGTCTTGCCTTGGAGAATTGGGTCTCATTTGGATGCTTTGTGCAGCGAATGTTTTGATGTGGCCCAAACAATATTTACAATATTTTGCTCAACAAGTACAACAACAAAACAATGCATTTATATAGTGCCTTTTACCTCAAGAGGATGTCGCAAGGCGCTGGACAGTTGAGGGGTTTGCACTCGAGCTGGGGGCTGGATTTGGGAGGGGTGGGAGCCTCGATCCTCAGGGAGATGGAAAGACAGCGGAGAAACCCCTTTCTGAATCAAGTCACGGTATCTTTAACACCCACTTCAACAGGGATGTTAGATAGTCAAAGAGGAAAGTCTTGAACGGACCTTGAAGGAAAGGAATGGCCAAGGCGAAGGGGCTCTGGGATGGAGTTCCAGAGGGTGTGGGGAAGAAGGCTGAAGGCCAATTCAGTTCATTTCAGTTCAGTAAGTTTTGCAAAGTTGTTTAGGTGCACTTATTAAGAAGGTCACTTGAGTAAATTCAATAAACTTCCCAATACAGGGGAATATCTTTCAGTCAAATCAACAATTTTGTTGTCACATAGAGCAGCACCAAATGAGTTAAGTAGAATCTGCTTGTGGAATGTAAAATCTGATCAGGCATGAACACTCTTGAGTAATCAAGTCAGATGCCCCATTTATTCTACAACCCCTGTGGAGAGTACATTCAGCTTCAATTAACGTGACTAGACCTCAAGCCAGTCATTACACTGGCTTGTTCATACATAGTTCATGCTTCAGGCATTTAGCACTGGGCCTTGTTAAAGTATCAGCCAAATTCATGTGACTAATTTTCGTTTTGGGCAATAAAAACCCAAAGGATTGATTTTGGGTCGACCTATGTTCGAAGTGCAGAGAGGTCCTGGACTTCTTTATCTCTAAGATAGATAACATCTGCCCGGCTGCCTTCACCTCTTCCGCCCTCATGTCGCCTACCACCCCACCCCCTATGCCTCCTTCATCACCCTCTCCTCCTACCATGGCTCCTACCAAGACTCCCACCCTACACTCCCTGTGCCCCCATCTCTCCCTTCTCCCTTTACTCCAACATCACCCATATGAAGCCCACCACATGCTGCCTCGACCCCCTCCCTACCCAGCTTCTGGTCACTCAACTCCCCTACCTTTGCCCACTGCTGGCTGACACAATCAACCAGTCCCTCTCCTTCGGCTCTGTCTGCGTTCAACACAATTGATCATGCCATCCTCCTCCACCGCCTCTCCTCATCCACCTCAGTGGGACTTCACTTGCATGGTTCAAATCCTACTTAACAAACTGCCAACAATATATCTCAGCAAATTGTTTTTCCTCTGCCCCGGCCTGGTCACCTGCAGGGTACCAAAGGTTCCATCCTTGACCCCCTTCTTTTCCTTATCTACATGTTCCCTCTCAGCGATGTCATCCTCAGACATGGGGTGAACTTCCACATGTATGTGGATGACACCCAAATCTACTTCTTCTCCATCAGTGACTCCCAGTCCGCTGATGTTTTATCAGCTTATTTGACAAACATCAAGGCCTGGATGAGCGCAAATTTTCTGCAGCTGAATGTCGGCAAGACCGAACTCGTACTTTTTGGCTCCCATCAACTTTCTCCTGCGGGTCTGAACTCCTCAACCTCCCCGGGCTCTCCCTCAGACTCACCGAACCCACGTGCAATGTAGGCATTAGGTTCGACCCACAGTTTTCCTTTCTACTACACATCCGTTCCCTGACTAGGACCGTTTTTTTCATCTCTGTCATATTACTCACCTCCATCCGTAACTCACAATCAAAGCAGCCGAAACCCTCGTCCACCTGCCTACCTATCCGGCCTCCTTACACCCCACTCCACAACCTGCTGCCTCTGCTCGGCTGGCTCCGGCCTTCTGTTTGTTCCTCGTCCCCTCCGTTCCACCATCGTTGGCTGTGCCTTCAGCCACTACGTCCCGAAACTCTGGAACTCTCCCTCAATCCCTCTGTTTTGCCCCCTCCCTCCCCACCTTCAAACCCCACCTAAAGACTTTATTTTTTGATTGTGCTTACGGTCACCTCCCCCCTCCCTCTCCGCTGGTTCGGCATTAGACTCTGCCACTGTCAAGCGCACCAGGACGCTACCCCACGCGAAGGGCACTATATACAAGCAAGTTGTTGTTGCATGTTACTTTGGAGCTCTAATGTAGAGAAGTAGGCTTTTTTGCTTTAGTTCAGGTTGTTGCCGTTGACAATAATTGTTCAGTTAATTTTTTTTTAACTCCCTTCATTATAAAAAGAGTCGTTCCTTCTCTTAGACTCCCATATGCTCCAGCCAGTGGAGATTATCAGGATTACTGATGCTGGTGGAGGGGAGACTGAGCACTTTTTCAATGCTGTCTTGGTTCTCAATTCTACATTTACATTGTTAGATGTGAGCTCTGAAACAATGCCACTGATATTTACAGGAAAGGACCGTTCTCTTGAATTATCATAATCGAGATGTTTACGTAAACAACCTTAAGCAATTTAGTACTAGTTGTAAATAGTTGCATGGTTTTACATACATTTACATACACTGCATAGCGCAGAAACAGGCCATTTGGCCCAACTAGTCCATGCTGTTGTTTATACTCCATATGAGTCTCCACTCACTCCTTACTCCCTCCCTTATTCTCTTCTCCCTCATGTGTATATCTAATTTATGGATTGTTCAAAAAAGTTAACTATAGGGCAGATGTCAGATTAACACAGTCCTGCAAGTTGTTGAGTCACACTTTCACATACTGCTCTGGGCCTCATCATATGATGATCATGATCATGCTGAACAAAAGATCTACAAACTAAGTGGTGGAAAAACTATATAAATGTACATGAATGGGCTTTGTATAGAATTGTTTGCTTTAGCAGCAACTGACACCAGTGTAAGGTTGCTCTCCGAATGTGATCTGTGACTGCGTGTGTGAACAGTTGGCATTGCTCTCCTGTCTTGTCAACGTGTGATTCTCTGGGGCCAAAATTACAGTGAGGAAATAATAAGGAATTCTGATTGGAATTCTGTTTGGCCGATGAGTTCTTGGCTCCGGAATAAAATTGTGAAATGTGGGTTTGTATGTTTAACGTTTGTTTTTCAGGATTGATCTGCCAAGGAGGAGCACAAAAAAATATACGAAGAACGTACAGGAAGAAAGCAGGTCATTCGGCCCAAGCAGTCTGATGGTGTTTATACTCCACGTGAGCCTACACCCATTCTTTACTCCCTCCCATATCCTTCTATACTCCTCTTCCTCATTTGAAGGGTTAGCTTCCTCTTGAATACATCTGTAATTCACATTGGCAAAGAGTTAATGTTTGGTATGTACATGTATTACCAATTGGTGTAGCGTGTACGGTGAAAGAATCCAGTGTTGGGATTTCCCCGGCTGTATCTTCCAAAGTATTGCCAAGTGTTGGAGCAGCAGATTCTTTTTCAGAGGTCAAGTGTTCATCGTCAGAAACAAGAATTTCATTTCGGTTGTTAGATGCCTTATAGACTTCAACATTCACTCTGTTGGTTCCTTCGGTTGATCCTGGAGTCTTTGGGACCTTTGACTGTGATAGCAAGTAGGTGTGAAGAGGAGTCTGGGTGACAGCTGAGACAAGAGGGAAATACTTAGCAATGGAATGAAAATTAAGGTTTCCTTCTCATATCCACCTAAAACTTTTTCTAGCTCTCTAAATCAAGCCACCCTAACAACCGCACTGAAATAAACAAACAGGGAACATTGCAGAAATTATATATTCTTTTAAGTATTTGATTCAAGGTGCATCATAATACTGATAATAATCCTTTCATTTGTTACATCACCTATCACATCGGGAAGGATGTTTCAATGCACTTCACAAGATTTACTATAAGTGCAGTGATTGGGTTTTGTAGGTGAACTCAGCAGACAATTTGTGCATATAGTGTTCATCAAACAGCCGTGAAGTGAATGACCAGTTTTATTTGAGGGATTCTTGGACAGGATCATCATCTGAACAGAAACAGTTCCCAGATGACATAGGAAAATTGTGTCAGGACTTTGATCACATTTAAACATTCACCTTAATCATAAGTGCATAACTGTCAGCTGCATTTGCCCACCAAACACAGCCACTGTATTTTACAATATATCCTGTGAAGTGCATTGGGACGTCCTCCTGATGCGAAAGGTGCCATATTATTATAAATATGAATATCACTCATTGCTTCATGCTTTAATTTCATCTCTCTGAAATACAAACCTTGTTGTGTTTTGCTAAACAACTTTGTTGTAGTTTCTGAAGTGGTTAAGCTGGCATTACGCTCGCCCCCAAGGGAAGATTCTGAGTAGTTTTGAGCAATTGACGTGTACAGTGTTGTCAGGACACCTGCTTCATCAGATGTGTCTGTTTGTGATGAACTATTGTCTACAACAAGGAAAAAAACCATCTCTTTAAGAAGTATTTCAAAATCAAGTTCACTTGATTGGTTACAGATCCAGAAATAGCTACTTTTGTCCAGAACATTCATTCACCCACAAAACACAGTCACTACATCTTACAGTATATCCTGTGAAGCACTTTGGGATATCCTCCTGACATGAAAGCGCTTTACCAAATGTAAGGATTATTAATAGAACACCAAGTTTATGTAGAACTATGAGATGAACTGGGAGGAATTTTCATTTTTGTTTTTAAAAAGAATTAAACACCTTTGTGCAATGTGCACTACATTTCTATTGTGTTACAGTTCAGATAGAGATGGTTATATTGAATTAGAATTTCCAAATGCGCAGTAGAGTAACAGATATTATTGCAATTTTATTATGTTCAATTGCATAAGCTCATAAGAAGTTTCAGAAAATGAATGAGGAAATTAAGCCTAACAAACCTGTCTCTTTTGGATTTATCTAAGCCCCTGTCTTCTAACCATCTGCCATGATGACATCTCTTTCCAGAAACAGATCTAATTCCACTTGAATCTACTTACACTAGGCAATGATAACTGGAGTCTATTGGAGATTTATAGATAGATACAGACTGAAATTAAGAAATGCCTCATTTTCTATTTTAGATGGCTATGGGAGAGTGAAGTAACTGTGGTATTCCATAATAGATTTCTTAATAAGAAATGTGTGTGTATTTATCAACCTTCTAAAATGTTAAATATTTAATGTTTTAGAAATTAACGGTTATGCATTTCGTATGAATAAACTATTAAGAAATGCCACACATTAGATCAAAGTGCCACAATGACACTTCAGTGTTAATTAATAAATTCATAAATCTATTACCATTGGTATAAACATTTCTGCCCATCTTCTCTTCTTACTCTTACTATTTCTGTTGCTAATAAATAATTTGACAAACTGATCCCCTTCATAATCTTGCAAAATTTCAATTATGTCATCTGAAAATGCCCTTTCCCAATGAAAACAAGCCCAACTCAAATAACCTTTCCCCGAAACTTATAATAATAATCCTTGCATTTGATATAGCGCTTTTCACGTCTTCTGGACGTCTCGAAGCCCTTCACAGAATATACTGTAAAGTGAATTGACTGTATAGTTGTGGGCGAAACCGGCAGCCAATTGCGCACAGCAGTGTCCCCAAAAGAGTCATGGATCGAGTGACCAAATTTTTATTGTTTTTTCTTAAGGATTACTATCCCCGGAAAAGCAATCTGCCAATTGACTAACAACCGGGTTCCTACTTACTGCTAGGTAAACAGAGGCGTGCGGAGTAAGGAAACTTGGCCAACATTTCACCCTGCGGGGAATAGAACCCAGGACTCTTGCTTGCGGGGTAAATGCTCTAACCACTGAGCTACAGGACTAAATATCTGGAATGTTAACAGTATCAGGTCTTTCACTTGGAGGAGAGAGGTATGGAGGCACTCACTTTTGATTTTAACGTTTTGCACTAAATGATTTTAAACTGCATTTTGAAAAGTGGTGATTCTGCTGATTGTCACAGGTCGGGCCAATAGTCAAAATGTTTATCTGAAATCTCACAATTTCAGAATTTACAGTCATTAAATATCTCTTGTTACTCAATTCAGGCCAATAACATTTAGGAATATTTAATATGAATAGTGTCAAACTGAGATGTCAATTTCCAGATTGATGCTTTTACCCTCATAATCCTTCAATCAGGCCTTTTGTTTCATGCACCTCTCCTGTTAGGAGAACTTGAGATTTTCCCATTTAGTAGAAATCCCACTTTACAGTGAAACACTATGGGATGTCATCCTGGCGTAAAAGGCGCTACACCAAATATAAAGATTATTATTATAAATCAAATGGGTTTCCAACAAGGAATAGCATAAAAATATAAAAAGAGCAAACTTACCCTGTGATTTGGAGAAACACAGCAGGAAAAGTCCGAGTAAGACTTTCAGCAAAGTGGATGCTGCCATGTTCATGAAATCTGATATTAACTAAAAATGATTGAAACTTCTGTACCCAGTTTGGAAGCTGCCCTTTTAGCTCTGTGAGTACAGCACACATAAGACGGTATGGGCTAAGTTACGAAAGGGGCTACTTCTGCAGCTGGGCTATTTAGCAACTAGACTTCAACTGCAATTTGACTCCACTCCAAATACCATCCTATTTGACAGCAAATTTAGTTTTGATTCCTAGAAGTCACATATTGTTTCAAAATGCCTTCAACCATTGTCTATCATTCTACACTGGGGCTTGATGCAGTCTTCAGTTAGGTGGCTGGCATGCAATGTGAGTGCTCCAAATGTGAGTGTTTGAAGAGAACAGAGTTTTTCCTTTCTAGGCAACAATCACTCATATAAATTGGTGAGTTGTTTCTTGACTGTAAGACCTTGCTCTGTGAAAAATAGATGCCATGAGGCTACAAATACACACTCACTTCCTTTGACAGCAATTGCCTGTGAAGTGTTTTGAGATGTTTTGACATTGTGGATGCTCTATCAAATACAATAATTATTATTATAGTTATCTTCAACAGATCTTCTCCTCGTATCACTAATGTTTTCACCCAGCAAATAGTTCAAAGGAACCTAACTTAGGAGTATTTCATCCATTTCCATCCGTGTAAATTTGCTTCATTATAATTCTCTATTTCTTTTGCTCCTGATGTCAAAATTAGTCACATACATTGCTCATAAGAATAGGAGACAATTTAGCTGATTATCCATACTTTTATTATTATTATTGTTTTAATACATCAAGGCTTGACTATGCTAATTCTCTGTTTGCCAGACTTGCTAACTCTTCCCTCTACAAGCTGTAGACTATTAGGCCTGCTGATATGAAGTTTTATTTGAGGCTTGTTAATCCTGTATTGTAGTCCTGTATTCCCCACCTCTACACACACAGTGTAGACATTATTTCCACATTGGAGCAACCAAGAGACTTGTCAGACAAATATGAAAAGTATGTGTTTTCCACGATGAGAGTGAGATAGAAGCGACGGTCAATGATTTACGCTCTGGAAAGAATGGGATCATTTAATAAGAAACAGACTGGTTTTACATGGGAACATTTCTGACATTTCCACTGCAAGTCACATTCTTGGCAGTCTTTTACAAGAATACAATGAAGACACTAATTACGTTATACCTCAAGATTTTTCTGTGGTCAGTGATCTTTCATGTGACTTGTTTCCAGGCGATGAGAGATGAAGAAGTTTTGCTTTATTAAGCTAAATACCACACACCATCAGCATATTGCACTTCATTGAAAAGAAATCAACAACATGCCTGGAGATGTATTAACTTCTGACTGTCTTTTAACTCCAAAGTACTTTAAAAAAACAAAGTGCAGAAGCAGTGTATTGACACAGTAAAATATAAGAAAAACGAACAAGGGAATCCTTAAATGCTATAAAAATCTGAGATAATCCTTACATTTGGTATAGCTGGGAGGAGGACATCTCAAAGTGCTTCACAGGATATGCTGCAAAGTGCAGTGATTGTCTATTTTTGTGGGCGAATGCAGCAGCTAATTTGGGCACAGCAATGTCCCACAGTGAAATGGGAAGCCATGAACCGAATGACTACTTTTTATTTGGGAGACTTGTTGGCCAGGATATTGGGAGAAAGTCCCGATAAAGCACAGAAAAGGGTTGTTCAACACATTTTGTGTGTGCTGGTACTAGCTGTGCTCTGGCTTTATATCTCTCTTTGGTACTGTCTCAAATCTCATTTAACTGTTTTCACATTACTCTTTAATTTTGTATTTTCTTCCCATCCATTTTTTAAAAATAATAATAATTCCCTTTTAAGTGTTGGGAATGGACTCTGCTTGGGCATCTATTTGTGAGCACACATTTTACATTGTAACAATCTTCATTAAAAAAAAATTTGCTTACCTCTGCCTTTTTTTCTTTTGGTTATAATCCTATTTGGGTTTTTGAATCTTACTGAAAGCAACATTCGCATTGCATGAAGTAGTTGACTGTCTGATTGAGGTTGGTCATTTCACTGAATA
Organism: Callorhinchus milii; assembly: GCF_018977255.1. Lineage (NCBI taxonomy): Eukaryota > Metazoa > Chordata > Chondrichthyes > Chimaeriformes > Callorhinchidae > Callorhinchus > Callorhinchus milii. Next base: position 84,469,159 of record NW_024704742.1, on the reverse strand, counting down.
AAGGAGGAAAGCTCTCACAATCATTCTGGAAGATGCATGTAGTATTTAATAATAATAATACTAATAATCCTTGCATTTGATATAGCACCTTAATCATGCCGTTGAGACATCTCAAAATGCTTCACAGCATATATTATAAAGTGGATTGACTGTGTATTTGGGGGCGAAACGCGGAAGCCAATTGCGCACAGCAGTGTCTCACAAACAGTCGTGGATTGAGTGACCAATTTTTTTGTAAGGATCCTCATCCTCACTTTCTTGCCCTCCCCTACCTCTGTGACCTTCTTAAATCCTATCAACTCAGCTGCAAACTCCTCTCAACCTAATGAGATAATAAGGATGTATCAGGTGTGACTTCAATCCTTGAATTTGATATAGCACCTCATCATGCCATTGAAGCATCTCAAAGCACTTTGCAGGACTTACACTAAAGTTTAGTGACTGTGTATATGAGGGTGGACACTGCAGCCAATTTGATTACAACAATGTCCAACACCCATGAAGTTGATGACCAATGTTCTCTGGAAGATTGTTGGCCAGGACACCAGGAAAATCTCCTGCCTCCTTTTGAAAGTATCAAGGGATCTTTAATGTCCATCTGAACAGGCAGACACGATCTTAGTTTAATGTATCATCTGCAGGACAGTACCTCCAACAGTGCAGCACACTTCCAGCATTGCATTGGTGTGTTAGTCAATAGAGTGAACTCATAAATAATAATAATAATAACCCTTGCATTTTATATAGAGCTTTTCATGTCTTCTAGATGTCTCAAAGCGCTTCACAGAATGTACTGTGAAGTGAATTGACGGGATATTTGTGGGCGAAACATGGCAGCCAATTGCACACAGCAGTGTCCCACAAACAGTCGTGAATTGACGTGACCAATTTTGTTCTTATTGATTTTTTTCTTGAGGGATTATTATCAGGTGTGTAGAGTAAGGAAACTTGCCCAAGATTTCGCCTTGCTGGGAATCGAACCCAGGTCTCTCACTTACAAGGCAAGTGCTCTAACCACTGAGCTACAGGACTCTCCATAAAGTCCCGATTTTGACTATTTGGGGTGAGTATTGCGGGGTAACTGGAAACTGTGAAACTGTTTGCTGGCAGAAGGCAGCATCCTTGGAAGAGGAGGGGAAAAATGGAAAGCGGACAAAAGTATGTTACAACCTTGAAATCTGAAAGCTACATTAAAGCCATTTACAATTGATTGCTCTTTTGAGGAGCAATCTTTTCTGTAAAGTCTGAAATGGATATTTTCAATAATGCAGACTGTCAGAATAATGAGTCTGTGAAGCATTATCTCTACCCTATAAAAGTTCTATTTTCTAGCCTGCACAACCATCCCCAAATCTCTTGGATCAAGTAGCATGTGATTCAGTTATACAGAGTTTGTTGCGTCACCATTGCACTGCTTTGCTTGAGCATATTGGCTCGGGAGGCAGATTGAGTGGACAAATTTAAAAGGGAATTTGATAACTGTGAGGTGAAGTCTGTCAGGACAATGAAAACTTGCTCCGAGGAAAACTTTCCTATTAAAATCAATGGGACAAAGGTTATACAACAATACAGTGTCATATGAGCACTCAAGGCCGTTATCAAAACAGTGTCATAATAATAATAATAATCCTTGCATTTGATATAGCGCTTTTCACGTCTTCTAGACGTCCCAAAGCGCTTCACAGAACACACTGTAAAGTGAATTGACTGTATATTTGTGGGCGAACGCGGCAGCCAATTGCGCACAGCAATGTCCCACAAACAGTCATAGATTGAAAATGACCAATTTAATTATTGTTTTTGGTTTTTGGAGGAATTATTATTAGGCGTGTGGAGTAAGGAAACTTGCACAAGGTTTCACTCTGCCTGGAATTGAACTCAGGTCTGTCGCTTGCAAAGCGAGTGCTCTAACCACTGAGCTACAGGACTCCACAACATGTCTATTAATAAGAAACAACCACTGGTTTCATGCAAGATATCGATGGACATTTCGTGATGAGTCACATTCCGAGTACTATTTTACCAGAGCATGATGTGGATAGTCATTTGGTTTTACAGAAAAACATTTGTGTGTTTTTTTCATAAAAGCCCTGGTCCTGGCAATGTTACAAACTGTAACAAAACTGTAGATCTTTGTTTTGTTAACCTAGCTTTGATATACAGTAATTCCAGCTTAGTCTAACCAAAGTGAAATGATCTGCATTTAATTCTTAAAAAATCAAATATGTGTATTGAAAACTGCATCAATTAGTTTTTTCAAAAAAATGCAAATGATACTCCGGCTGTGATTGTTTCGCTCACACAATATACAGTCAATTCACGTTACAATATATTCTGTGAAACACTTTGAGATGTGTCAACCATGTGATAAAGCATTATATAAAATGCAAGGATTATTCTTATTATTTTCAACCTCCCCAATTGTTCATTCAGCTGATAGAGTGAGACTTCATTGCCTGACAGACTTCACCTCACAGTTATCGAAAACCCTTTAAATTTATTCACACAAACTGCTTCCCTGACCAGTTTATTCCGTATATTCAATACTCTCTGTATAAACTAATTACATTTGAATTGTCGATTTATTTTCACTCTTCTGAGTTTGACTTTGTGCTGAATATGTGCTTGCTCCAGATCTATTGACTAGACTTGAGAAGTTTATGTCCGGAGGCATCGAGATCTACTCCAGACGTACAGACTTTGCTGAACATTTACAACAAAAACAATTTGCATTTATATAGCCATACGGTGTCTCGGAGAACATGCACACTGCTCACATGCACTTGTTTCTTTGACACTGCTAGTACAGTGGGATTTACTCATAGTGTGGTAGCTGTGGTTTATATGGTGATTTGCCACAAAACATTTCTCAGTATTACTTACGTGTGAGATGTGTGAAAGCGAAACATATCTGATAAGATGATTTTGTCAGGACATCACTTTTCCACACTGGACTACACCAACATTCTATTCGCTGGACTTTCCAGCAACTCCCTACACCACCTGCAGAGTATCTAGAACTATTCTTTTCCCTTTTTTATATTTAAAAGCAATTAACAGGGTATTTCCTTCCTTTATCTGTTTCTATATAATGCTAAAACATTCCAAATGTGCCTTTGAAGCATCTTTTTAAAACACAAATCCACTTTGAGCAAAATGAAAATTGACAAGTAAATTCAAAATCTCTGAAGGAGAACCTGAATCCATCAGCTCCTCTGGGGCCAAGCTTATGACTGGGAGTCAAAGGGAACATGCCCAAGAGATTTAAAGGTAAGGAAGAGCAACAACAAAATACAACAACAAAATTACATTTGTATAGCGCTCTTCGTGTCGGGAGGATGACCCAAGGTGCCTGACAGTCAGTGTTTCACATCCGAGCTGGGGTTCGGGGTTGGGGAGGGTGGAGGGCGGTGGGGGAAGGAGGGTTACCGAAGGCACGGTCGAAGAGGAGGGTCTTGAGACGGGTCTTGAAGGTGGCAAGGGAGGGGGCGAGGCAGAGGGACTGCAGGATGGAGTTCCAGACGGTGGGAGCAGAATGGCTGAAGGCCCGCCCGCCAATAGTGGGGTGGGCGAGTTGGGGGATGTGAAGCATGCCGGAGTCCGTTGAGCGGAGAGAGCGAGCAGGGTGGTAGGGGGTTAGGAGGTCCTAGAAGTAGGGGGGAGCAAGACCATGGAGGGCTTTGAAAATGAGAACCAGAATCTTGAACTGTATCCTCTGTGGGAAGCCAGAAGGGGAGGATGGGGGCGATAGGGTCACGGAGCCTGGTGCGGGAGAGGACACAGGCTGCAAAGTTCTGGATGATCTGCAGCCTGTGGAGGGAGTTGTTGGAGAGGCCAACAAGCAGGGAGTTTGGGTGTGCAGTGTGAAACAGTGGTGGAACCAAGCAATGTTGCGGATGTGGGGAAAGACGGAGCGAGTCATAGCAAGGATGTGAGGGATGAAGGCAGTTGAGGGTCGAATAGGACCCCGATCTGAACAGCTGCTTTATTTGGCAGAGTGACTAAATTAGCAATCAAAATTGTGGACGATAACCACCCTTCAATACCTGTTTTATCAGGCATGGTGCATGTTAATGATTTTAAACCTAAAACGCATCCTGTTTCAGATTTTATCTTAACAGAGTATTCAGCTGTTCTTGCAGTGGGGATTGTATTGTGCTCGCAGTCTCTGGCCGTGGCTGCAAATTCAAGGTGCCTCCGCTGGTGTTTCTACCACAAACCTGTTTAACAGCTCGTTTTTTAATTCTTTTTTGAGAGGCTGTTGCTCTCTTTTTTGTTTAATGAGTCAATGAAAAACTCATTTTCTGAGAGTTGCTGGTGCCATTTCCCCACCTCAGCCTGAGTTTCTTTAATTAACAATTGTTTTTCATAATTTTTTTTCTCAAATTTTAACACCAAGTTAGAATCCGCAAGATTCTCTAATGAGGTTTTTAGCGTGCTCTTTATATTTTTTGTACAGTCTTTATATTTTTTTTAGCAGACTGCAACCCTGCAAACACTCCCCCTTCGAGAACAGCAATTGCTGCTCCGAATTTGCCTTCCTGGAGAAAAGTAGCTCCGCTGTTTAGATACAGAACTGTGTCTGCTCTCACGTGGGGTATTTGGTCGGCAGCTATTCTCTTCTCGGACCTAATACTTTTTTTTTTCCTTGCATTTGATATAGCGCTTTTCACATCTTCTAGACGTCCCAAAGCGCTTCACAGAATATACTGTAAAGTGAATTGACTGTATACTTAAATTACGGCCCCAAATTAAGAATCTGCTGAGCACTCGTAGTAGGTTTCCCTCCCAATTCCCTGGAGTGACCTTTTCCCATGTGGTCTGTGCCCCTAACTCCCCATTCTCCTGAGCATTCACTTCCCGTTTTGGGCATTGAATGTACCCCCTGAATTCTTCACCCGCGTGAAACGCTTTCTTAATTTTTTTCTCACGAAGTGAGCGACTCGTTCTTTTAATCTCCTCAACTGATTGAGTGACTGACATTGAAGAGCCCTCATCCTCGCGAGATATCTCAGTAGAACTGGTTCCACTGGGTTTACATTTAATTTCATTAAATATTTCCTTCTTCAATATGGGTCTGTCTCTGTCCCGGAATTCAAAGTACTCAGTATCGTTACCAGATCTACCATTTAATTTCTTACGACTAACAACTCTTTCTTTGGTTTTTGTGTCTTTCACAAGCATGCCTCGCCTGTAAAGCCATTTCCCCCTGAAGAATGAGTTCTCCCACTGGGTTTCCCTGTTTTGTATGCCAGATTTTAAAAATGTTGTGTGTTAATTTGTTATCCTGGTTGCTGGCTGCATGCATTTTTACATATCTTAATCTAAGAATAAATAAAACAGTGGTCCGTTGGCCAGCTTTAGTGCTCTCGAGCCCCACAAATTTGGGCGCCAAGTGAGATGGTTCTATCAGCCTTATATGTACACCCACGATATGGCTCGCTCTCCCTCGCAGTGTGTACTGGATGGCCTCTGTGTTCAATCCTCACCAATGAATGCAAGTCCCTATAACTAAGTGTAATTTGACTAATGAATTCTTCAACGATGAGAGGTACTACTAATTGCTATTTAAATTAAAGCAAATTGGGAAGCTTCAGTCATTCAGAGGTTTATTTTACACCACTATGACCTAGGCTAAACTTGTTTGTGTATTCCCTAAAAGGGTGACTGTGACACAAGTGTTAAGCAGAGTGATGGCTTGTGAGTGGTCTGTCTGGATAGAGTAACATGCCCCAGGTTTGTGTTAATCATATGACCCAGGATTAGAGCTGTGGAAATCCAGCAAGCAGTTGGTGCTCACCGAATGACTGGATCATTGGCCAACTTGTTGGACCCATCACTGCATCCAGTCATATGAGTGGGAAAAACAAAGGACAGACCAAAGAGTAATTGGGGAGAGAAAGGATGTTCCACTTGCTGCTAGTGTTAACAGCATTTTAATAATAATAACCATTTAATACTGTGCCTTTCATGTCAGGAGGTTGACTCAAAGCGCTTCACAGGATACACTGTAAAATGTAGTGACTGTGTATTTGTAGGTGAAAGCAGTAGTGAATGTGCGCAGAGCAATGTTCCACAAACAGCCACAAAGTGAAGAACCCATTTACCTGGAGGATTCTTGGCCAGGGTAGCAATATTCTTAACCATTCACGTCAGGACAATGTCTCAAAGTGCTTCCCAGGATACGCTGTAAAGTCAATGACTGTGTATTTTGTGGGCATTGCAGATATTACAACATGTGGAAGTAATTTTTGCTGAAAAATATTATGCTAATTAGTAACTGGTATTTTACCCTGCTTTTCAGGTAACATTAAAACAGAAGCGCTCTGGGACACTACCCTGTGTGAGGGGCACTAAATGCAAGTTGTTGTGAAATCACAATGACATTTAATTTAGTCAGATCCTACTCTAACATGTCCCGGTGTGCACTAACACTGACTAACCAGGAGATGGCAGCACATTCTTCATGTATACACTCTCCTCACCAGTTTCTTTATCATAGAATCACAGAATTATACACCACAGAAGGAGGCCATTCGGCCCATTATGTCTGTGCCGGTTCTTTTAAAAGAGCTATACAATTCAATCCCACTCCCCCGCTCTCTCCCCATGATCATCCGTTGTCTTTGATCGTTTTAAAATGTAAATTGTCATCCTTCAAGTGTCTGTTAATTTAACAGTTGTTTACTAGATACTCAGTTTTTAGCCTGGTCTGCAAATGAAAGTGAAATCTGCACTCTCTCCACCCCAGAGATAACTGTGGGAGAAGTGCCTTTACCGTGAGGCGTGACCTGGGCTCCACCTTGAGACGCAGACCAGGCTCTTCCCATCCCACTACAATTAACGTGCCATGTTACAATGTCAGAATCTCACCCATAACTGGGTATGATGAGAAGGGTGAGCTCCTGGCAGCAGCTATGGTTTCAGCCCTCTGTTAGTTGGGATCGGTATTGCAGCACTTCTGATGTGAGGCGCGTGATCTGCCCTCACAGAGAGGAACCTATCCACACTGGAACACAGAGCTACTTTGAGCACTTGTTCACTAGGCTCAGGCTGGGCTTGTTCTGCCCGAGAGATGATCCCGTCACCTGACTTGCTCGGGTGGTCGTGAAGATATGGTTCAGGTTCGCATTGTTGTTTGACAATTTGGAGCCTGCAACAACTACAACAAAATGACATTTGTAAAGTGCCTTTCACATCGAGAGGACATCGCAAGGCGCTGGACCATCAGAGTTTCGGACCCTAGCTGGGGATTGGGGGGGGTGGAGGGCGGGGGGAAGCAGGGTGATCGAAAGCACGGTCAAAGAGGAGGGTCTTGAGATGGGTCTTGAAGGAGGCAAGGGAGGGGTCGACGATTTACATTGTACATTATCATCACTTGGCCTCAATTGGCCTCGTCACCCTGGGTTAGGCAGAAGAAAATCAGTCAGATCACTCACTATCCAGACACCCGCAGTTAAAGGTGACTACATGGAGTCCTGTAGCTCAGTGGTAACCTCTTCAAAGGGAAAAAAAGGCACACAGACGCCGTGAGACACGTGAGTGAGAACATTGCCCTCTCACCTTCTGCGATTAAACGTGTAGGAGAGAAGGCTCCTGTCTCGAGCAAACATAAGCATCTTGTGCAAACATGTTTGTGCAACCTTTCACCAGTTGTTGGTGCCTATAACATGGTTCCCATTTTCTAAGCTTCAGAAGCTCACTGTGTGAAGTCTTTTGGAAGTGAATGAAGTCTTTCAGTTCTGATTCAACACATCATCTGATTCCTCTTTATATTCACGTTGCAGGCTTTACAAATGTACCACGTCAGACAATATACAAGGTTATGTGTATGTCACCCATCATCTGGCTTTATCAAATGCAACTCAGTTGCCCCCTCATTGTTATTACAAATTTCACTTTGATCCATCTGGGCTCAGACTATCCCAGGCCAACAATAAAACACAGGGAAATCGCTCTTCACTCTTTAGGAAATAAGGACGGAAATATATCAGCAATCAGACAATGTTCTACTATTGTCAAACAATTTGATGGTACTTTAGTTAAAGGTAGTTTGCAATTCATCAATATCAAGTCAACCTAAAGCAACTGTGTTCTGTAACAGTATTTTAAAATATCACAAAAATCTAATAAACCACTGGGCGTGTGAGGGTAAGGAAAGGGTTACCCTGCGTTCCAAGGGAAGTTTGGAAAACATTGTTCTCTGAATCTTTCACACCTTCCCGTCCTCCCGTTACTCTGCTGAAGGATCATGATGTTCTATGGTCACTGTCTCAAAGATGATGGCCAAGTTCTTTTGCACCTTGGATCGAATCAGGCCTTTGAAGCGTCCCCAATAACACTTAGATCAAAGAGTTTTGCCTGGTGTGGGATCACAGCCGCATCTAAGAGAGAGCAGCAGGTCAGAAGGACAACACCAAGAGAGCGAGAGATTGAGACACAGAGAGAGGAACTGTCCTGTCTGATTTATTGTTTGTCTGTTGGTTTTTTGTTCGTGAAGAAAAGTACATTTCGCAAGTAGAATTGTTGGCAACTTTTTTCTGATTTAGCTACTTTGTTTCATTCTTTTACTTGTTACTATTAAAGTATGTGTCTGTGCATATTCATATATCTAAATTTATAAGAAGTTCTCACCTCTAAGATACAATACAGAATAATTCACATTTACCCAGCGCCTTTCACATTTAGAGGACGCCTTGAAGTGCTTCCCCACACTTGGTAATAGAAACTCAGGAGCTGAAACTGGAACTCTTATGGATGGGCGACAATAAAAAGGGAAATTATTATTGCTTGACGGTAATGTTCACTTATAAATAGTCACTTTGTTTTTTTATAAATGTTGTAAGAGTGCTTTAAGATATCACACACCCCGGTTTAGCAGCCTGGTGCAATCAGAAACTCCAGGGAGTGTTATAGAAATCATTCCGTAGGAGGAATTTGTCAGTAAATATAAAATAAGTGCTTTACACAAATCATTTTAACGAGTATAGGATCATGAACATATGCTCGTATATATTCATATATTAATAATAATCCTTGCATTTGATATAGTGCCTAATCACGTCATTGAGATGTCTCAAAGCGCTTCACAGAATATATTGTAAAGTGGATTGATTGTATTTTGTGGGCAAAATATATATTTGTCAATGATAAAATACATTCATCACATAAACCATTTTAATAAGAAATGAACAGACTGAAACGTGCACAGTTGCAAACATTTTATTCTCATTCTTAGATCTTCAGGGTGATGACTACAGGGTTTGATCAAACTGGAAATTACAGTAAATTATGTTAAAGTGATATTCCACATACATGGGTTTTTAAATTTGTGTTTAAATATGTGCCGTATCTCACAATTTAGTCCACAATGTTAGTCACTCGAACCTGTGTCTCAAACATACGAACAATACTGGGTTCTGACGAAGGGTCGTGGACCCGAATCGTTGACTCACTTTCCTTTTTCCATAGATGCTGTCTGACCTGCTGAGTGTTCTCAGTGACTTCTGTTTTTGTTGTACGAACAATATTCTCTGAGTTAGCTTTTGGTACAACCTGCAAATGTTGAAGCAAATGTTGCTCCAGTGTAGGTTCTAGTGGCGGGTTTTGCAAGATGTAAATGATGTACGGTGCTACAGTATTTCACTTGGTAAGATTCTTAAATGCATATCTCATAATAATTAACTAACATCTTACAGATATCACAAGTCTTACAGATATCACAAACAAAAGTTTCTGAGATCTTTTTTGGTGCAGCCTGCCGTACAACAATTTGGGAATGGACTATCTCTTGATATGTACTGTTTCACATTCTCAAGTATTTCCGCACTCCTCTTCCTCTTGTCCGTCTCCTCTGAATGGTGTTTGTCAGCTGAGGTCGGGGAGGAATCTGAAACAAAATTAACAATCCCATTGATATTAACTAATTAAATGCACATCAGCTTGATTTTCAGAATCTCCCTGCAGGCAACACATCCCAGCATGAAATGTCTCTCTACAAGGCAATCAAAGTGGATTCCAGGTGCTGGATGCACGAACATGATAAGCGCTGTATCAAATGCAAGGATTATTATTATTATGTTTAACATCCACCTGAACAGGCAGACAGGGCCTTTATTTAACATCTCATCCGAAGAATGAGACCTCCAACAAAGCATCAAACTCTCAGAGCTTTATTGAAGTGTCAGCTTAAACAATATAGGTTCAAAGTGCCAAAGTAGGGCTTGAAGCCCCAAGCTTTTGACTCAAACTCGATCGTGCTACCGACTCAGGCAAACGGACTCATTCTGAAATAAAAACTGGGACCATTCAGCAGATCAGCCAGCATGAGTCACTATGAGTTTGGACTCCCACAAGATGTGGGACTCTCATTCCAGTGGAACATGATTTGTGGAAGAAAGTGACATTCAAGAGGCTGTTGGCATTAGCTGTGGTCCTTTCCAGACCCAAAGTGGTCCCAGTTGGCATGTCGCAGACATGATCTAGGTTGACACTCCTGAGCAGTGCTGTGGGAACTGACTTTCAGATGAGATGTTAACCAAGGTCCCAACTGTCCGTTCAGGTAGTGATTAGAGATCTAATGGCACAACTCGAAGGAAACCAGGGAGTCTCTCCCAGTGTCCTGACCAACAATCCCCCCGAATAAAACTGGTCATTCACTTTATGGCTGTTTGTCGGACATTGCTGTGTACAAATTGGCTGCTGTGTTTATCTACAAAATACACACAGTCACTACACTTTACAGAATACCCTGTGAAACGCTTTGAGACGTCCTTCTGGATTTTAAATGATCACAAAGTTTCTCAGCATTAACTAGTGAATTTGATTTCTGATACTCACTGTGTTCCTGGTTAGCTGATGACATTCTGACCTCTCTACAGACTCTGATGATTGCGCTGATGAAATCCACGCCACACAGATGAATTAGCTCTTCATCGTGCTGAGACAGCACAGAGCCAGGAAAAGAAGAGAGTAACAGTACAATCACCAGGACACACACCAGACCCTTCATCTCAGCTCAAAAGTGATCAGTCTCAGAGACTTGTGTGTGTTTCTCTCACTCTGTCCGATGGTGCTTGCTCTCTTCACCTCACAGATGAGTGGATTCCAAGAGATGATTATATGTTTATCTCTCTCCTCCTCCAATTTACCTGCTCCCTCTCGCCTCTCTTTTATAGCTGTACTGCTATCTGATTCGGAATCATCATTTCTAATCACTTTCCCACCCCTTTCTCTGATGACCTCAGAGACCTTTCCAGCCCTGCAGATCCGAGATACGAACAGCTCCACAGCTACATTTTTCAGGATATAACACTAACAAGAGAAGAGACAATAGGCTGGAAGAGAGTGAACAGAACGTGTTCAGGTGCTCCTGAAATCCAGGGCTGTTTCCAAATCCACCCACTCCCCCGGTACAACGGTGATCTCCGCTCACTTAAAACCCAAACCCGGACGCTTGAGCACAGATGGCAGAAATCTGGCCTCACAATTCACCGACATCTGTGGCTCGAGCACCTCTGCATTTACTGCCTCTCCCTTTCACAGGCTCTTACTCCAAAGTCATCCTGGAGGCCAAAAACAACCGACTGTTTTCCACCGTCCATCACCTCCTCTGTGCATCCCCTCTAGCTCCCTCTATCTTCACAGCAAATGGCAAGTGCGAAGAGGTCCTAGACTTCTTCATCTCAAAGATTGAAAACATCCGCTTGGCTCCATCATCCTGCCACCCACGCCCCCCACCCCCAGCCCCCACCCATGTCCCTTCCACCCCACTCAGACCATCCAAACTGCCTCCTCCCTCAGCCATGCCTCCTGTTACTCCCCACTCCTTACACGCTGATGCTCCCATATCTCCCTCTTGCCTCTCAACTACAATCACTTGGATGAAGTTCACCACCTGCTGCATCGACCCCCTCCCCACCCAGCTGCTGGCCACTCAACTCCCCATCCTTTCCCCCCTACTGGCCGACACAGTCAACAAATCTCTTTCCTCAGGTTCTGCTCCACTCCCTCTGAAAACCACTGTTATCACATCCCTCCACAAAATCCCTAGCCTCGATCCCTCTAACCTCTCACACTACCGTCCAATTTTCAACCTACCCTTCCTTGCCAAAGTCCTGAAACGCATTGTTGCAGGTCAACTTCGGTCACACCTCTCCCTCCACTCCCTCCTCGAGCCTCTACAGTCTGTTTTTTTGCCCGCCTCCGACCGTACCTTACCCCAAATGCAGCAGAAACTCTCGTGCATACGTTTGTCACCTCCCGCCTGGATTACTCCAACGCACTCCTCGCTGGTCTCCCCAGCTCCATTATTCAATAGATCCAGCTCATTTAGAACTCTGCTGTCCGCATACTGACCTGAACCAAACTCCGTACCCACATCTCACCAGGTCTGGCCAGGCTCCACTGGCTCCCCATCACAGAACGGATCGACTTCAAGATCCTCACTCTCGTGTTCAAATCCATTCATTCTCTGACACCTCCCAACCTCTCCGACCTCCTCACTCCCCAATCCACCACCCGGCGCCTCCACTCGATTGGTGCCGGCCTCCTGCTTGTTCCTCACGCCCTCCGCTCCAGCATTGGAGGTCGGCCATTCAGCCACTACTCTCCAAAACTCTGGAACACTCTCCCTCAACCTCTCCGCCGTACCCCCTCTCTCCCCTTTTTCAAGTCCCGCCTGAAAATCTTCCTTTTCAACCACACACCCCCAGCTTGGAGTCAGGCTCCGCCACTGTTAAGCGCGCTGAGACACTATCCTGCGTGGAGGGTGCTATATAAGTGCAAGTACAAGTTGTTGTTGTTATCAATCTGCTTATAATGTTGATGAGATGTTATTTTTATGCAGAATTTTTCTTGCTGATTTGCAATGATTCCTCAGTCTTTTATGTGAGGCTGTAGTGAAATTGAGATTGTGATAGACAAAGTATATGATGATTTTGGTGACATTGGGATGCTTTCAAACAACAACAACAACTTGGATTTATATAGCGCCCTCCACGCTGGACGGCGTCTCAGAGCGCAGCGACACACATTCACAAGTGGCTCAGAAAGATGGTGGTAATGTTCTCACCCATTTCATGTCCATGTCCAACCATCCTTCGACAGGTACTGTTTGCCCAAAGGTAGTCAGACATCTCTGCTCTAATGAATGAGGCAATTATCACACCTCATAATGTAAACCATTTGCTGAAGCACATATTCAAAACAATACTTTCATCCACTTAACAGTGCCAGCTACCTACATCTTTCAATCCTCCACATGAACTCTCATGAGCTCTCCTTCACAGTCCAGAGACTGTTGGATGCAGTCATAGTCTTCGATCATTAATGATTTTAACTCTTTCCTCACAGGGGGATGGTAGAGTGGGTGCTTTGGAAGGATGAGTTTGGATGGGCTGAAGGGCCTTCTTCATCCACTCCGATCTTGTGATTTTGTGAACAATTCTAAATGACTAACTTACTATTTCATAATACTGTAGTTTGTAACTGAATTATGAACTTAATTCGTAATTTAGTTACTAACCAGAGTACATTGTGAAGTTTTGAAATAGGACATTGTATTTAGTTAAATATGAACCACCCTATTTTATGATCTGAAGCTATGTAAATCCTTAATTCAAGCAAAGCCTTTCAATGATTGTGTTGTAAATTTGCAATTATTTCTTGCTGATATGATACATCTAGTCTTTGGGCTTTTGCATGAGACTGTGATGAGACTGAAGGGGAAATTGAGATTATGACAGCCAAAGTTTATGATGATTGTGGTGACAACGTAGTACAGTGCAGGGGGCAAGAGGATGCTTTTTTCAAACATGACTTCCTCCTATTTACTGGACATGATAATATACAATATAATAATATAGTAATCCTTGCATTTGCTATCGTGCCTTATCGTGTCGATATGATGTCTCAAAACTCTGCATAACATATACTGTAAAATGAATTGACTGTGTATTATATGTGAGAAACACAGTACAAAATACACAACAACAATAAAATTAATTCGTGTAGAACCTTTCTCAGTCAATATAATATAATGATGTGTCTTATGTGTGGCCTAGTGATTAGGCTGATCCTCTCCATTGATGACTCTGTGTCGTCTCAATACAATACAGTTTATATTCATACAGTGCCTTTCACATCAGGAGGTCATCCCTATAATAATAATAATAATAATAATAATCCTTGCATTTGATATAGCGCTTTTCACGTCAGGAGGACGTCCCAAAGCGCTTTACAGAACACATTGTAAAGTGAATTGACTGTATATTTGTGGGCGAACGCGGCAGCCAATTGCGCACAGCAATGTCCCACAAACAGTCGTAGGTTGAAAATGACCAATTTAATTATTGTTTTTGGTTTTTTGGAGGGATTATTATTAGGTGTGTGGAGTAAGGAAACTTGCCCAAGGTTTCGCCCTGACCTGCCTGGAATTGAACTCAGGTCTCTCACTTGCAAAGCGAGTGCTCTAACCACTGAGCTACAGGACTCCTAAACACATTCACAGTGCTGTATGGCAACCCGAGTTCTGGTTGGGAGCTGAGAGCGGTGAGGAAGGGAAAGATGGCTGAAAGCACGGTCAAAGAGATACGTTTTGAGATGTGCCTTGAACAAGGGAAGGGAGTTGGAAGAACTCCAGATTAGAGTTCCAGAGAGTGGGAGCAAAATGGCTCAAACCGCTCCCTCCCTCACTCCACACCTTTAAAGCCTGCCTCAACACCTTTCTGTTACATTGCACTTTTGGTCATCTTAACTATCATATTGATGCCAGACCATGTTTGGAGAGTGAATACAGATGTACAATAAGATTAATATAGGTTCCTGAGATCATTTAATCTTTGCAGAACTTTTGGGATTCATCTTTGCTACACATTGGTTGGCAACATTTTTTTCACAAATGGCTGATACTTTTTTGGGATCCTTTCCAAGTACTGAAAAAGCAGACAAGTTGCTTTGTTGTCTGTCTCCTCGAAGCCCTGTCTGTTAGTTAAGGTGGGTGGAAATCTGGAACAGAAACAATACTCACAACAATATTAATCTGTGAAATACAATATCACATATTGAAGGATTCTCAGACATACATTGATTGTATGTTGTGTGTCCACAAAACTGCTAGCTCACTGCCTGCTCTGTCAGGGTCACTGGATTATTAAAACAAATTGTATCGCACCTTTTACGTCAAGAGGTCTGTGTCCAGGCTGTGTCCAGGCTGTGTCCAGGCTGTGTCCTGGCTGTGGGCAGGCTGTGTCCAGGCTGTGTCTTGGCTGTGGGCAGGCTGTGTCCTGGCTGTGTCCTGGCTGTGGGCAGGCTCTGGGCAGGCTGTGTCCTGGCTGTGGGCAGGCTGTGTCCTGGCTGTGGGCAGGCTGTGGGTAGGCTGTGTCCTGGCTGTGGGTAGGCTGTGTCCTGGCTGTGGGCAGGCTGTGGGCGCTGTGGGTAGGCTGTGTCCTGGCTGTGGGCAGGCTGTGGGTAGGCTGTGGGCAGGCTGTGGGCGCTGTGGGTAGGCTGTGGGCAGGCTGTGGGCAGGCTGTGGGCGCTGTGGGCGCTGTGGGTAGGCTGTGGGCAGGCTGTGGGCAGGCTGTGGGCGCTGTGGGTAGGCTGTGGGCAGGCTGTGGGCGCTGTGGGTAGGCTGTGGGCAGGCTGTGGGTAGGCTGTGGGTAGGCTGTGGGCAGGCTGTGGGCGCTGTGGGTAGGCTGTGGGTAGGCTGTGGGCAGGCTGTGGGCGCTGTGGGCAGGCTGTGGGCAGGCTGTGGGCGCTGTGGGTAGGCTGTGTCCTGGCTGTGGGTAGGATGTGGGCAGGCTGTGTCCTGGCTGTGGGCAGGCTGGGGGCAGGCTGTGGGCGCTGTGGGTAGGCTGTGTCCTGGCTGTGGGTAGGATGTGGGCAGGCTGTGTCCTGGCTGTGGGTAGGCTGTGGGCAGGCTGTGGGCAGGCTGTGTCCTGGCTGTGGGTAGGCTGTGGGCAGGCTGTGTCCTGGCTGTGGGCGCTGTGGGTAGGCTGTGGGCAAGCTGTGGGCAGGCTGTGGGTAGGCTGTCCCAGAGAGACATACTTCACTGTGGGCTGTAGGGAATCTGATGTGAACTGTTGTTTTATTCCTATAGATCGACTTCAAGGTCTTCACTCTCACCTATAAATCTTTTCACACCCTGACATCTCCCAATCTCTCTGATCTTCTCCTATTCCACACTTCTGCTCACCCCATTCACAAAGCTAATCCAGGCTTTTTGGCTATCCCTTGCCCTCCAAAGCTAATGTTTGCAGTAGCTCCTGGGATAGCAAAGATTCAGGGAAATGGGGAGTGGAACAGTTTAACTTCCAGGTCAGTTTGCCCACAAAATCACAGTCACTCCATTTCACAGTACATCCTGTGAAGTCCTTTGAGATATTCTTCTGACCTGAAAGGTGCTGGACCAAATGTAATAATTTTTTTTGTTACAACACAAGCTTTGTATTCCTGTTACAGCCAGATCTTCATCAAGATTTATTTTATTTTAACATCAACAGTGTCGAGACTCATTTAATTGAGGGTGTTTCACTTAAATCATTTTAATTCTCAGCATTAGTGAGTGTATTGATTTACAATATTCAGTGTGTTCCTGGTCAGCTAAACTCTTCCAATATTTATTCTCTGGACATGTATAAAAAATAGACTGTCTTACTTGACCGAGGCAAAGGCTATTCTGCATAGAGCTGGTAAAGAAGGTGAGGAGCAGGAAACTCACCAGCCACTTCATCTCAGCTCACAGGTAATCTCCCTGTCTCTCTACATTTATCTACTCCCACTCTCAGTCGGCTTTCTTCATTCCATATGTTGACTCAGCGTTCGTCATCACTGTCTTACTGCCTCTTTCTCTGATGACTTTTCCAGTCATTTATATCTGATGTGGTTTTTGCCCTGTCTTGTAGGTGGCTGGACAAGGAGGTTTTTTGGTCAGCTAGATGTCTCCCTTACACCTGAAAGCCCATTACCATGCTTACGAGGATTTAGGTATCAGACTAATTCATCTGGTAGCACTCTTGTCCACTGAAGGTGCAACTCTCCTATTTCATTCTGCAATGTGGTGGAGCCTGTCTCCCAGTAAATTTGTTTCAAGGTCCTCACCCTCAATGATAAATCTCTTCATGTCCCAACACCCTCCTATCTCCATTACCTTTTCATAAACCCACTCTCCTGCTTGCCCCTTCCACTCGGATTTGAGGCAGTTACATGGATTACCCCCCCCCCCCACACACACACTGTAATGAACGCATGCTCATATATCCAGAAACACCATGTAGTGCAAGGGTACAAGGATAAGGAATATTGCTATTGTTCTGTACTTTATCGCTGGAGCTCACACTCACCCTCTCTAATCATCAACACTTCCATAGCCTGCTCCTCCCTTTAATCTGCTGACATCTGATGAATAAAAAATCAGGAAACCAACCAACTATTCTGTTGGTCTCCTGATGTAAGTCTTTGAAACACTGTTTTGTATTCGTCAGATGAATAAAATACATTCTTCACCCAAACCACTTTGAAAAGAAATGAACAGACTCTGAAACGTGCGCAGTTACAAACATTTTATTCTCATTCATAGATCTTCATGGTAATGACTACAGGCTTTGATCAAACTGGAAATTACAGTAAATTATGTTAAAATGATGTTCCACATGCATGAGTTTTTATTTAGACAAAAATGTTACTCACACGAACCTGTGTCTCAAATGTACGAACAATATTCTCTGAGTTGGCTTTTGGTGCAACCTACAAAGCAGCAGGTTGAAGCAAATGTATCCAGTTTCCCCAGTGTAGCTACTGTGACAGGTACTATAAGTTTTTCTATGTCACGATAGATATACTCAGGCATCTCCACAAGCTTCTTCATTTTATTTTTCTCCTTGGAGTAGTCTTTCTCTACGGGGGTTTGCAAGAGATCTGGAACAGAAATAGTATGTCTCTCAATACTATAGTATATAACCCATTATCTGCACTAACCGGGACTGACGCCACTGTGGATGAGGAAACAGTGTATATAATCTAGAGATCCAAAATCCATGAAGTGAGAGACCTGGGTCCGATTCTCGGCAGGGCGAATTGTTAGGCAAGTTTCCTTACTCCTCATGCCTCTGTTAACCTAGCAGTAAGTAGGACCTGGTTGTTAGTCGATTGGCGGATCACTTTCCGGGGATAATAATCCCTTCATATAAAAAATATTTGGTCACTCAATCCATGACTGTTTGTGGGGCACTGCTGTGTGCAATAGACTGCCACATTTTGTCCACAAAATATACAGTCACTTCACTTTACAGTATATATACTGTGGAATCCTGTAGCTCAGTGGTTAGAGCACTCGCTTTGCAAGCGAGACACCTGGGTTCAATTCCAGGCAGAGGGCGAAACCTTGGGCAAGTTTCCTTACTCCACACAGAGCCTAATAATAATCCCTCCAAAACCAAAACCAATAATAAATTGGTCATTTTCAATCCACGACTGTTTGCGGGACATTGCTGTGCACAATTGGCTGCCGTGTTTCGCCCACAAATACAGTCAATTCACTTTACGGCATATTCTGTAAAGCACTTTGAGACGTCGAGAAGACGTGAAAAGCGCTATATCAAATGCAAGGATTATTATTATTATATTCTGTGACGCGCTTTGAGCCATCTCGAAGACATGATAAAGCACTATATCAAATGCAAGGATTATTATTAATATATTATAAAGCTTCTTCCAACAGGAAGACTGATTTCACATTAATAAATACTGTGAAATTTATTCCAATTGACAGTGATTTCTCAGGACTAGTTATTGAAAGTAGTTTACAATATTCACCATATTCTTTTTTGTCTGAGAACCTTGTCGCATCACAGGCTGTCGTCAATTTCTTTATGAAATCTGTTCTATCACATATTTTTATCGGTTTCTCAGGTCTGCACAGTACAGAGCCAGGTAAGAAAGCGAAGATCAGCCCGATCACCAGGACACGCAACAGACACTTCATATTGTCTGACAAGTAATCAGTCACGAAGACTCAACCGCATTTACCAGTGTGGTGCTCTTACTCCGTCTGGCGATGATCCTACTCAGACCACACAACACTCGATGCTCAAATTGTATCTGTCCTTTTTCAGCTCTGATATATAAGTACGTGTTCACGAATCCTTGTAAATCACATACCTGAGAGCAATTGTCAGGGGTCACACGGGGTCATATTTTGAAATGCGTTACAGAGGTGCTACCATAAACCAATGAGAAATGGTGGAGGAGTGGGGAAAAGGGAGTAAAAGGTTCCTTTCTATATTCCTGATGCAGGGTTTAAGTATTATCGTGTGACAGTCAGTATAAAGGTCTAGTTATACAATTACTTTATTTGGGTCTTGAGATGAGTGAATTACTAACTTCCTTTAACTGTTCTTTAATTTTTAAATAGAACATCAAGCTCATCTTACAGCTTAGACATCATTTACTGATCTGAAGCTTTATAAATTTAATCAGACCTCTCAACGAATGATAAGGTGCAACATCAAACTGAATACTTAATACTATTATTATAATGCAGCCTTGAATAGGTTGTGGTAGGTCCCAGAAGTATTGGGGTGGGGCGTGAACAAGGCTGCGGAGAGATTTGAATGTGAGGACGAGGATCTTGATTTTGAACTGCTGAGGGATGGTGGAGCCAGTGGAGCCAGTGAGAATGGCAGTGCTAAACACACAGAGCCTGATGCGGGAGGGGAATGGGTGGTAGAGGCGGAGGAAGCTGAGTGGATCCTGCCCGATTATGAACCCGAGGAAGTCTATGACTTCCTCAATGTGGCGCAACTAATGCTGATTTGAGGCTGTAATGAGACTGACGGCGAAATTGGGTTGGGGCATAACTATAGGCAGTGGGTAAAAATATTCTGGGGGGTGGGGGGGAGAGGCTGAGTAAAACTCACTTAAAGGTCAACAACAACAACAACAACAACATGCATTTATATAGCGCCCTTCACCCCGGACGGCGTCTTGGAACGCTTAGTGGTCCCCTTTAAAACAGATGAGCTGTGGGCTTGACTGACAGGTCTAACTGCCATTCTCGTTTGGCTCCACTGGCTCCGCCATCCCTGAGTCAGATAGGCAGAGGTGAGGACGGCCTGACGGGCAGCCGCTGGACTGGAAGTGGGCAGCCATGACAACAAGTTGGGAGAGGGCCAAAAGGGAGGCCTATGGGTTGGGGTTGCTTGGAGGACTGGCTGTGGTGCTCCTCAGGGCTTTCCATCCCAACTCCCCGTGAAGAGGAGAGCTGTAGGGAGATTGCGGGGAGGATGAGCCTTCTCTCGCCCCAGCTACCCACCTCATATGGACAGAATTAGGAACATTTGTTCACATTTAATGTCACGAATTGTGGCATCAGATGAAGGGGCGGGAAAAGTCATAGAAAATGTTGAGTTTAATGTAAGGGAGCAAGAAATCTATAAAAGAGAGGAGAGAGGGAGCAGAGGAGCGTAGAGACAGCATAAATGGCTGGGATGAAGTGTCTGGTGTGTGTTGAGCTGTTTGGGCTCCTGCTCTCCACCTTTCCTGGCTCTGTGCTCTCTGGGAAGCAAAAATATTGCGGCAACAAACTGAAAAAAATGATTTTCTTTTATTGTATGGACCAACAGTGGTTCAGGAGGTCAGATATCAGGGAAAACAGTGAGTATTCTTAACCATATCTGTTAATTTGCCCACTAAACATTCAGTCACTCCACTTTGTAATAAATCCAGTGAAGCATTTTGAGACTAAAGCCTCTGTATCAAATGTAAGATTATTATTATTACAGTAAAGCTCGCCTAAGTCTGATCTATGTAAATAGTATAATTGCCTAAGTCATACATCTGCCCAAGTTTTGTTCAATAGTTTATATTCTATGCAAGTTTGACATAACTCATACACTGCATAACTCATATTAAATTAAACTCATATTAAATCCAACTGATACCACTTATGTGAGGTTTACTGTATTATTAATTAGTGCCGAAAAACAGTTGTCAGTCAAATGAGAATTTAAGATAGATCAGCACGTGATTATTTATGATTTAGTTAAACAATGTCACAGTTTCAGGTTGACACTATAAACATCTGAGGAATGTATTATTATTGATCAGTGAGTTTTATGATTACCAGTAATATTTCCAAAGTAGTGGCAGCTCAGTGCATGGACAAAACGTTGAAATAGCTGTCAGGGGAACTCTAAGTCAGAGGCACTGAGACTATTCATTTGTGATCTGAGAAGAAGAAAAGGGTTGACAATTCTGAAATATGCTAGCAAATCGCTTGTGAAAGATTCATTCCTAAAGTGTTTTGTGAGTCTCGGGCTGAAGCTCTTTTACCAGCTCTATTCTGTCTCAGAAGTTATCTCGTTAGCTCATTTGACATTCAGGTTGATGGCAGTAGGTGTATCAAGTGAAATGTAATTGATTTTTAACAATGCCAAACAGATAACAGAGCAGTGTTTATAACTTCAGACCAGATAGTATATATTCAAACTGTGAATAGAATAGAAAAATCTAAGAAGAAAATTGTAAGAGGAGCAGACAAACAGTGAATAAAGGTAGTTCCCTGAGCCAGGTGTAAGAGTAGATAAACTGGTTCCCATTTACTGTACTGTCTCCACTTTAAAATAAGGATAGAATTAAAGGGCTGATCCAGTGCCTGGTGCTTTAAGCAGTTTCTGTCTCCATTCCTTCAGCCAGGCTTCCCCTGGTCTTCTTACCAGTTGAGTGTTGTATCTATTAACTCGACTCTGGCCAATTGCTGTCGTTCTGACCTGTTAGGATCTCTGAATACGATGTTCAAAGTGCCTGTCTGGATCGTCTGCAGTGCTCACTGAAAGTAGGCTCTGAGTAGAGCAAAACCTTAAACAAATTCCTTACTCCACACGTTTCTGTTTATCTAGCAGTAAGTTAGTCGATTGGGGGATTGCTTTCTGGGGGTAATAATCCCTCAAAAAAAAATGTAGTCACTCAATCGTTGACTGTTTGTGGGATATTACTGTGAGCAATTGGCTGCCGTGATTTGTCCACAAAATACAGTCAATTCACTTTACAGTTTATCCTGTGAAAGGCTGTGAGACATCTCAACAGCATGATAAAACTCTATATCAAAGTATTATTATTTCTCTTCCAGATCCCTTCTTGCCATCAGCTGACAAAGAATACTCCGAGGAAACAGATAACATGAAGGCGTTTGAGTGGAGGCTTGAGAATGGGAAATACAATGCACCAATACAGCCGTTTGGAGCTACAGTGTACCAGACCGCAGAAAGAAGGGCAAACACTTATGGAATTATCAATAAATGTTGCAAAGTTGGGTGTAGCAGACATGATATGAATACCTTCTGCAAACCCTAATTTTATGTCTGTCTTTATTGTGTAAATAGCGCCTTGGGACGTCCCCCCAATGTGAAAGAAACGATACAAATGTAATTTGTTGTTGTTGTCGTAAATATGAACTTAAATGCAGTTTGGTTATAGTAAGTGTGAGATATGTGTTTACAAATCTCACCTATATTGAATATCATTCTAACATATTTACTGTATGTTTTTAGTCTGGTCAAAGTCAGTGCCTGTAGTCAACACCCAGAAGATCTTAAGATGAGAATAAAATATTTGCTACTGTACACGTTTCAGTGTTTCTGCCGTCATCCGTCCAAATAATCAGGTAAAAACTGAGAGGAACAGTGTAAGACTGACTTAATTCAGTCAGTTTCCTGATTTGCAGCATTGATTCCCTCAGACTCAACTGTTGTGGCAAAGCCATGAGAAAGGGAGGCTCATCAGGAAGTTTGCAGCAAGTTACAAACTAGATGGTCAAATGTTTAATTGTCAAACACTCTCTGGGACTACATCACAGAAACCCTTCACCTCATCTGCTTCCCTATCCAACTTTAAAACCCCACTCTTAAGACTTATCTTTTTGACTGTTCTTTTGGTCATCTTACCCCCTCCTCGTCTCTTCAGCTGTGTGAAGCACTTCTAGATGTACTCCTGACGTGAAAGGTACTACCATTTTATTTTATTGTCCAATCGAGACAGAAAAGCTGGGGAGATGCTTTCAAGGCCCTGTACTGGGAACTTTAGTCAAAATTCAACATCCAGAAATGACGCTGAGGAAGAAATGAGACCCTGAACCATCTCAAGAGCATTTTCACAAGAAACAAATAAACTTCCACACAAAAACTCCTGCAAGTGGTGCTTCGACAATGCTGACTGTGTCAGGCTCAGCTTTATATCACCAATGGAAACCTCACTTATACAGGTGACTTATCCTCCTCTTGATCTTGCTTCAAAAGTGTAATGATAATAATAATAGTTCTTGCATTTGATATAGCACATTTCACATCTTCTAGATGTCTCAAAGCGCTTCACAGAATAGACTGTAAAGTGAATTGACTGTATATTTTGTGGGCGAAATGCGGCAGCCAATTGCTCACAGCAGCGTCCCACAAACAGTCGTGGATTGAAGGGACCAACTTATTATTGGTTTTTTTCTTGAGGGATTATTATCAGGCATGTGGAGTAAGGAAACTTGCCCAAGGTTTCGCCCTGCCGGGAATCGAACCAAGGTCTCTTGCTTGCCAGGCGAGTGCTCTAACCACTGAGCTACAGGACTTAGAGTGTAGCTTTGTATCACCCTGAAGATCTAAGAAGGAGAATAAAATGTTTGCAACTGTGCATGTTTCAGAGTCTTCTCATTTCTTATCCAAATCGTTTGTGTAAAGAATGTATTTTATTCATTGACAAACACTGCATATGAGGATGTATTCATGATAGTGGGGAGCGGGGTATACAAAGCTGGCTTAAGTTACCCGAATGGAAGGTGCGAGCAGAAGACTGGGCTTAGGAGAAGGTATGGAGACAGTTGGTGTTGTGGTGTGAAGGGATTTGTAGTAACTGGAGTGGAGTGATCATTCCAATGCTCCACTTACCCGATTCTTCAGCTCTTCCCTTCGCAAACTACTGATGGTCCAGAACAACGCAGCTCGTTTCCTCTCCTACACCAAGTTCCACAAGCTCATCATCTGGTTCCACTGGCTCCCCTAGTCCTCAATTTCAAATCTCTCAAAGACCTCACCACACCTTACCTCTGTCTCCTACTGCCCCGGCCGCTCCTTCCATTCAGAAAATACCAGCCTGCTTCACATCTCCCATCCTATCAGCATCACCACCGTGTTTAAAATTATAAAAGGGTTTGATAAGATTAGCATAAATAAGCTATTTCAACTGGTTGGGGAGTCCATATTCAGGGGACACAAGTATAAAACAGTGACCAGAGGATCTAAAAAGCAATTTAGGAGGAACTATTTCACACAGAGGGTTTTACTGTGAAACTCCCTGCCTGAAGCGGTGGTTGAATCAGATAGCGTAGATACATTCAAGAGGAAATTAGACCTTCAATTGAGGGAAAGGGAATAGAAAGGTATGGTAGGAAGTAAGGATAGATGGGGCTTTGTGTGGAGTATAAACACTGACATTGACTGGTTGGGCAAGTGGCGTGTTTCTTTGCTGTAGTCTGTACAAAAAACTGCTCTGCTTGTGATATTGAACATGTCTGAGGCAGAGGTTTCTGTCAGAATCACACATTACTCAGCTCATGGCCAGTTTCCACATCTGACTTGGTGCAGCAAACCCACATCTAGAGTGAAAGCCTGTGTCCAACATCCTGAGACAGGCTCTTTCATAACAGACTTCCTTATAACATAGCCCATTTGTCCTCTTTAGCCACAGTCATCGTGTACTCTCCTTCTCAAGTTGGATCCTGATTAATGTAGCTGTGGAGCTGTTATCACATATGATATGAGGGGCTGGAAAATGTCTGAGGTCATCAGAGAAAGGGGTGTGAAAAGTGATTTCAAATTCTCAGTTAGAATAAGAGAGCACGCCAGCTATAAAAGAAAGGAAGGAGGCAAATTGAGAGAGAGCAAGAGAGAGAGAGCAAGAAAGAGGTACTTGACTTGAAATCGAGTCATCTGAGGTGAAGAAAGATACCATTAAAGCGTATGGTCTGGTTCGACAGTCTCTGAGAGTGATCACTTGTGAGCTGAGATGAAGTGTATGATGTGTGTTTTGCTGTTCCTTTCCTCCGTGCCTGGCTCTGTACTGCCTCAGGATTTATTGTGTGGGCCACCGTTCTACAAGGCAGTGACTGATGCTTGTCCAGACTCTTTCAAAAGACGCCATTATGTTGGTAAGGATTTAAAATCACTTCCATTAACTATTGTTTCTTTAACGCTGTTGCCCGAGTGAGTAGTGCTTCACAGGATATACTGTATATTTTGTGGGTGAAATATGGCAGCCAATTGGTTATAGCAGTATCCCACACAATCATGGTTGAGTGACCACATTATTTTTCTCTCTCTTTCGAGTACATAATGCCAGAAGCGCTTGAAATAAAACAATGGAATGAGAGCACGGACAACAACCAGTGATTACTGTGGTAAAAATCACAGAAATGTAAACCAGGGTGATGGAAGTAAGTATCAATTACCAGGGTACACAAATTCAGGAATGATATGGTGGATAGAAAAGGTGGAGAGGGTTCTGTTTATGTAAGGAAAACCTCGAAGGTTCAGCGCCTTGGGACATCCTCCCGACGTGAAAGGCGCTTTACAAATGTAATTTTGTTTTGTTATTGTTCTTCCCGGCAGCATCTCAAAATAGCAGTGGTGTGAAATTCTCTGGTTAGATGTCCTTAAGGAGAAACGGGTCAGAATAACATTTGGAGTTTGTTGCAGAGTACAAGGCCAAGATAGGGAGAACAACTTGTCCCAAGTCTGCATCCAAACTCCAGTTTATATCTTTAGATGGGTAAACGTTAGAGGTATGAGGACTAAGTTTAATGACGTAGAACACAGTTATGTTTTACTCAGTCATAAATCAGTTGAGATGAATCACAAATTAATCATAAATCACCTCTCCTTCCTTGAGCCCCTGCAGTGTGGTTTTCACCCTGCCCCAGCACAGACATAGCACTTATCCAAGTCACAAATGACGTTCTCTCTATCTGTGACCAGGGCTCCCTCTGCCTCCTCGTCCTCCTGGATTTCTCTGCTGTGTTCATCACAGTCGACCACACCATCCTCCTCCACTGCATCTTCTCCGTCATTGACCTTAGTGGGATTGCAGTCACATAGTTCGAGTCCAACTTAATCAATCGCCTCCATTTTATCTCGGCAAATGGTTTCTCCTCCCGCTCCCCGCCTGGTCATCACATGTAGGGTACCCCAGGGCCCATCCTTGGCCTCTTCTTTTCCTCATCTATATACTCCCTCTTAATGATTTCATCCGCAGACACAGGGTAAAATTCCACATGTATGTGGATGACACACAAATCTACTTTGCCTCCTCCAGCATTGACTCCAGGTCTGCTTTGTTCTTCCAAAAAGTCTTTGGCAGAGTAGCACTCCATTACAAACTGATTTTACTGGGTATCAAGAGTAGGATATGGATGTGTCTTAGTTACTGATTAAAGGTAAGGAAGCAGAGGGTAGTCACAGGGAAACTGTGTGAAAATAGGGGAATTACATTAATTGGAATACCTCATGGGTTGGTGCTGGGACCTCTCCTACTCTTGTATATTATAATTAGAGATTCTGTTTTTCAGGATTTATAAACATTTCATTTTTCAGGGGTTCGTTTTTAGCATTTTTTGGAGATCTAAAAAGTCAGGGTCTTTTGTGGCTTTCACTAACTTGTAATGAGAAGATTCAGACGTGCCTGTGCACATGGAGGGGAGTAAGGAGTCATATAGCATAGTGGTTAGCACGCTCGCCTCGCAAGTGAGAGGACCCAGGTTCCATTCTCGGGCAGGGTGAAACCTTAGGTAGGTTTTCTTACTCAACACGACTCTGTTTACCTAGCAGTAAGCAGGAACCTGGTCAATTGGCGGATCACATTCTCGGGGTAATAATCCTTCCAACCCCCAAAAAATTAATTTGGTCACTCAATATATGGCTGTTTGTGGGACTCTGCTGTGTGCAATTGGCTACCCCGTTTTGCCCACAAAATACAAAGTCAATCCACTCTATAATATAATCCGTAAAGCGCTTTGTGACAGGAGTGTTATGTTCCATTCCAGATCACTCCCAGACCTTAGCTGACAAAGACCACCCCGAGGAGACAGCCAACGTGAGGGAGCTCAGGAGGATGGTTATGAAATGTAGGCGGGGTGAAGCACTGCAGCAACGAATGTCAATTGAAACATTCTGTGCAATTGGCAGACTGGCCATAGACTGCTGTGCTAGAGGCTGCACCATAACCGATCTCAAAACACTCTGCCCAGGTTGACCGTACATCTGTTCTCACTCTTAACATGGACATGTGCACTCGACTGCCAGGATGATGGAAGGCGAACAGGATGGACGTTGGTCTTCTTTCGCCTAGCAAATTCTTATGTTCTTATGTTCTTACAACTTGAAAACCATATGACTTGAGATGTGGAATATCCCAAATATAGTTTTCTGTAATTTTTAATATGGTTATTGTCAAGGCCACTAGGCTGAAGGAATGAAATGACAATTAAATGATTGTAGCATTTCAGAGTTTTTTTCATTTCTTATCAAAGTGGTTTGTGGAAAGAATGTATTTTACTCATTGACATATTCCTCCGAATGATTTCTGTAACACTCTCAGTGTAACACCTGAGAGCTTCTGACAGCACCAGGCTGGTAATGCATCAATTTCTCTTAGCACCCGATTTTGCCCACAAAATACAGTAAATCCACTTTGCAGTATATTCCATGAAGCGCTTTAAGACGTCTCAACGACGTGATAAGGCATTATATTAAATGCAAGGATTATTATTTATCTATAGGCCTGAGCTCCTCCCCATTTTCACATTTCCAGCAGAGAAGGCTGTCAATGGGGTCATGCACAAACTAAAAATAGAGCACTGGGTTCCTATTTACTGCTCGGTAAACAGAGGCACGTGGAGTAAGGAAACTTGCCTAATGTTTCACCCTGCCTGGGAATCAAACCCAGATCCTCTTGCTTGGGTGGGGAGTGCTCTCACCAATATGCTACAGGACTCCTTACTAAAGCTGAGAAGATTAATGGGTTTCCTAATGGAAGCTTTTAAGATTCTGAAGGGCTACGATAGAATAATTAGAAATAGATTATTGCCAAAGGTTGGCAAATCAGTAAAGAGAAAGCAAAACCTGAAAAGAAGGCCAAAACAATTGAAGTATGGCACAAAATGATCACTTATGATCACTAGTGCAGCTTTTACCTACGTACATCAAGGAATACTGTCTAACATTTATTTCTGTAGCAAAGAAATAAAATATATGTGTGAATTCTGTAAGGGAGACCTTTTGCCTCTGCAGAATTGACTTAACATTTGCCTCTGCAGAATTGACTAACATTTGCCTCTGCAGAATTGACTAACATTTGCCTCTGCAGAATTGACTAACATTTGCCTCTGCAGAATTGACTAACATTTGCCTCTGCAGAATTGACTAACATTTGCTTATGCAGAATTGACACATGAATTTTATATCCTTAAGCAAGGTGATGAGTTTCCATATATGTCAGATACCTGGCTGAGCAAAATAAAAAAAATCTGACCGATTGAAGCGAATTTGGGATTATCTGTTCCTCTGGGTCTCTCTGATGAGCCAGCCTGGTTGTGTTGTGATCAGCAGTGTTGGGAGGTACTGGGCACCCACCTGGCCCAGGAATTGGCCAACCGAGACTGCCACAGAGGATTGACTTGATTCCAATATTCTGTTGGCAAGGCCGTCACTATGGAACCAGTTCCCTCCCCCACTCCCAGGAGGATAGTCACTGGTTAGTCACTTGACATCTGACAAGCGCAGGTTTGAGCCCTCACTAGGAACTACCTGTGAGCTATCAGGTGAGCAGCACAGCTCAGCATGAAATGCATGAGAGCATTGTTACCATCTTCCTGCCCATAACACACACATCTATACCCATATAGCAAAGATTCCACCAGTCAGAGCCACAGGGTTTGAGCAAAATCATCTTACCTTGATGCAAACTAATCGCCATGGATGCCAAGCCCTGGATTTATGTGTTCCTAGAATTCAAGTAAAACCTTCCAGCAACTGTCATCCCAAGCCTCAGAGGCTTCTCAACAGGTATTCAATGAACATCACAAGGACCTTTACAGGACAGCTTGTATCGTACCAGCCTCTGTGATATTCTAGGTGACTTCCCTGAAGTGCTGAGCCCCTGAAGTGCTGAGCCTCTGAAGTGGGGTGCATAAATCCCTCAGAGACCTTTTACAATACTGCAGACTGCCCATGTTACTGGGAGATGTTACATTCAGACCATGAAACTGATGTCTCTGGGGTGCTTTGGCCAGTTTCACAATAGAGCACTTAAATCTTGGACTAGTTCAAATTGTATATTCATAATATACACACTCAATTAATGTAACTGAGTTTCATTATTAAAAATATGATGAGGGATATAAGTCTCACCACACTTTCCAATTCAAATACAACTGCGATACAGCCAAAAGGACAACTATGATATATCAATGTGGTGAATAAAGTGGAGGAAGTCGTGTTTGAAGGAAGCATTCCCTAGACATCTGCTAGTCACGATTGTTTAGTAACAATTGTCACCACAATCATCATACACTTTGTCACAGATTCAATTTCACTTTCAGTCTCACCACAGTCTCAGATAAAAGATGAGAATATCAGCAAGAAATATTCTGCAACTAAGTTTACCAACTGCTTGATTTTCTCGTTGTTACTTGTGTAAAGTGGAGTCCTGTAGCTCAGTGGTTAGAGCACTCGCTTTGCAAGTGAGAGACCTGAGTTCAATTCCAGGCAGAGGGCGAAACCTTGGGCAAGTTTCCTTACTCCACACACCGAATAATAATCCCTCCAAAACCAAAAACAATAATAAATTGGTCATTTTCAATCTATGACTGTTTGTGGGACATTGCTGTGCGCAATTGGCTACCGCGTTCGCCCACAAATATACAGTCAATTCACTTTACAGTGTGTTCTGTGAAGCGCTTTGGGACATCCTCCCGACGTGAAAAGCGCTGTATCAAATGCAAGGATTATTATTATTATTATTAAAGATATAGTTAATTTGAACTTGAACTTGATTGAAAGGCTGTACTGCAATAAAAGATTTAATAAAAATTCAAATCATTAAATGAAGTCTTTTTGTCTAAACAAACCTTAAACCAAGCATGATGTTCTAATTCAAAATTACATGATGTACTTTAATTAAAGCTAGTTGGCATTTCTGAAGTCCTGGGATAGACAACACACAGTATAGCCAAAATGTCACAGTGCCAATCACAAGCGAGTACATATAACTTGCAATGTGAATGGGACATGGGACGAGGAATATGATAATGTTTTCAATCAGTAATGATAGTCTCCTGTACCCAATATCAGAACTGATTCAACAAGTCACTGAGGCATTGTAAATTGGGACCAAATGTGCGACAATGACTGGTGAGAAGCTGCATAGAAGTATCAATGTAAGACTCTTACTTTACAATTATACAGTAATACAAATTTACACGTATCCCAAAGCACTTAGCAATCATTGGGAGGGAGCCGAAGGAGGTGTAGAAGAGAAATATGACCGAAAGCGCGATCACAGTGACAAGTACAATGAGTAGAGAGATTTTTCACTCCATCGGTTTGGACTCTGTGTGATGCCAGCAGGTGCCCAAGGTGAGAGGACAATGTGTTCACGCCATGTATGGCTGTGTGCTGTTTAAATGTGCAATGGAAACACTGCTGATGGTTATAAGTTGTCTGCCTTCTACCATGTGTTCATTGGCAATGTGACCATAAAGGTAGGTTCAACTTCACGATATAGCGAGAGGAAATGCTGAATGCCACGTATCATTCTCATTTGGCAATTGGTCATGTAATAAAGGGGAGATAAGCTGTTTGAGAGGGTGCAAGGGCAAATGCGAACAATACAATAATTTCAGACAGGCACTTATTGATAAAAAAGGGCATATGTTTGATATCACTGTGGTTAGACAGTATTTGATATCATTACACTTCTAAAGCAGTCTGATATCACTGGATAAACAGCTGCATGACGTCACTACACTTAATCTGGACCAGATATCACTGAGGATATACAGTGGTCAGATATCACTGCAATACACCTCTGTTTTCCCAGCAGTAAATAGGAACCAGCTTGTTAGTTGATTGGGATTGGCAAATCGTTTTCTGGGGGTAATAATTCCTCATAAAAAATTGCTCACTCAATCCACGACTGTGTTTGAGACACCGCTGTGCTAAATCGGCTGCCGTGTTTCGCCCACAGAATACACAATCAATCCACTTTACAATATATTCTGTCTCAACGATGTAATAAGGCGCTATATCAGATGCAAGGATTATTATAATATACAGTGGTCAGATGTCACCTCAATTAT
Source organism: Callorhinchus milii (assembly GCF_018977255.1). Lineage (NCBI taxonomy): Eukaryota > Metazoa > Chordata > Chondrichthyes > Chimaeriformes > Callorhinchidae > Callorhinchus > Callorhinchus milii. Next base: position 84,437,772 of record NW_024704742.1, on the reverse strand, counting down.
ACAGTGGGTCAGATACCACTATAGATATTCAGTGGGTCAGATACCACTACAGATATAGACTGGGTCAGTTATCACTACAGATATACAGTGGGTCAGTTATCACTACAGATATACAGTGGGTCAGTTATCACTACAGATATACAGTGGTCAGATATGATTGTAGATCTACATTGGTGGTTGCTGGATATCCCCAATAGGTGGTTTCTGATCCACCAGCAGGTGGCACCAAATACCAGGTCAAAGCAGATGCCTCAGTAATGTGTTCACCTCCAGCACAGCCTCACAACTTACTATCTGAAGGGCAAAGTTTTGTTTTTTTCTGTCAATTTTTTCGCCCACCTTCCCTAAAGATCATGAGATATACAGATGAAGACCTTTTGGCCTATATGATCTCAGTTTTCCAGAATACCCTTCCTGCTGTCCTTGCAGTACATTATCAAGCTGATTATTGAAACATGTTTTGACTGCTTTTTTCTTTTACTCAGGGACAGATCAACAGGCACCAGATGCTCTCTGTACCTCATGCAAGCCTTGACAGCTGAGTGTTGGCAGCTCTTTGACAGTGATGAGTATCACAGCTGAGCCTGATCCTCACCTCATCCACACAACTATTACCTTCCAACAGATGTCTCTGTACAACAAGGTCTCCCTAAACCAGGGCCGCTGATTACATTTGCAGCACCACAGTTGCTGCCGTGGCAGAAATGAGCTAAATCAACACAGGCCAAGGATTGAACTTAACACTTGAAGATTTCTGGTCCAAATACAATACAATTTACATTTATACAGCGGCTTTTATGTCAGGAGGACATCTCAATACGAAATACCGCTGCCTAGGCACCTCAGCTTGGGTGGGTGGGTGTGGGGTGGGGGGGAGTTGGAAGCCAAAGAGGGCAGGAAGGAGAAAGATGACCAAGATACAGACCTTAAATGAGGTGAGGGACTGAGCAAATCCAATTCCACCCTGACCCCCAGCTTGGGTCTGTAACTCTGTCTGTCCAGCGCCTTGAGACGTCCTCCTGACGTAAAAGACGCTATACAAATGTAATTTTTTTTGTTGTTGTTCCAGAGGGCCAAACAGACACTTTACCAATTTACACAGAGAACAGTACCCAGAGATGGTGAATGGACAAAGCTGCTGCATTTGCTCAGTGGAAGAGAAATGGAAAGTATTGAGGCCAATGCATCTTCAGAGCCTGCTTGGTGGTGTTTTGCCATTTTCAGAAAATGACCCACAAACTCAAAGCTGATTGTCAGGCCAGTACAGTACCAAACTGGTTATTGAATGGTGTTTATGACTCCCGTTCTCTTTTACCAAGGGACAGATCCACTGGCACTGCGTCATGTTAATTTTATAAAATCACTCTCAGGACCCAGTCAGTCGGAGGCAAGTTAATACAGAAGAACTGAAAGACTGAATCACAATGTTTGCAACATTTTTGGATAAACGAACCAATGTATCCAAAATTTGATCGATTAGAATAACATCTGATTCAAATCCGTACTCCAAATCTTAAAATGAAGAAAATAAAGCTGTAGGAAATAACTGAACAAGGCTGGGAACAGGCTTTGCTGCTGTGGCTTGACAGCTAAGATTAAAGTAACAGATCTGGACAGTCCAGCGCTGGTGGACAACTGTGGTTGTGTAACAATTCAGTCAGGTGTGTCAGGTGAGATGTAATGATAGATTCCAAACAATGCCAAACAGATAACAGAGCAGTGTTTATAGCTTCAGACCAGATAGTATATATTCAAACTGTGAAGTTCGTAACACACAATGGAAAAATCCAGGAATAAAATCATAACAGAAGTAGACAACCAGTGAATAAAGGTTGTTCCCTGAGCCAGGTGTAAGAGTAGATAAACTGGTTCCCATTTACTATACTGTCTCCACTTTAAAATAAGGACAGAATTAAAGGGCTGATCCAGTGCCTGGTGCTTTAAGCAGTTTCCGTCTCCATTCCTTCAGCCAGGCTTCCCCTGGTCTTCTTACCAGTTGAGTGTTGTATCTTTAACCCGACTCTGGCCAATTGCTGTAATTTTGAACTGTTAGGATTCTGCCCTCTGTGTATGATATCTGAAGAGATGGGGAGCACAGTAAGCATGATGTTTGAGAGGGTTCAGCCCTGCAGTATCACACTGAATAATCAGAAGCAAGCTGTTGGGGCTCAAGGCACAACTCACAATAATACTGATAATACTGGTGTTTAACTGATTAGTTTTGACGGAATGCTAATTTTGTTCCAGATCTCTCCTAGACCTCAGCTGACAAAGAACACAAAGGAGTTTGGGGAGATGCTCAAGAACTACAGGACCCAGAAACATGAGCTGCTCTCAGTATAGCAGGTGATGGGAGTGCGGCAGCTAATTCTGAATGATTACAGCGAGTACATCTGCCAGACTGAGGGACACCAGGAGGATGGAAACAGGCTCAGCAGAGATTTGGCTTGGAGAGCTGAGCAATTGTTGCTGAAGTAAACAGTATATATGGTCACGAGAGACAACTGGAGGTAATACTAAATAAACAGTGGCTAGAAGTACAGATGGTGTCGAGATCCACCAAAAAGTGGCAGACGTGTTGGACTAAAGGGCTTCTTGCCTAATCTTCAATATTTTTTGCTAATCGTACAAAACTAAGACACAATGAAAATGATATACACATTTATACCACTCAGGAAGAATTCCTATTCCTTAGTTAACAGTAATCTACTATCAACTGTCTGAATATTCCCTGACTTTAGCACAATGTTTGGATCCATTAGTGTAGTGGTTATCATACTCACCTCGTAAGTGATAGGACCCAAGTTGATTCTGGGGCGTGATGAAGCCTGAGGCAAGTTTCCTTACTCCACACACCTGTTTACCTAGTTGTTAGTCGATTGGCGGATTGCTTTCTGGAGGTAATAATCTCTCAAAAAAATAATTTGGCCATTCAATCCTCGACTGTTTGTGGGACGCTGCTCTCGCATTTCACCCACAAAATATGCAGAGCAATTTGAAAAGATGCTTTGAGCTAAACCACTGCCCAAAGTCGGTGCAACGGGATGGAAAAGGGGTGTTTAATTCCAAACCAGTCAATAGTTAAAAGATATTGGTTTATATCATAATTTTCAAATGCTTTTTTGAAAACTTATATAAACCACTGCATTCTATAAGGTTCTATAGGTGCAAAATTAGTGGCCTCGATAACTCATAATTTTCCAAGTGTTTAATCATTTCTTTCCAGTTGTCAGACTCCAGTAGTTTTCCAACAAATAGAGCAAGATGATGTTCCTCTAATCTTCTAGATTTTTTTTTGAAGGGCATCAGATTTGCCACCTTACACCCCTCCTGTTGCTGTATGTTTGAGGTGGTGATAGACTCATGGAACCTAATGCTGCAGAAGACATACATGGGCTGCAGAGTTCTGGGAAGTCTGCCGATTGGGCAGTGAGTGGCACATTGGAGTAATAGAGCCTGAAAGTGATGAAGCAAGAGAATCTCAGCAGTCAGAGTGAGTGAGAACGAGTGTAGCGTCCCAGTGTATTCCCATTGATCAGAACAAATATTCCCATTGAATTATACTACTCTCATGGTTCACAGCTGGAAAGAGTCAATCCTGAATTTTCTGTTAAGAGTAAAAAAGAATTGCAGGGACTGTTGTCAAATTTGATAGAATGTTATCATAACCCAAAATAAATTTTCCCCAATATATCATCTTTTACGGCAAATATTTAATTCCATCCACATATATAATTTGAGGAGTCAACCCATAGGTAATACAAATTACACTTTAAGAACAGCATGGAAACCAGAACAGTTTGTCAGTCAAAATGTTTTTACTTTATTGCTGTAAATCTGTACATGTAACAGAAAACAAAATAGATAGCTGATGATTTCTGATAGGAATACAGACAAGGACTACCACAAAATAGCATTGTGCACCGCAAAATGTTTTTCCAATGATTCTTGGAGAAACAACCCTAATTTATGCCCACCTTGCAAAGTTGCCAATGAAGTTCTGTCAGTCACAGAACATGTTAAATTGGCAGACTGCTGTTTCTTTTTAAACCATCTGATCTGTATATTAAATTGTTCTAAATATGGTACAGCAAGAATGGTGCTCATTTAAAAAAATAGCTTTGCTTCATTGATAAACCAAAAACTAGATCACGCTTTAGAAAGTTGGGAGTAAAAGAAAAATGCTCAACAAATCTGGATCCATCTTCTAATTTCAAGCTATTATGGGTTGTTTCCAATTAGGATTGCAGTGTTTAACACGTTAATATATCAGATAATAGGTTAGCAAAGGTTGTAAATATATTGTTCTGAATACTGAATACACCGATGTTGCATTACATCAGTCAGGTGCTTTCTAATGTAAGCAATTATAAATATAGTGCTAGAAATAACTGAATAGATGCAAATGTATGTAAAATAACTGATCAGAAAATAACTCAAATTGATGATAATCCAATATAATAATTTAACCCTATAGTATTCATTATTGATATTCACAATTTTAAAAATGAGAAGAATCTGACTTTACTTTAGTTTGAACACATCACTAATTGTATTATGTCATTTATTATGTATTCTCTAGGAGGTACATCTCTCATTAGATAATACACTTACAGCATGAAGCCTGGCTGGGCTACTGGATTTTTAACTTTCCTCATATTGGGATCTGATCAAACAAAATAAAGTGTTGTAAAGAGAATCCCTTTGAAATTAAACCTTTTTAAAATAATGCCATTTCAAACCTATTCTACAAATGAAGCAGCTTCAGAAGCAAGTATTTGTTTAACACAGTTCAGTTAGTATATCAGTTACCATTCCAGCTTAATCACTAATTTGGTCCAAGTCAAAATTTACTTATATTCCATTGAACTATAAAAATAGACTACAATTTGTTGTATAAAATAAGCAACATTTTGCATTCTGTTTGTTCAAATTGCACTGTAACAAATATACCCTATCATCTTAAGTCTTTAATACTGCTTTGGGTACTTTATTTTATTTATACTGGGATGTAGGGGAAACAGCTAAGTAGGTGGTACCATGTAAAACCTGCAGCACGTTAGCTCCAATAGGTTAGTGTCTGATAGCACTGAGTGAGGCGAGGAGAAGGGGTCGGAGGAAATCAAGTGTCTGGGTTTGTTCCCTTGAAACAGCTGAATACTTAATCACACTCGAGTTAGGACTGCTTTTAGTGAAAGCTATTGAAAAGCATGTCACTTGTTATTGTTCAGATATTTATTGTACATCTTGCCAAAACCTAATTAGCAAGTATAAACACATGATTACATAACTATTATATTTACATTAAAATATTTTTTTCATCTGGGAACAAAAAACTCGACATTTGGGGAAAGCAATAAATAACGGCATCTCTAAACTCAAAACCTGTTTAAAATAGTCTTCCTGATTATGTATAAGTTTCATTAAAAAGGGTCGTATTATGGTCCCCTCCCTCTACAAAGCAATGGTATTTATTTTACAATGAAAATCACACAAGGATCTTATAACAGGGTACAGTACCAAATCCAGATTCAAACAGCATCACAGTTTCCTAACATTTCACAGCTATTTTGGGCACATGCAACATGCCTGCATTAACAAATAACTGCACCAGGTCCTGTACAATATAAACAGCTGCTGCAATAGCAGGTAGGTTAGTGATTCAAAAAAAGTCTGTACAAAATACTTAGAACAGAAGATCACTTTGAAAAGCACCAACATAGCAGGTTTAAGAAATTAAAACTCTGGACACAACAGAGCCGTGTGCATATGCTGTGCACATCTTGTACAATAGTCTGTGGGAGTGGGATTATACTTGCAATAAATAGTGTCGAACTTCATCAAATCTCATTTCATTTCAAGCAAAGAGGCTCTCTGGTAAGAAATTTTGTTTAGGACCACTGCATCATATCCCAACCTCAGAGAGGGATTTTTAAGCTGTCACCACAAACATAGGTGAATCACAGCAGATAAAGTGTAACCAACTAGTTATGATATTTGACTCACAAAATCCACATGAGTTGTCAGGTTAAATGCAGCACAAAGAAACCCACAAAAACAAAAGTGTTAACTATATATCAACATGTGCAACTACCAGTGTTGCTGACCAATTACGAGCAGCCCTTCTCTCAGTTTCAACATTCTTCGCATGGCCTGTACACTCTGAACTATTCATTTGGATTTCTTCCTGCAGTAACTTGCTCTGGGCTGATTTACACAAATACTGCAATGGCACTTGGTGAATTTAATCTTGCATCAATGCCACCTTTGTGAGATGGTCTCACTCAAGCAAAGACTGCGTGCAAGGAGTCATGCAAGTGGTTCTAAAGTGGTGCAAAGGCATTCACAATATGGAGGACAAGAACCTGCCACGAACATCAGAAAACTCTTCCAGTTATTTCTATACGGGGCCTTTAATCAATGTGTTTTCAGACTCTGCTAACTCTGAAGACATACTACCACACAGGAAAGGATTACAATTTGCGCATTGCAGTATATCAGGGTGCTGAGAAAAAAATACTTGCTACCATGGAAATCCCTGGATTAAAACATTGTCTTGTTTCCCGTCAGCTTGCATATATTCAGAATACTGCTTGCTTCATAGTTTAAAATGTCACCCCTGCAAAGTAAAAAAGGTGAAGGCTGAAATGTTACTCTTATTTGGTGGTGGTGATGGCAATATCTCGGCCCAATATTCTCCCATGATGCATGGCAAGATACATACACAACACTGACACAAGGCACCGTTGATTCATGTCCCTTTTCAGTTCAGACTCTGTGAAGGAGTGTTCATGATAGAGAGCACTCATAGCTCCCTTCTTCTACTTGCTGCTGCTCCTCTTCTTCTCCCTGGCTGTCTTCTTCCTGTCTGCTGCTACTACTGATCCCACTAACATCGTTCTGGCTACTGTTGTTGTGGCTCACAGTATTTCTGTCCTCTGCCCAAGGGCTCGGTGGCTCCACTGCTTTTGATATGCTCAGGCGTGCTGAAGGCTGAAAGGCTTCAGGCTCAATCAGCTCCTCTGTGACCTCGTTCAACTTCTGCAGCTGAGGTTTGATGCGATTCAGAAATGGCTTGTATCCAGGGCTGGTGATACAAGTCAGCACAGGGGAACAAAACAACAAGTTTGTGCATTAAATAAACTGTAGTTATGATCTCATAATTGCATAACGTGCAGTGACCCAATGAAATACTTGTTCAGGATATACACAAATTTTGTTTTACAATGCCCAGACTGAGGTGGGCACTGGCAGCAGCCTTGAGACACCTCAAAGTCATGATAAGGCAGTATATCAAATGCAAGGATTATTATATGAATAATGCAATACTAATTTTACCTGTGAACTGAAACCTATACATTTTCAATGCAAGCCTCCAGCAGTTGATAGACTCAATTGTCTTTGCCCAATGAAACATTACTTGGTGGGTTGGCTTTTCCTTATCAAAGTACACAGATCTCCTCCCCTTCCACCAATTTCCCTTTATTGTCCTGATCCTGCTCACTGAACACAGAAACATTGTGGCAGATATCTGCAGCTCAACTCCTGCAGTATTTTATGGTCCATCATTGGGTGGGGGGGTGACTTAGCAAGTTGGATTTTGGTAACTTTTACCTCCAAGGCTGTTGAGGAAATTTACATCATTAAGTTACCCTGGGGCGCAACTGATATATTCTCAATGGAAGTTGAGTTTACCGCTTATTTTCCATCCGATTTTCTACAGATAGTCTACAAGAAAATGCTTATTGTTACGGAAGAAAATGTGAACGTACAGTAGAACGATACAGCAGGCCACAAGAAAGATTATGACCAAAGGCACAGTTGAAGAGATAGCTTTTAGGGGATTATTGAAAGCAGGGCAAGGTAGCAAGGCAACAGTTCCAATCTTAGTTTTACAAGAGTTCTAGAGCAGTGTTTCTTAACTGGTCCAAAAATCATCACAATTCTGTGATAACTTCATTATCAGTGAATTATTAACATGCTCAGTTAGCACTCTCACCCCTGAATCGGGTCATGACCCAACTGTGCAGCGCCTTGGGACGTCCTCCTGACGTGAAAGGCGCTTTATAAATGGAATCGTGTTGTTGTTGTTGTTGTGAATCTGAGGAAGTGGGTTCAAGCCAAAAGTCAGGGCTTTAAGCTAATCACCTGACTGATCCTCCAGTTAAGTGCTGGAGGAGTGTTGCACTGTCAGAAGCATTTTTCTTCGGTTGTGCTGTCTCATGTCCCTGTTCAGGCATATATTAAAAGATCCCACCAGGGCATCATTCACAGAATTCTCCTGGTGTCCAGCACCAACAATACCTCAGATAACATTGGTTATGGCTGTTTGTGGGATATTGCTGTGAGCAAATTGGCTGCCACATTCGTCTACAAACAGCCACTACACGGTAAGATCCTGCAGGGAGCTCAGACTTGTTTTGATGATGTAACAAGTTGTTATATCAAATGCAAGGATTATTATCAATCATTTACCCACTTAAGAAAAAAATCAAGCCAGTTCCTTGTATTAAAAACATTGATTTATACTATTCCAGAAGCCAGAGACATTAGTGAGTAGAAAAGTGAGTAATAAACCAGAAATAGAATGGCAAAGGGCTAGGATGTAAGGGGCGAGAGGATTCAATGGTTAGGGTGGGATGTGACTGTGGAGGCATTAATAATCAGGAAAAGGATCTTAATCTCAGGCACTGGGAGTGCAAAATAGCTTCCTTCTTTCCTGGCTTTAGTCTCTCATGGAACTCTGGAGCATGCATCACCCACAGCAGCTATATTAGTGGCATTTTTCTCCTTTTCCTTCCATTAATCGTGAAACATTCCCCTTTAATATTAACAACCAATACCAGTATACACAATCACAGGTTCGACATGTGACATTGAACAGTACTTGCAGCAAATTTTATTTCTATATTCTAGGAACATAAGTCAGCACATTTTAAACTGGTTATTCACTTTTAATAGCATTTAGTATGTACAGGGGACTCAATGTAATAATAATAATCCTTGCATTTGATATAGCGCCTTGTACTATTGTTTACCAGGTAAAGAGAGGAGCCTGAGTCAGTTAAGTATAAGAACACAGGAAAACAGGAACAAAAGGAGGCCACTCAGCCCATCAACTCTGATCCACCAGCTTTTTGAACCTCGGCAGGATCTCTTAATGCTGATGCTCACCCTTTCACTATCCCTTTAACCCCTCTATTTTGTCTATCTCTTGTTTAAACATCCCTATTGATTCTGTCTCTACACGCAGGTACAAAATTGGATTTGGTAACTTTTACAGAGCAACACTTACCAGTCTGTTGCAGCCCATCCATCGACAGCTAGGAGCCCATCCTTAATGCCCTGCAATACTTCCATGGGAATCTCAGAGTGCTGCAATGAACTCATGATCCGACTTATGACAGCAGAATCTTTGAGAATTAGTGCTGTTATTATACACCACTCCAAACACCCAGCCTCCATAAAAACGTACATCAGATACCTGAAGAAACAGAGGTATTACAGAAGGTTTAGAAAACCTACTGCAGGAAACTGGCATTTTAAGAACCTGCAGAAACATTAACCTTTGGATTCCTCACTCAAGTGAGCTGGTTATAATTATTTTTCAAAATTCATATTAAATCAAATATGCAAATCTTTCTACACACAAATTTAAACTAAGATAATCCCAGTTAAAAAAATATACCCACTAAATAGCAATTGTTCTCTTCAACTTCTCTATATTTTAAATCCAATTTTATTCATAACTTAAAAGTATTTTTGGTCCCTATATGTTTCAGCATCCAAGTAGTTAGGTACTGTTAGGCTCCTGTCAAGCCATTCGTGGAGACTTTAGGTGCATCAAGGTTATAGCACTAACTCTATGATTTTTCTCTAGCCACTGATAAGATAGAGATGCCCTGCTGCTTAATCATTGTTCCACCTGCACCTTCAAAGAAATCACTTGGCATGTGGGGAATTAAGGGATAAAATTCTCACACCAATGAAACCAGTGTGTAACCTATTCTTATAAAACCAAACGTGTAACCTACCATTTTTGCCTAACTGCCGTTTTGAAAATACTGTTGTGGTCTAAGGGTTGGTCTTGTAGAAATGAATAAAAGGATAGCAGCCCACTTACTGTAGTTGAACCTGCGACTTGTGAGGACCCTTATTGGCCAGTTCCATGGATATATATTCTAGTTCAGACTGTGTTAGACTGAGTGTTGAAAAACTTTCATCTACCATCATCCAGTCACCATCCACCATAGAGCTGGTTTCTGTGAGATCAGTAGCTGAACCAATGCTGCATTCATCACCTTAAAAATAAAATCATATCACCATATTATTTAATTATATTTAAAATGGACTAGTGCTAACTTCTCTCTGTCTAACCTAGCAGATATTTTAGCTGAAATCATTTAAAATTGATTTCAAAGCCAATAAATTCCTTGTTGAAGACAGGCATTATGGGGGAGGAGGGGAGGGAACAAAAAAGGCAAATCTACCAATCCCAATCGGAATGCTGCAGCTCTCTCTGCAAATATAATCAGTCTGACAAAAGGATACCAGTAATCTTCCCCTCCCTCCATGGCTTGTCCTTTTATGAGCCAGAATTTGGAAGTGGCAAAGAACAGCTAACACAGCGAAACTGTGTCCCAGCACAACTCAATGCCTTCAGGCAAGATAAAGAAAAATACTGGGCGCAAGTGTATAGCAGTGTCTGGGGGGAGGGGTAGAAACATCTTGCCTCAGTTGCTTCCAATACATAGCACTCAGCTTGGTACTGAATGGAAAGGGCTCAAGATGGTACCAACAACAACAACAAAATTACATTTGTATAGTGCCTTTCATGTCGGGAGGACGTCCCAAGGTGCTGGACAGACAGAGTTACGGACCCGAGCTGGGGTCGGGGTGGGAGTGGGTGGAGGACAGAGGGGCGGAACAACAACAACAACAACAAGATTCCATTTATAAAGCGCCTTTCACGTCAGGAGGACGTCCCAAGGCGCTGCACAGTTGGGTCATGACCCGAGCAGGGGGGAAATGGTCAGGGTGAGGGGACGGAAGGGAGGGAGCGAGGAGGGGGGAAATGGTCAGGGGAGGGAAGGGAGGGAGCGAGGAGGGGGAAGAGAGTCGAGAGGGGAGCTGAAGGCTCGGTCAAAGAGAAAGGTTTTGAGACCGGCCTTGAAGGAGGAAAGGGAGGAGGCGGCGAAGGCACTGGGGGATGGAGTTCCAGAGCCTGGGGGCTGAGAGGCTGAAGGCCCGACCACCGATGGTAGGGCGGTTGGGGCGGGGGACGTGGAGCAGACCGGAGCCAGAGGAACGGAGGGTACGGGCAGGTAGGTAGGGGGATAGTAGGTTGGAGAGGTAGGAGGGAGCGAGGCCGTGAATGGCCTTGTAGGTGAGGATGAGGATCTTGAAATCAATCCTCTGGGGATGGGAGCCAGTGGAGGCGAGCGAGGGTGGGAGTGATGTGGTCCCGAAGCCTGGTGCGGGACAGTACACGAGCTGCAGAGTTCTGAATGACCTGCAGCTTGTGGAGGGAGGTGGCGGGAAGGCCGGCGAGGAGAGAGTTCCCATAGTCCAGCCTTGAGGTGACAAAGTGGTGAACCAGGGTTTCAGCAGCGTGAGGGGTGAGGTAATGCCGTAGTCTGGAAGCAGGGAGATCGAAAGCACGGTCAAAGAGGAGAGTCTTGAGTTGGGTCTTGAAGAAGGCAAGGGAGGGGGGGAGGCAGAGGGACAGGACACAGAAACCACCACCCAACCTGCTGAATTTCCTGGTGTACTCAGAGGGTTAAAAAAACAGACGGGAGCTTTCAACTAAGCTTCTTTGGGTTTTGGTAGCTCCCCAAGAACCACTCAACTGTAGGCACATGGCTTGAGTTAGAAAACCAGCGGGGAAAGAAGATGCACGCTTTCATAGGAGAGTGACGCCTTTTAGTAACTGATACCAGTCTTACAGCAATAAGGATAAACAGAAGTTCTGTTTTAAAAAAAATCTAACCTTGTATGAAAACACAGATCAGTAAAAACATTTGAAACTTAAGATGCTCCCACCTCCGACACTCAGGATAAACAGAATGATGTAACAGAATTTTAAAAATTGAGGTCAGTTCATATGGGGCATTACATGAGCAAGTGAAATGAGGGAATTCACATGCTTCAAAAAGGACACTAATCTCGTATCTCTTGTGAATCTCCTTTGTAGCTGCTCCAACTACCCATGGCAAGCAGAGCAGAACAAATTAAAACAAATCATAAAAGCAGAGGAATCCTGTTTAAAGTGACATTTGCAGTATTCAGCAGGATTCCATGCACTTCCAGTTCATTCAATGCTGTATCGTATCAGATTGAAGAAACGCTTTATATGACTATTATCCCAGGTATCTGGCTAAACAAAATACTACTTCAATAATGGGTAGAAGTGCTGTGTGGATGGCAAGAAGCTGATATTGATCCCCCACATCTGGCACATCTCCTGGATTTTCTGTGCATAAGTGCTGTAGATATTAAAATATAGAGACTTTCTCATATATAGTTATTTAAAGGACTATAAGTGGGCGAAACCTTGGGCAAGTTTCCTCTCTCCACACGCCTGATTATTATTATTTTATTTATTAAAACAATCCGCTATTAAAATTTAATGGTGGGTATCAACACTAAGGGGTCAGAGCAGTTTGTTCTACTGAACCTGCATTTGCACAAAAATGTAAGGTTTAATTTAATAAAATCTGGTCATGTTTATTGACCTAGCTAAATTTCCATTTTACCACTAGGATTTTTCGGTTTCTATTTTACGTCAAGATATACAAGTGTAATATTAATGTTATTTATTTTGGGTTCTACCTGATAAACTGTGGGTGTTACAGTAGTTATCCAGTCATTGGAGGAGCTCTGTCTTGGCCCACAGTAACACCTCACTTCCTACGTTGAAACATATTTCCGATGTTGAACCTTAATAGAGCACAGTCCCAGTAGACCTGGACTGTCAGCCTCTCTTGTGGTATCACTCCCACCTCTGATTTGGGTTTAAGCCCCAAGTCTGGGCTTGAGCTCACAGTCAACAGGTCATTCAACGCAGTAAATAGCCAAATTCAATTCGCCTCATTACTGTTACAACAGGCTGGCATTTGGTGTTGGTTTACCCATTCAGCTCATTCTCCTAACCAGTGGAGGATCTGTGTATTTGTGGGCAAATGCAGCAGGCAATATGCACACAGCAAAGGCTCACAAACAGTCAGGAAATGAATCTTAATGACCAATTTTAATCGGGGGATTGTTGGTCAGGTTGCCAGAAGAAACTCCCTTCTCTTTTCGAATGGTGCCATGGAATTTTCAACATGCACCTGAATAGGCAGATGGGACCTCAGTTTTAACCTCTCATCTGAAGAAGGGCACCTCCAACAATGCAAACACCCCTCCAGCACCGCATTGGAGTATCAGTTTTGACTACGTGAATTCAAGTCGCAATGTGGGGCTTGAACCTACAACCTTCTGACTCAGAGACGCAAGTGCTACGAGTTTGTTGCATGACTTCCTGCGTATGATTTTATGCTTAGTACTTTTGTATATCTTTAATTCACGTTTTTGAATAATAACCAAATAAATTCTTTACCTTTAGGAAATAAAGGTGATAAGAATGCATCCTGTGTCTGAGGACCTTGCAATGAGCCAGCATCTATTTCTCTGGGTGCAGTGGCTAAGCTCAGGCAGATGTGGCTCCCACGTGCAGTTATAACGCCACTCTCCACCTCTTTGTTTACCGAAATCTCAGTTGACTGAGATTTAAGAAACTGGTCTCCAACTGAATGGGGGTGGGGGGGAAGAGAAAGAAAAAGATCAATTAATGAGCAGTTACCATACTCAGCTTGACTATTTAAATTAAAAGTTACAGTGGAATGCTGCATGCCTATGATCCGCATGTTGGTTAATCCCCATTGGGCTACAATGCGGAAGTGTGACAAATTGGTTGTGAAGTTGGTAGGTACACAATTTGGCCAGTATGACTGAACTGGAAAAGTGAGGTAATTAATCATTTAGCAATTTATTACAAAGAATACCAATTGGTGATGGAAGGAGAAGCACTGGCAGGTGAGGAAGGCAGGATGGCATTGTGTGGGAGAGTGGAACTGTTGAGAGTATAGTAGACCTGGTTACAACAATAGTTGAGATTCATACAATCCCAACGAATCTTAAAATGCAATCTATCAGCTTTCCACAATGTGACGTCACTGCAATGCCCTGAAAGTGACATCAGCAGCGACCTGATGATCTAGAAGTTGGACCACTTTTTAAGCTGGTCACAAATCCACAGGGCGGTGGAGAAAGTTTTTGGTTAGTACTGTACATTGGATTTAAGGGGTGACCAATTATATGCAGTTTTTATATCCACAATGGGGTTGTTCCCAATGAATGCAGATATCACACTCTCTACTATATTCTATATTACAGAGCACTTTAATGAGATTTAGCTATGAAGTACTGTTATTACCTGTTTTGTATTTACCATTTTTAAACGGTGAATTTACTAAAGAGCTGGAAGGAATAACTGGAAAAGGCCAAAGAAAGTCCTTATGGAGCCTTTTTAGAGCTTTAACAAAGTCCTCTACCCGGCCGGCCCGAGTCCTTTCTTTGTAGAGCCAGCCTATGAGCTCAAAACCCAGCTGTGCGGCAAAGCTAGCAAGGTCTTTCAGCCTCATATCCTCCAGCAGTCTTCGTGCATGACGCCAAAGCATAACATCAATGTACATATTCTCAGCACAGTCACCATCCTTACTCCACCTAAAGATAAAGGCCACAAAGAAATTATACACATCCAGATTAGATTCTTCACATGTGAAATTAAGACTTTTTACTTTTAGAAGAACATTTCTAGTGGTCTTTCAAAGTTTTGGGAAAAACCCTGTGTGATGGATATAGCAGGTTGGATCATTCCTAACATTTTTAAAATGCTCATAGTGAGAGAGTGCATCATCTCATTGCATCCCAGGCGGAAGGAGCTGGAGTGGGATTAACCTGTCGTGTTCCTACGCACATCCAGAGTGCATCCCTGAGTAGTCTAGAGAACATTTCCATGCAGGACATGGCAAATTAATAAACTGTACATTTAACTTAAAATCAGCATTCCACCGTGTGCTTACTGAAAAGGGTGGCAGCAATATATAGAAAAACCTGAAGCTGAGAATCTAATAACTGAATTTTGTTTAGTCTATCAGAAAGAGAATTATAATATCTTGTAGAACCCAGTCTGTAGTGCTTGTGCAAACCTATAGCTTTCCAGGTTTAATGTTTTTCTCCAAAGGAGCAATTTAGGTTTCAGACTGCAAATATTTAAACTTTTCCCTACAGTACACTATAAAATGTGAAATATGACCCACAAACTGCGGAAATTATCAACTTTTGCAACTAATCTCTGCATCTCATTTTATATGCTAACTTGAAATAATGTTAATAGGCCCTTTAGCTTTTCCTGTTCACAGTTGGCAATGTGTTCCATTAATTTTATATGAAAAGGTCAAACTGCCTGCAGATAAAGCCAGGCCCTCACATAGCATCGATCAGAATCGCACGTTGTACAAACATGATCTACTTAAAGTCAGAATCTGGTGAGAAAATGAAATGCTGAAGTTACCTCTTGGCTGAAGGCCCTGCTGGCATGCTTAATGTCTTCTGCAAGTTGCATTTACTGGTGCCTAATCCTTCTGCTGATTGTGAGAAACTAATGCTGCGATGCTTGAAGAACTCAAAACCTCCCGTTGAACTTGGTTCCTGTTTTAAAAGAAACTTAAAATACTATTGGGGGCAACAAGGCTATGAAATACAACTACTGTTGATTTATGAATCTGCAGAATGCTGCTGTACCAGAGCACATCCCTCTTAGGCCTTTTGTGTAGCTGGGGACCATATAAATAATGTGAGTTAATTATGAATTGTTCTACACCAGAATCAGAGTCCACAAAACAAGTCCTTTTAGTCGTCTTTAACAATTATGAATTGCATCAGCAAAACTCGACATATGCATTGATATGCACCAAAGAGCAAAACAGCAACAACACCTATTATTTTATGGGGTGAAGAGAAGTGAAAGCAAGCAGAGGGAAGATCGACACAGAAAGAACTTGCTGTAACACCTTATCACATGCCACCAGTTTGTTGGAATTACCTTTGTTTTTACTTGCAAACATGGCAGCACAGCAAACTCCCGTGAACAGCCATGATAAAAATCACACTTCCCCCCACCCCCAATCTACCCTTTCTCTCATGCACTCTCTCGCTCCCCCACTCACACCCACTCTCTCCTCCCTGTCTCAATCACTCTCTCCCCCCTCTCTCAATCACTCTTTCCCCCTCTCTCAATCACTCTCCCCCACTCTCAATCACTCTCCCCCACTCTCAATCACTCTCCCCCACTCTCAATCACTCTCCCCACTCTCAATCACTCTCCCCCACTCTCAATCACTCTCCCCCACTCTCAATCACTCTCCCCCACTCTCAATCACTCTCCCCCACTCTCCCCCACTCTCAATCACTCTCCCCCACTCTCAATCACTCTCCCCCACTCTCTCTGCTTCTCTCTCCCCTCTGCTTCTCCCTCAATTCCCCTCCCTCTCACAACACTCTCTCTCTCATTCACCCTTCCTTACCTCTCTCTCACACACACAATCAATCACTCTTCCCCCACTCTCTTTCAGTTGAACCACCTGGTCTAGAAACAAAAATCCTCTTATTTTTGTTCTAAGAACACTGGCAGTTCTCCAACATCTGCTGGACGCAGAGAGTATAACCACAGAGGAACTTCACCACTGCTGGTGACGGAAAGCGTAAGCAACGTATAAATTATATTTGCAAGTGATCCTACTGGGAAATTAAGCTGTCAGTCTTTAATATGTATCAATGGACACTGGAAAAAAAATACCTTCACACATACCTGAGTGGCTGGAGTAGGTGGCGGAGTTTCCAATTCTCCAGCGCCAATTGCTTTCAGGAAACGGATCATGTGGCGACAAAGATCCCATTTTCCTTGTTCCAAGGCAGTATTAAAAAGTAGTGTAGCATGTTGCCTGCTGACTGCTGGAGCCTCCATGTTCTATCGGGTTTAAAAAAACAATTAAAAAAAACAAAATCAATCCTGCAGTAAATTAACTAGTGGAGCGTCTAAAAGTTATACCACAAGATTACAGAAGAATCAATTTTGTGTTATGAACACACGGATTTAAAATTTCCAAAACAGCCATTGTTCATGCGTGACTTTTGCAGGGGATGTTGACAGTCTGCTTGACTGTAGAGAGCACCATAACCTAGCCTCACCTCTCTCCACTCAGCTGTGACAATGCACTATCAATAGAGGGCGATGAAGTGGAACCAGTACCAGTAAACGTGGCTGGTTTTCCCTTTCCTAATCTGGAGAAGGCCTGGGCCAGTTTATCAACCAAGCAGACCCAGCTGAGATCAGAAAAATCAGCACGGACTTCCAGGTCCTGCCGATGAGCCAGGCGATGACTATCCTGTCATCAGCAGGGCCCTGGAATACTGTGGACCTGCCTGGCTCAGGAACCGGACTACTGAGACTGCCACAGGGGGCTGGCTCGATTCTGCCACTCTGTTGCCAGGCATGTCACCTTGGAGCCAGTTCAGCTCCAAGGAAACCCTGATTACCTCCCTCTCCCCTCCCCAAGAGGATGGTCATGATGGATGTTGAACAAGGGAGGAAGGGGAGGTGACAGACAGCCACGAGCCAAGTTTCTAGGCAGGTTTTAAAGACGGGAGGGAGGGGAGAGCAAATGAAGAGTCGATTTCCAAATGGTAAGACTTATAGTTCACGAAGGCTCGGCCACTGATGGTGGTGTGGAGGGGGCATAGGATTCACAACAGGCCCAAGTTTGCTAAGTCAAACGGCTAAGAAGGAGTGAGATTGGAGAAAACAAGGAGGTGACAGGATGTGAAGGATAGGTGAGGATTATGAAATCATCTGTTGGAGGTCAAAGTGCCAGTGGAGACTGGCAAGGACTGGGGTGACGGGCAAACTGAGTTTGGTGCAAGTCAGGATGCAGGCAGTCGAGTTTTGAATGAGCTGGAGCTGTTTTTAGCAACTTATTTACCAAAACTCCAAGGTTTCTCCTCTCTGAATTTCAGGAGAGATTTCCATGCCATACATCAAATGTACACCAACAAATTCAATAGTAAACTTCCAGGTCTTGTCTACACACGTCAACTGCATTCTTCACATACTATTACTTATCTGTTGCAAATTTGCTTATATAGTAATTTTATATAGTTACATTTCAGAACACAATCTCTCTGCAGACAAATGAGTGATAGCAAACTTGCTTCACTATGAAGGAGAAACATACAAACGCTGAATGCATAATGTACAGTAAGCAGAGGAAACACAGGGCAATCAGGATCTAATAAGAGTAAGATAGGTTACATTTTTGAGTTATATTCAGCGAAAGATACGTTACATATTGACCCTTCATCAAGAACTCAAGATGTCTAAGCCATCGCATATAAATAACCTTTGAGTGGATTTCCTACCTGCAGGATGATGAGATAAGAAGCAGCAGTGTCCAAGTCACGTGCCATCAAACATTCCTCAAACAAATCCTTAGGGTTCCCCACGGCACCAAACAGATAATTCCACAAGGCGTATTCAGTCTTCCTGGCACAGTGAACCACTGTCTGCAGAAAGAGTGGGAACTCGGTGATGAACTTTGCCACAGTTGGAAGCAATGGGTCAGGAATAGGTTCCCGGGAAGTAGCTTCTTCTTCCAATACTTCATGAAGCATCAATTCCAGTACATGAGGGAAGTATGGCAATGTGGCACAGGACTGGGCTAAGAGCAGTGCCTGTTCACCTAGATTTCGAACCAGCAGCTGGCGAAGGATATGATGGAGGTAGATTTGAGAGGTCCTCTCAACAGTACAGAAAGGAAAAAGGACCTCCAAAGGTTCTCTGTTACTGGTATGTATATATAATCCATCATACAGCACAGTCTCATTCACTGCACCAAGAACCAAAGCATCCTCAAACAGTACAGCCAATGGGTAAATGTTTATCTGGAAGGGCAGCATGATCCGTCTGGAAAGGAAGGAATGAGGTTTGCGATGGTCCCTGGGAAAAAGGGGCAGCCAGACTTTCATCCCTGCTTCTCCACAACTCAGCCAGAGAGCCTCCAGCAGGTGACGCTTCTGTTTGTTGGTTCTGCAGGTAGTCCATACATTTTCAACACACTGAGCAAGTACCACTGGAGCACAGAATGGGAGCTACAAGAGAGGAAATGGTTAGAAACTTCATGTGCTTAAAATAAATATCTACAACAAAGCTTGCAATAGGCAATAATAATAATAATTCTTGCATTTGATATAGAGCCTTATCACATTGTTGAGATGTCTCAAAGCACTTCATAGAACATTCTGTAAAGTGAATTGACTGTATATTTTGTTGGTGAAAAACAGCAGCAATGTCCCACAAATGGTCATGGATTGAGTGACCAAATTATTATTTTTTTTGAAGGGATTATTACTACCAGAAAAGTGAACCTCCAATCAACTAACAATCAGATTCCTACTTACTGCTAGGATAAACAGAAGCGTGTGGTGTAGGAAATTTGCCTAAGATTTCGTCCTGCCTGGGAATCGAACTGGGTCACTTATAACATTTTCAGATATTCATACCAATGTCCTTGCAGGGAGATTAACTAGTGCTGTGGGGAAGGGTTTAAACTAATTTTGAGGGGGGAAGGGAATCAGGATGTAGCATTAGAGCAGGCAAACAAGTTACATAGAGGGTTGGGAGAGACGAATATCAATGTAATGCTAATGACATGACAGAGTAGATAGTGGGAGATTGTTTTCTCTGGTTGGAGAAACTAAAACCAGGGGTCACAACCTTAAAATCAGAAGCCAACCCTTTCGCACTGAGTTGAGGAAGAACTTCTTCACTCAAAGGATGGTGAATGTATGGAACTCACTACCCCAAAGGGCTGTTGACGCTCAGTCCTTGAACACATTCAAGACTGAGATAGATATATTTCTTATTGCAAAAGGGATTAAGGGATATGGGGATAAGGCAGGGTTATGGTATTAGCTGGAGTTAGATTAGAAGATCAGCCATAATTGAATGGCAGGGCAGGCTCGAAGGGCCAAATGGCCTACTCCTGCTCCTACGTATTATGTTATGTTATGTAATAAGGAGTAATCCAGAAAAAGGAGGGGTTAGACGGGGGAGAAATACAGAACAGACTAAGTCAGTCTTGGAATGCATGTGCGTAAATGCACGGAGTGTGACGAATAAGATTAGTGAGCTACAGGCTCAAATTGCCACATGGGGTTATGATGTAGTGGCAATAACGGAGACCTAGCTCAAGCAAAGGCAGGAATGGGAGCTGAATATTCCTGGCTACAATGTATTCAGGAGGGATAGGGAAGGAAAAAAAGGAGGCGGGGGTGGCAATATTAATTAAAGACACGGTTACGGCCCTGGAATGGGACGATGTGCGAGAGGGTCCAAAAACAGATTCAATTTGGTTAGAATTAACAAGCAGAAAAGGAGCTGTTACTCTGTTAGGTGTATACTATAGACCACCAAATAGTGGGAAGGAGATAAACAAGCAAATCTGCAAGCAGATTTCAGAAAGATGCAAAACCAATAGAGTAGTGATAATGGGGGACTTCAATTATCTTAACATAGCAAAATAACAGTGTAAAGGGCAAGGAGGGGAAGGATTCATGAAATGTGTGCAGGATAACTTTCTGGATCAGTATGTTTCCAGTCCAATGAGGAAGGAAGCAGCGCTGGATCTAATTCTGGGGAATGAAGTGGGGCAAGTGGAGTAGGTTTCAGTAGGAGAGCATCTGGACAACAGTGATCACATCATTAGGTTTAGAGTACTTATGGAAAGGGACAAGGAGAAATCAAAGGTGAAGATACCCAACTGGAAGAGGGCTAATTTCAGTGAGTTAAAATGTGACCCAGCCAAGGTGGATTGGAAAGAAAGATTGGCAGGTAAAACAGCTAACGAGCAATGGGAAGCCTTCAAGGAGGAGTTAGTTCGGGGACAGAACAGGGAAAGGTAGGGCATCCAAACCTCCCTGGATGAATAAGGAAATTGGGATTAAGATAAAACAGAAAAGTGAGGCTTATGATAAATGTCAGGTCCAAAATACAGAAGATAATCAAATAGAATATAGAAAGTACAGAGGAGAACCAAAAAAGGAAATAAGAGGGGCAAAGAGATTGTATGAAAAAAGATTAGCGGGTAACATAAAAGGGAAGCCTAAGGTATTTTATAAGGATATACAGAATAAACGATTAATCAAAGGTAGGGTGGGTCCAATTAGGGACCAAAGAGAAAATCCTCTTGCGGAGGCAGAGGGAATGGCTGATGTATTGAATGAGTACTTTGCATCTGTCTTCAGAAAAGAATAGGATGCACCCAATGTCACAGTATCGGAGGAGAGGTTAGAGAAATTGGATAGGATAAGAATAAACTGAGAGGAAGTACTAAAAAGGTAGATAAGTCACCCGGTCAGGATGGGATGCATCCTAGGTTACTGAGATAAGTAAGGGTGGAAATAATGGAGGGCTGTGGCAACAATCTTTC
Source organism: Callorhinchus milii (assembly GCF_018977255.1). NCBI lineage: Eukaryota > Metazoa > Chordata > Chondrichthyes > Chimaeriformes > Callorhinchidae > Callorhinchus > Callorhinchus milii. Next base: position 84,416,185 of record NW_024704742.1, on the reverse strand, counting down.
AATCCTCCTTGGACATTGAGGTGGTGCCAGAGGACTGGAAGTTTGCAAATATTACTCCACTGTACAAAAAGGGGCAGAAGGATAAACCCGGGAACTACAGGCCTGTCAGCCTAACGTCAGTAGTGGAGAAACTTCCAGTGACCATAATCCGGGACAAAATAAATTTTCATTTAGAAAAATATGGGTTAATAAAGGACAGCCAACACAGATTTGTTAAAGGCAAATCATCTCTAACAAACCTGATAAAATAATTTTTTGATTAGGTAATGGAGAGGGTGGATGAAGGCAGTGCAGTTGATGTAGTTTATATGGATTTTCAAAAGGCGTTTGAAAAAGTGCCACATAAGAAACTTGTAAGCAAAATAGAAGCCATCGGTATTTAAGGGACAGTGGCAGCATAGATACAGAACTGACTGGGGGACAGAAAGCAGTGAGTGGGGGTGAATGGTTGTTTTTCTGACTGGAAGGAAGTGTGCAGTGGTGTCCCCCAGGGGTCAGTACTGTTGTTTTTGATCTGTATAAATGACCTGGACTTGAGTATAGGGAGTACAATTTCCAAGTTTGCAGGTGACGCTAAGCGAGGAAAAGTAGTAAACAGTGAAGAGTATAGTCACAGACTGCACGAGGACACAGACAGACTGGGAAATGGGCCGACACGTGGAGATGAAGTTTAATGTGGAGAAATGTGAAGTGATGCATTTTGGGAGGAAGAATGAGGAGAGGCGATATACGCCGATGGTACAATCTTTAAAGGGGTGAAGGAACAGAGAGACCTGGGGGTCATATAAGTAAATCTTTGAAGGTGGCAGGACAGTTAGATAAAGCTGGTTAAAAAAAGGGATACTAGGCTATATAAATAGGGCATAGAATACAAAAGTCAGAAAGTTATGATGAACCTTTATAAAACACTGGTTACACCTCAGCGAGAGACTGTGTTCAGTTCTGGGGCACTACACTTCAGGAAGGATGTCAAGGCATTGGAGGGTGCAAAGGAGATTTGCCAGGATGGTACCAGGAATGAGGGACTTCAGTTATGAGGAGAGGCTCGAGAAGGTAGGATTATTCTCCTTGGAGCAGAGAAGGTTAAGAGGAGTTTTAATAAAAGCTTTCAAGATTATGGGGGAGATTCGAGAGGGTGAACAGGAGAAATTATTTCCACTGGCGCGTGGGTCAGTAACTCGAGGACACTAATTTAAAATAGTTGTTAAAAGAAACAGAGGGGAGGTGAGGAGAAATTTTTTCACACAGCGAGTTGTTCGGATCTGGAATGCATAATTATGTGGCGAGGGGGAGGACAAGTTTACAGGGCTATGGGGAGAAAACAGGGGAGTGGATTGAATTGGAAAGCTCTTTTCAAAGAGCCGGCACAGACACGATGGGCCGAATGGCCTCCTTCTGTGCTGTAAAATTCTATGATTCTATGATATTTACTTCTGTTATCCTCTTAAATCAAGAAACAATATGAAACACCCTCTTTGTAACTAACACTAACAGTAAATCTAAAAGTACATTTTTCTATTGCTGTTAGGTTTGTCATAATTTTATTCGAAGTCCTCACTGATACAGTTTGAGTGTACAAAAGTAACTCCACACACAAAAACAGTAGTTACAAAATAATTATGAACAAAACAATGTACTCTTCTGGTGAGTTACTTACCAGTTTTTGTTTGGGAATGCTATCCTTCTCTCGTACCTGAGGACCTGATCGATCTCTCTGCAACATGATGAGTTGTCCTGCTAGATTAAGCATAATGCTCTCTGCAGCACAAGCCTGAAACAAAAATAAATATTCAGTAAAGTCAGCAGTAGATTTCATACATCAGCTGATAAATTTAACAAGTATCAAGAAATCAATTAATCCCCAATTCCCAATTTTCCTTCTTATTAAGTTTCCAATTGATTTCTAACTGAATTTGTGAAACAATGGAAAAGACTGTCTATTTAAGATTTTCAAATTTTATGCTAAAATTTTGTAAATAAAAATTGCCAATTTTATTCCTTCCTGAAGGTATGACCAACTCCTCTTTTCCCATTTAATGGCATACGGTTCCATAGGTGCCTTACAGAACATCACCCAAGTGGCCATTGTTCATTCCCGCTTTGTAATTTGTCAGCAAACTATTCAACTGCAGGGAGCATTGAAGCTAAGCAATGCACCTTTAGCAGAGATACAAGATAGTATGCTGGAGGAATTGTCTATTATTATGATTGTGGTGTTTTAGTAAACAAAAGCGTAGAGGGTGTGTATTTCGTGGAATTACCCACATCATTTCTTAAAAGGAAGATGTATGGAGATTACAGATGTCATTGCCTATCCCTCCCTTACTATAACTGGAGGCGATCCAGCAAAACATCTGATGCAACAATCTACATGCTGCAACATAAAAGTTCAACCCCAGCGTCAGAGCGAATGAGGAATGCTGCTTTGGTCAGCGGAGCAAGTAACACACTGATTAATCACTTGATTAGGTGTTAATTCTAAATTACTGCTCACCAATCGGAAACTGGTTGCATCCAGAGGGTATAAAAAGGGGATAGCTGTGAGAGCCTCACTCGAGCAGAGGGCCTGGAGTGAGAAGGAATTGGGTGAGAGTGGGAAATCGGTGCAGAGGGTGAAGTAGGTGTAAGGTTGTAGTATATCTTCTAAGGTAGGAGAGCGCGGGGTGGAGCTGAGGCCTAGCTGTGTATATGAAGCACAGCCAGGTGAGGAGCCACTCAGTCGGGAGCGGAGGTAGGAGCTGAGGTAAGTGAGGGGGTGGGGCGTGTTTCACAAAGTGATGTCAGTGTGTCATCACAGTTAATGAAAAAATTATATAAAAACCCAACAACAACAACAATGGCCTGGCAGCCACTGCCACTCAGCCATGAACTGGCAGGCAAAGCCCGTGCGTGGGCTGATGCCGTCTTGCTGATCGCTTGCTCCTGGTCTCTGAGTGCGCATTTTGGCTGCTGCCCCGACCCTCCCCCTAAATGTGTGTCCTCCCACTCCCCTAAATGTCTCTCTTCCCGCCCCCCTCTATCAGCTACTCCCCCTCTGTTCTTCTCTCCCACCGCCCTCCCCTCCTTCTCTCTGTCCTCGACCCCATCACCACTTCCCTCTGCTCCAGCCTGGGCATCCTCCGCTGGGCCAATCGTGGCTCCCAGCACTGGCTGTCCCAGAGCAACAACCCCACGTGTCCCATCATTCACTCCCTCCGCACAAACCGCCTCCTTAACACAAACCCAACTCCCCCTTCCCTCATACACACCCTCCCCAACTCTCCACTCACACCACTCTCCACAACCATCTCTCCTATACAACCCAAAATCCTCTCCACATCACTCTCTCCTCCCTCCCCCCGGTCCAGCAAACCCCCCGCATTTCCCTCCAAGATGTCCGTTCCCTCTCAAATAAAGCCCTCACCATCCACGACCTCATTCTGGATGAGCACCTCGACATTCTTGGGCTCACCGAAACCTGGCTCTCCCCCAATGACCCCGTCCCCCTAGTGGAAGCCTCCCCTCCAGGTTACACCTTCCACCACACCCCCCGTCCAAACCAACTTGGTGGCGGGGTGGCCTTCATTTCCAAAGCCTCCCTTGGTCTCACCCCCTACTCCTCTGACTGCTTTCCCCTCCTTCGAGTACCTCACCCTTTTCCACCCCTCTCTCCCTTTGAAAATTCTCCTTGTTTACCGCCCCCCAGCTCCTTCCACACAGACATTTCTACTCTCCTCTCTTCCCTGTCCCTCTGCTCTGAGTGCCTACTCATAATGGGCGATTTCAACCTCCACCTAAACTTCCCCTTCACCACTTCTACCGATTTCACTGCCCTCCTCTCCTCCCTAAACCTCACCCTCCATATAAACTCACCTAACCACAACCGTGGTCATGCACTTGACCTCATCATCACCCACGGCCTTGACATTTCCGACCTCAGCATAGTGGACAAGGCCATCTCGGATCACTTTTTCATCTGCTTCTCCTCTCAATCCCTCTCTTCTCCACCAAGCCTTCAACCATCCTCTACCGCCCTTGGAAAAGGCTACCCCCGAGACCCTAAAAAAGGCCCTCTCATCTTCAAACATCCTATCCACCTGGCCTTCCAACCACTGAGATCCTGAAGCAGCCGTCCAGCTACTACATGATCGCCTCTCCTCCACTTTCAACTCCCTCGTCCCCCTGAAATCCAGGACCATCTCCAAACCCACCCGATCCCCCTGGTACAACAACCATCTCTACCGCCTAAAAACCCAAACCCGTCTGCTCGAGCGCAGATTGGGGAAAACTGGCCTAACAGTTCACCACCAACTGTGGCTCGAGCATCTCCACAGCTACCACCGTTCTTTGACATGTGCAAAAACGGCCTTCTACTCCAACATCATCTTGGAGGCTAAACACAACCCTAAAATCCTTTTTTCCCACCACCTCTTCTGTGCCCCCCCCCTCAGGCCTCCTCAATCTTCGTCTCAAATGCCAAGTGCGAGGAGGTCATGGACTTCTTTTCAACTAAAATACTGAACATCCGCCAGGCAGCCTCATCCACCTGCACCTTGTCACCCACCACCACGCCCTCTCTGTCCCCCTAACCCTCCTCATCATCTACTCCTACCACCACCACCTTTCTACACTCTTTCCTCCGCATCGCTTAAGAACATGACTCTGGCGCAGTATTTGTTAACTCTCCAATGATATTTGTAAGATGGACAATTTAAAACAAAATAAGTTACAACATTCTATTACTATTCTATAAAAGAACCCCCAAGAAACACTCTGAACCACATCTTCATAGGTAGTAGTTCAACAAATATTCACTCATGACATTATGAAATCCTTTGTGTGAAAATTAAATTGATGACTGTAAAATATACTAGTATTAGATTTGTACGCAATTCAACGAGTACCTGCTGTGGCATTTTCAGGGTGATGCCTGTCTCTGTTCTCACAGAAGTTAGAGTTACTGACACCACAAGTGTTGGGTGGGGAATATAACGAGACATGGATACCTCCTGCAGAACCTCAACAATGGCACTGGGATTAGGGCTAAAAATTAAAAACAAAAATGTACACATCAGAATCAAATTAGAATCCCCGTCACCCAGTTGACCCTTCCAAAGTGAGATTATAACATTGCTGAAATTCAACTTTGAAGAGAGAAAACTGTCACATTCACGTTTAAAATCCCTAACCCATGCTTAGTTATTGATGATCATGCCTAAATGTCAGATCAATTTTCTTAGATCTATTTACAATTGATTACTATGTACGAATTAAGCATTAACTAAAGAGTCAGCACTACACACTTTAAGAAACCTTAATTATTTTTATTGCAAAGTTATATATTCTCAAACATTCATTAATGGTAGATGCCAACCTGGTTAGGCTTTACCAAAAATCTAAAATACTCATTACGACTCCATTTTAAGCAGTTCAGACGCAGCCCTGCGTGAAGGGCACTACGTAAATGCAAGTAGTTGTTGGTGCTTCAAAACGCTGGTAAGCAGGAAAACAAAATAGCCAACCTCTGGATCATCATCTGTGTACTACACAAGAAGTAGCAACGCTTCAGAGATCAGTCAGTAGAGCTCCCACGTGTTGGCCAGTATTTTGAAGAACTAATGAATTCAGCAGTTTTTCTGCATTAATGTGCAGTGAATGAAGAAGCACTGATTGGTAATTATACTCCATTCTGGTACTGATCGGGATTTTATTCACTCAATTACACCTTTAAAACAGGCTCTACTATATACACATTGAACAACTGTGTACGATTACTCTGTTACTGTGAGCGGTTATGTAATTCTGACCTAGTACAAAACAATCTGGTAGGATGATAAGTGTTGCATTTGTTGTTAATGGAAAAAAATGTACTTGCTGAGATGAAATTTGGATTTAAATATTTAATGACCAATGCAAAATAGGTGACATCCTAGTTGACATAAGAATATAATGTTATTCAAAGGTAGAGTGGGTCCAACTAGGGACCAAAGAGGAAATCTTCTTGTGGAGGCAGAGGGCATGTCTGACGTACTGAATGAGTATTTTGTATCTGTCTTCACAAAAGAAGAGGATACAGTCAATTCCATGGTATCAGAGGAGAGGGTAGAGAAATTCGATAAGATAAGAATAAACTGAGAGGAGGTACTAAAAAGGTTGTCGGTGCTCAAGGTAGATAAGTCACCCGGTCAGGACGGGATGTATCCTAAATTATTGAGAGAAGGGTTGCAAATGTTACTCCCCTGTACAAAAAGGGGCAGAAGAATAAAACCGGGAACAATGGGCCAATCAGCCTAACGTCAGTTTTGGAGAAACTTCTAGAGACTATATTCAGGGAAAAAATAAATTTTCACTTAGAAAAATATGAGTTAATAAAGGACAACCAACACGGATTTGTTAAAGGCAAATCATGCCAAACAAACCTGACAAGAGTTTTTTTTGATGAAGTAATGGAGAGGGTGAATGAAGGCAGTCCAGTTGATGTAGTTTGTATGGATTTTCAAAAGGCGTTTGATAAAGTGCCACCACATAAGAGGCTTGTAGGAGTCACGTGGCAAGAGTACTACCAACTGAGCCAAGTTGACACAAACATTACAAACTAATAATTTTAAAGTGTTTATTTAAAGGTACCTGCAAAATGTGTTCACGTGTCATGGTATATAGTTTCATAGAAAAACAGAACACTTTATAATACAGTATTTAATTATCTTGACATTTTTGGTTCAGGCACATAGGTACTTTAGGAGAGGTAGGCTTTGATTGCAACCTTATCTGAAAAGATATATTTCTTCCAAATTAGATTTTCCAATTAAATTTTCAGTATAAGATTTAAAAGAAAGTTTGACATCCCATTAAAATTATAGTGTGAAGTTGTGCAATGTTAATATTACGAAGTGTTTAATAGCCACAAACCACTACTTGAAAGAGACGCATTCTGTGTAAGAAACCTTAGTTTCTCAGCACAGTACTAACTTTTGAAGGCAGGAATATTGGAAGGTAAGTGTGGTTACTTACCCATCATCTCTCCGGTCAATACTGTATAGGCAAATGGAGCAATCTGCTCTGAACAATATTACCATGTTCCTGAAGACATTCAGTAATAAAGTCTCTGATTGCACTTTGGTAATGTGAGCAAAGGTATTGTCCAAGTTAGATGTCCGGAGATACAGTCTCAGCTGTAAAAACAGATACACAGGTACAAAAGTATGAAGTATTACGAATTGAAAAATCCTTTTTTTAAAAAAAACAAAAGAAATTGTTGCTTATGCACTGAAAACCTGAATTATTTTCTAATCCCAACCCAAAAGATTAGAAGTGATGTTACCAGAAAATTTTTTTTGATGCCACCTTTCTAGATTAGCAAAATAATCAGTAATTTAAAAGAATATAAATATTGGCAAGATTATTCATGCACCATTTAAAAAAAACTGCTTATTACAGCATTTGAATTGATTGGATGTTTGATAGATCTCTGTACTGGAAAGGGCCATTGGTTTACTATGAATGTGCCACTGCTGCCTCTTTTCTAAATCAGCATTCTTACTAAACAACAACATAAAATTATACTTATATAGCACCTCCTCGAAGAAGAGGGTCTTCAGACAGGCCTTGAAAGAGGCAAGGGAGGGGCGAGCGAGGCCTCTTTAATAAAATAAATTAAATTTATTAAAATAAACCCACTTCCCAGTTCTCTCCCCATACCCCTAAATAGTTTTATTGCTCAGGTGCTTAGCCAGCTTCCTTGTAGCCAAAAATAGAAGTCGCTGGGAACACTCAGCAGCTCGGCAGCATCTATGGTTTAAGGAAAATGAGTCAACGTTTCGGGCCCACGACCCTTTGTCAGAACAGCCGGGATGGATCGTGGACCCGAAACGTTGACTCACTTTCCTTTCTCCATAGATGCTGCCTGACCTGCTGAGTGTTCTCAGCGACTTCTGTTTTTGTTTCAGATTTCCAGTATCTGCAGTATTTTGTGTTTTCCTTATAGACAATTCTATTCAGCTTCAAGAACCATTGGTGGTGATAAATTCCAAATCCTAAGGGGTCAAAAAAGCTCATTTTTCTGCTAAAAATCCTGAGATTATGCCCCATTAATATTACCTGCATTTGATATAGCACCTTATCACGTTGTTGAGACAACTCAAAGCTTCACTGAATATAGTGTAAAGTTTAATTAATTGTATATGCTGTGGGTGCATTGTCATCGATTCCCCATGTAAAGGGTCATTTTTTCTCCTCTCTAGCCTATAATGTCCTTTCAGTGTCATACACACCTCTACCAGATATTCTGTTCCTATGCCATCCCCCATATATTTAATCTCTTAATGAATCTGCATTTTATCTCTCCATTTATACAACAAGTAATGGAAAGTCCAAAACAAATATTCCAAGTATGGCCTTACCAATACCCTATACAATGCCAACACAACTTCCATAAGTTTCTATTCAAAATTATGGCTTACAACACCCAGAATCCAATCTGCCTTCTTGCCAGCTTTCTTTGCCCCCTTCATGAATCCATGCTGACTATCTTGATGAACTTATCCTCTTCCCAAAGCTTATCCATTTTCTCCCCATTAGAATCGACTCCAACCTTTTTCTCCACCATTGATGACACTAACTGGCCTATAGTTCCCAGGTTTAGCATCTTCATTTTAATCAGCAATAAGAGTCACAAATGGAAACCCTGGGTATTGCCTCTAGGGCCACTGAAGTCAGTTGTTGTGTCCCAACTGCGGCTCTGCTCAAACCAGCTATTTCAACACGTCCAGCATTCAAGACTGAAATTCTGCTCTCGAAGTCTTTGTGCTTTGCTTTTACCCACTACAGGCCAGTTAGTCTAATCAGTGCGGGGAAAATGTTGAGAGTCAATTCTAAGGGAGGAAAATGGATAATGATCTTGAGAAGAATAAATTGAGCCATTGGAGGATCTGAAATCTCTAGAATTTAAGATTTGTCTCTTTAGTGTAATGTATAATGTACTTACCTCCTCTTGTTGGTCAATCAAATTATAGCACGCTAACACAATGAAGTCATTCCACCATGCCAAACCTCCAGTCACTGCCAGGTTTTGTTCCTAAAACAGAATGTGGAGTTTTGGGTCCTCTTGTTTGAAGGTAAAGTTTACATTAAGTCTAATTGTCTCCCTTGCTAGACTTTATTAAACAGTAAGTAAGATCTTTGGCGGAGTACATTTTGTTAATTACCAAGGTGAGAACATTTACTATGACAAGTGATATTCTCCAGGGATCAGTGGTGAAGCTACAGTTGTTTTCTATATGAATAGACAAGACTTAGCTTAGGATTGGGTTATATTGAATAATGAGAAAGAATTAAAGTGAAAAGTAAAACTTGATTTTTTCCAGACTCCTCTACCACAAGCACTATCTCCAAACACCTGCTAGATAGGAGAGTATCTTTCCTATCTTTCATATACTCTGTATATGTAAACACAATTTGAAAGTACTCGCTATATACTCTGAGAAAGGAAGCAATGCCTCAAACTACACTGAACCTTCATATGCATATCGAAAGGAGAGAGATTCCACTAAACATCCGAATAACATAACATGTAGGAGCAGGAGTAGGCCATTCAGCCCTTCGAGCCTGCCCCACCATTCAATCATGGCTGATCTTCTAATCTAACTCCAGCTAATAACCTGACTCTGCCTTATCCCCATATCCCTTAATCCCTTTTGCAATAAGAAATCTATCTATCTCAGTCTTGAATATGTTCAAGGAAATAGAAACCCAAGCAACTTCATAGCACAGAGGAAACAAACTTGTGTTAGAAAATGTTACAGAATACATTGAGGATGCACAAATAGAAGTTTTGCAGTATTGTCTTTGAAATGAAGTAGTTGAAAATACATGGTTCAGAATAATGTGGGTAAATTCTGCATTTTTCTGATTTGTCAAAGTAACTGACCAGGTGGCAGCACATGCCTCTCAGTAAGTGGTTTCTTCCTTCCTGGGTCCTAGACTCACCGCATTTTTGCTTCTGATATTGACTATTCTTATTTTGCAAATTGTGGGCCCTCAATCAGGCCCCAAGTATTTTTGCTGGATATTTCTTTCCCAGGGTTGATCTGTCGAGGATGGCAGAAATATGCATTCACTTTGGGCAAAAAATAACTTGTAATCGACTGAGCATTCTTGGCTCGAGGACTCTCAAGCTGAAATTCACTAAAAATTGAGGAGAGCTTTCATTTCAGTCCTCCTTAGCAGATGAACACTGGAAAATAAATATCTAAAAAAAATCCTTAGATGCGAGGCAGAAAAATTATAAAATATCAGATTCACAATGTTGCAGGCTCTTGGATAGGCTAGGAAAGGAAGAAACTACTCACCCACCTGCTCCTTTTTGCGAGGGTTAGTTACACAATAGAATACAAAAAATGCTACCCGAGTTATCAACATGCAATAGATTTGATATGTAACCAGATCTACCTTTGGATAAATTACAGGAGACATTCCAAGCTTGGAGAAGCAGAAGAACAATGCATTTTTTTTATAGTTTGTAATCGATTTGCTTTGGCTGTCATTACAAACAGCGCTTTACTTGCTGTTAAAATGAAATCCTTTCTCCCTCGAGGAAGATATTGGATTTCTAGCATGCATGTGACTTAACCCCGAATTGCCAGATGATCTCTGTATAAGACTATTGGAATAGCTGTTTGAGACACTTATGGCTCTTTACCACATGTTACTACTATTAAAATATGGCAAAAGATTTTAAGAAATATCAAAACAAAATACACTGATGACATACCTGGGTAATATTTCCAAAAAGTTTCCACTTTCGGGTAAACAATGAATAATGTGCAATTCCATATCGGCCTGCCACTGCCACACTCTGGCCCAGACGGTCTATTGCCGAGAACTGAGAATGTAAAGAATTAATACAAAATAAAACATCACCAATAGGAATGACCAATTCCACTATTTAACTTCAAAAGAGCAAAACTATAGCTCACCTTTATCGGCCAATTACTTTCTAGATAGGTGCTGTGAATCTATGGAAAAATAATACATATCTTTACATTAAAAAACACAACATGGAGGTCACAATTTATCTAAACAACAACCACCACCACATGCATTTATATAGCCCCCTTCATATAAAATACAACAACAGCAACAAGATTACATTTGTATAGTGCCTTTCACGTCGGGAGAACGTCCCAAGGCGCTGAAATGGCACAGAATAATATCTGAATACTTAAAGCGAAGTACAGGGGAATATTTTCATGGGAAAGTACAATCCTGCTCTCTACTGATATACGAAGCAGCTTACAATAACTATAGTTACAGTTAATTCATTAACTGCCATTAATTAAATAATTACATATATAGCAGTAAGTAGGAACCTGGTTGTTAGTCAATTAGCGGATCGCTTTCCAGGGTTAATAAACTCTTTAAAATAAAAAAAATGTGGTATCCCAATCCACTACTGTTTGTGGGACACTGCTGTGTGCAATTATCTGCTCTGTTTCACCCACAAAATATACAGTCAACTCACTTTACAGTATATTTTGTGAAGCTCTTTGAGATGTCTCAACGATGATAAGGTGCTATAACAAATGCAAGGATTATTATTATTATTAACAATGAATATCCCTAACCTCCTTCTATTTTTCTCCCTCCTCACCACACTCTGGGAAGACCAGGGCCAAATTAACCACATACATAATAATAATAATAATCCTTGCATTTGATATCACGCTTTTCACGTCTTCTGGACGTCTTAAAGTGCTTCACAGAATATGCTGTAAAGTGAATTGACTGTATATTTGTGGGCGAAACGCGGCAGCCAATTGCACACAGCAATGTCCCACAAACAGTCGTGGATTGAAAATGACCAATTTATTATTGTTTTGTTTTGGATGGATTATTATTAGGCGTGTGGAATAAGGGAACTTGCCCAAGGTTTTGCCCTTCCTGGAACTGAACCCAGGTGTCTCACTTGCAAGACGAGTGCTCTAACCACTGAGCAACAGGACTCCACAGCTGGTGTAATAAGGTTAACATTTTTGCTCCATTGCCATCCCCTCTGGAGACACTAGCTCAGCATTGATCAAAATGAGATTAGCAAGAAATTTATTATTGGGAGCGAAGACTTGATCCTGAGATACTGGAAGATTGAGACAATTGAATCAGGTGTGTGGTTATATTATATTGAAGACAAACTGGTAAAATCAGGAAAATGCATTGTTTGAAAGTAGTTTCGGGGTTTTGAGAATTTGAAGATACTGAAGAATGCAAGTGTGTAAATGTTTATTTTAGTATGAGTCTTGCAAGAAGGGACCAAATCCTTAAAGGAGGAAGATTTAATGCTCAGACAGGGAATGGACCAAGACAATAGTTCTGCCTCTGAGCACTTCAAGATGCTGCCTTGATTGAAGGGTGCTATATAAATACAAGGTGTTGTTGTTGTCTTGGTGTAATTGGTACTGTAGCCAGAGATTAATTTGGAATTGTGTGTGCTTTTTCTGTCAGATTAATGAACACACAAATTCATCAGATTTAACATAAAATGAGTAAGAAGGGGGGAAAATATTTAAAAGGATAAGAGAAACTCGATGTAGGATAGTTACTTTAAACCCTAAAGTGCAGTTGAGGCTCAGCACTGGCAACAATGATCTACAAGCCACACAACAGCTGAAATTCACTCAACTAAGTCATCAGTTCAGGAATCCAGTTATAAGAGGGTGGATTACAAAACTATTTCTGGAGTTGGGAAAACATTTGACAGAACCCAAGACATACACAGCTGCACTTTAAGTTAAACTTTTTTCAGAATAAATTGATTGGTAACCCTTTGATTGAATATCTAGGGTAAGTTATGCCACAAAATGCACGTCATGTTAAGTATCAAACATACCTGCCTGAAAAATTCATGTCATTCTGAGAACTTGTTGAGACTTACTTGTACAACGAGCCAGTGCCTGTGCCCTAATAAAGTGCTTAAACTCTGAGGAACAGCAATATCATCCAACAGAGGGTTCTTTTCCCTGACCGGCTGATGGCCTGAGTTAGCTGAAGCGGTGCTTGAATTCTGATGTAAAGCATCACCGGAGTTCAAATACAGGCGATCCTCACCCTGGAGCAGCACTTGTTCCTGGTTATTCTGAAAAAATCATCACTTTGTATCTTAACTCATTCTGTGAAGTGCTTTGTAAGACATGGCTTAATGATAATGATATGGCTATGTGTCAAATAAAACACCAATGTTATATAAATCTTTTTCCATGGTTATGAAAGTATAAGATTTCTTTTCTTGACTTATAGAATCCGCTGCATTTTATATCTCATAAATCAAGACTTAATATCAGTTTGGGGTTAATGACAGACATCTTTGCTGGTTAAATCTTTTCTAGTGAAACAGTAACATTACACTTTTTTTGCATTTTTATGATTGATAGGAGACAAAAGCAGTTGAAAACCTGATTTAGAAGAGACACGCAGCATGGCTTGCATGTAAACACACCAGGGTCTAATAGCTATGATATTGAAAAGACAGAGTTCAAGCCTCTATTCAAACAGCAGTTTATTCTGAAAGTTAATCATGTTTAAAGTATGCAAATAGTAAAATGGAAAGGGAAATTTAACATTGCGATTTTTAAATTAAATGATATCCATGGAATTTAGTGCTTATCAAGGTGAAATGTGTCATTAATAATAGAACATTTCAACATTAGTACCTTCCACTCCTTACTGAGCCAGTGTAAACAGTTTTACATTTTCTACACACTGCCCCAATGGTCAGAAAACTGGACAGTTTGTATGATGGGCCTCTTTTCCTAGAAAATAGGTTACAATTACCTAATTCATTTCATGTAGGATCCAAAAAAGTTTCAGAGAAGGGAAACTTTCATGTTAAACTGGAACCGAACCAAATTGTTGAAAGTAAAAAAAAATCCAATAAAACAACTGCAACACAGTCCCAAAAACACTATGTTTCGGTATTTATTTATCGGCATTGAGTGGAAAGTCATTTATTTTGAGAGTCCCTGATGCTCTTTGATTCTATGCAGGCTAAATGTTCATTCCACCAGATATAAGCATATATTGTACACGAAAGCAGACATCAAAATAAACCCATTCCTGGTATGAAGGACAATGTCTTCAATTTACTGTAAATAAATTGGGTGTAAAACAAGGTGCAAAAACGGCAACTTCCAGTTGTCAGGTTGCTGTTGATGTCAATTACTGTGTGTTGTGCGTCAAGTACAGGAAGCTAATGCTGTTTCCTGCACACTGTGAATATAGCTTTCTGCAAGATACACTACAGACATTACATTGCAAAGGAAGCGATGACAGCAGTGTTCCCTTCACAAAGGAAGTGACTTATCAACAACGATGACAACAAGATTACATTTGTATAGCGCCTTTCACATTTGGAGGATGTCCCAAAGCGCTGGACAGTGTACAGCATTCAGACCCGAACTGGGGTCAGGAAGGGAGAAGGGAGGGGAAGGGGGGGGGTGAGCGATGGCATGGTCGAAGAGGAGGGTTTTGGGGCGGGACTTGAAGGAGGGGGTGAGGCAGAATGATTGGGGGATGGAGTTCCAGAGGTTGGGGGCAGAGTGGCTGAAGGGTCTCCCGCCAATGGTGGGGCGGGTGGGTCGGAGGACGTGGAGCAGGCCAGAGCCGGCTGAGCAGAGGGAGCGGGCGGGTTGGTAGGGGGTTTGTAGGTCACAGAGGTAGGGTGGGGCAAGGCCATGGAAGGCTTTGTAGGTGAGGACCAGGATCTTGAACTGGATCCTCTGAAGGATAGGGAGCCCATGGAGTCGGGCAAGAATGGGAGAAATGGGGTCACGGAGTTTGGTGCGGGAGAGGACACGGGCTGCAGAGTTCTGGATTATCTGCAGCCTGTGGAGGGAGGAGTTGGGAAGGCCGACAAGCAGGGTGTTTGCATAGTCAAGTCTGGATGTGATGAAGGCATGAACAAGAGTTTCAGTGGCCTGAGGGGTGAGGTAGTGGCGGAGTCGGGCGATGTTGCGGAGGGGAGGGAAAGCAGAGCAGGTCATGGCTTGGGTGTGGGGAAGAAAAGACAGTTGAGGGACGAACAAGACACCTAGGTTCCTTCTGGCTTGGTGAGTTGTAGTGTGCAACCATGGAGGTTGATGCTGCCAGAGCCTTATCATTAACATCAGTAACATTATCACAATATCAGTAATATTGTCACATGCACAGCTTGCAGAAAATTATGTTAGTGGTACTTTCTGTGTAAAGCATAAGAAGCAATATAAGATTTTTTTAAAAAATGCAGGAAGATGGCTAGAACCATAGAAATGGATACAGCAGGTCCAAAGTTCACCAGCAATCTTAAGTGAGGCAGCAGTGTATCAAAAGGGATCCCATGCAAATGAAAGAACTGATATGGCTAATGATGGTACATTTCAATAGCCTTTGATATTTGGACTTTTACATTCTCTTTGGAAAATGTGTGATCCAGGACTATGCCCCCAGGGCAGTATTAAATGTTTTAGGACCCCAGCCAGTAACTAAAATGCTATCAGGAGTCACTCTTGGTTTTGTAACCTACCATGCATGGGTTGACGGTTAAAGCACTTTTTATGAATTGGAACTGTAGAATTTCTCCTTGCTGAACTGCATTTTTGTTCTCCAAATCATTTTCTGTTTGAGGAGCGCCATCACTGCAAATCACCCAAAGGTGGTAGCCTTCAGCACCCCAGCTCTGCAAAATGGAACAACGTCAACAATGGCTAATCAAAACAAAAGCATTTTGTGTTCAAATTTTCTCACAAACTGGATATCAAAAGATAAATAATTTTCAGTTACTACAAGCAGTCCGAGACGCTACCCCACGTGAAGGGTGCTATATAAATGCAAGTTGTTGTTATTTGACCTTAAGAAGCAATTTTGAGCAAGTAGGAAAATTGCTCTCCCCACGTGCTATTTCCAGGCCAAAAAGACCACCTGAGATAGCACTAGCTGGTATTTTGTGAATCCAGGCTTTTTTTAAAAAAAAGCACACATCCAGTTTATTTCCTGTGCTGTGAAGAAAAGTACCTTTACAAAATTTATGGGTAAAGCATTCCTTCCACCATGTGCATTAAATATATTTTAAATTATATTTACTTAAGAGTATTGAGATTTAAAACCTGTTATTTTTTAATTGGAAAAGGAACTAGTGAGATTATTGATACATTTGCAGCTCTATTTCAGAGGTTTCCTTGCTAAATAACGATTATTGAGACATCAGAAGGGGTCTAAAGGTATTTCAAAACATCTGAATTAAGCAATAGAATAATTTCAGAATTCTATAATTTTGACCACAATAAATTTTAAGAAAATAATCATCATTTCAGACAGGAAACCGGCATAATTTTCAAACGCTTAGAAGTAGCGGCAATATCCCTTTGGTCATATTTCAAAAGAGGTCACTCACCATAGAGCTGATCTTTATAGGCTCCTTTTTCGTGCCATCAGGACGATAGCTTTTTTTAAAAAAAATGTTTAGTTGTACATATTAGTTGAAGAATGTAATTTATTGAACAATGAGATCTACAGAATGCAAAAGTAACGATAAATAATTCTCATCTCGGGCAAAAATACCAGAGATAAAGTGGAGCAATGCAGTGGAGTCATTTAAAGGCAAAACTCAGTTTTTGTTTGTAGATTTATATTTTACGCTTTGCTTTCAGCGCTTTGAGATGTCCTCCTGATTTGAAAAAATATTTGTAACTTGTATTGCAGGAAAAATCCACAATTAATTGTTATTTATACGATGAAATGGATTTATACAGAAAATGGAATGAGCTTGAAAACCTTCTTAAGTTGTCGAAAATGACACTAATACCACAGTAGTATTCAGATCAGTACAGAATTGCATAATGCATCACACTACTTTACTTTGAAATTGCTTTTAACAATTCTATTTCATCAGTAAGAGGCAGCTAAATACCAGCCTAAGTATGTGTTAGTCCAAAACTGATTTATGAAGAGGAAACTTCTTTACTGTATAATGTACATTATCTCATGCAATGTTAAAGATCCAATAATGTCTGAAGGAAATACTCACGCAAAATCTCCACCTAGTGTGCAAAATAGGTGAGCCCCAAAAACACTCCACAAGGATAAACCGCCGCATTCCCACGTTACCATAGCAACACTGCAATCAGGTGACCATCTGATCAGTTTAACAGCACCCGTTTTATTCCAGATATCTGTTGAAAAATAAAAAAATAACTTAAATCGAAGCACACTAAATTCTAGATTAAGATCTTATAGAACAGCTGTGTAGAAATTCTACAATGACCCGTTGGCAAATGGAAGTAAAATCCACGCAGAAAAGTATTTTGCAGAAATTTCTGGTACACAAATACAGATTACTCAAAACATTTGAAAGATAATTCACACAGTCATACCTGAAAAATAATAATGCTTGTATTTTCACATCAACATGGAGTCTCAAAGGACTTCACAGGATTCACTATTTTGTAGGCATAAAGTTATCCTATTCTCTTTCAAATGTATGAAGTGCAGTGGATTTCGATGACTTGTGTTTTTAATTTAGATTTCCTAAGTATTAAAATAACACTCAGAAATGTTGTCTTGGTATGCTTTGCCATTTTTATCGATTTACCCAATATTCTTCAGCCAGGAAGCACTCTAAAGTCATTCTTAGCTGAGCCCAAACTGAAATTTCGCACTGCTTTGGGACAGGTTGGGGATAAAATAGGGAGAAGAAATTACAAAGATTATTTCCCTTGACGTACCACTTCAAGGAACAGCATATGTTGGCAAGGTACTGCTGGATGACTTGTGAAACATTCATCATAGCGGATGCTCCTGTTGCATAAATAAGCTGACATTTTATCTGTCAGCTCAGTTACTTACACAAAATAAACCATGAATTCTCCCTTACCAGGATAATGCTTTGGAGTCAATTCTAATTTGTGGGATATCTGCATCGCTCCTGTAGTTGTATCCATTGTATAAACCAAAACAGAACCACTGTGGAAAGTATTAAACAAAACCGGGTTTTAAAAATGTTAAGACATTTTCAGTATTGAACAGCTTATTGCAAACAAAATATGTACAATTAATTGCCATTTATGGTAAAAAGTCAGAAATAGACTATCTAAAATTTACATTGAGATGTAATTCATAAACAATTGTGACCTGATGTTTACACAAAATTGAAACTTAAGTTACCAACAGAATAGGGCTCACTTACTTTGCACACCCAAATGCCATTAACCTGTACTTGCTGTTTACTGCCACACATGTACCATCAGTAATGTCCTGTGCCCAGACACCATGCAAATCCTGAAGAGTAAAAAACAATTTAGCATGAGGTAGACAGATCTAACAAATAGGCTCTTAGCTAGGTCTAATCAAACAAGTAGTTTCTTCCACCAATATAAACTTACAATTGGAGGCAGTCAACAATGAACACACTTTTTAAATGAAGGACATTTTTTAAAGGAAGTGTTCTCATTTGTGGGTTTGAATTCTGGCAAACAGTTTCAAATAGGTGGTGGGGGGAAGTGGTCTGAATAGTGAGTTGTTCTCATTACTAAAGTAATGACTGGTTCAGAGTTTTTTTTCTGCAACATAGAAATTTTCACCTTACTCTGAAAGTTACTCAAAAACATTTACTAACCTGCTTTCACATTCACAAAGCTTTGATACCCTGACTGCTTTCCCTTAACCAAGTGTCTCTCACAAAATTCTGTTTTATCTGGACTATTTTGATTCTACACATGCTTAATAACATAATGCAACTTTAAACCATACCTTATTTGTAATATACTTTGAAGAAATTATCCGCCATTTCCAAAATACCCTCATGAAAAACTCGGTCAATAGCAGCTACTATGATATGCATCACTTCATAATCCATTCAAATTAGTTTGGTATTTTTGGTGGGGTGTTTTGTGCTCAGAAAACTAAAACCATCCACTTATATCAGCAAACACTCCAATCTATGGTTGCATACGTGAAGCTTGGTACACTCTAACCCAACAAGACTCGACTCCAAAGCTCTTTCCTTTCTCACATCTCTCACAGTGAAGTGAAAAACTGAGATGTGAGAGTTACACAGTGCACCAACACACTACAACATGGAGTGGTAGAACTTAGGTCTGTGCCAGTGATCCCCATACATACATTTACTTAGCAATGCCACTGTGTGGTGATGTACAGCAGAGGTCAACATGCTTCTACCAGGTAAGGAGCATCTCCCTAGTCTGTCACTCCCACTGTTGTGCACCTATAAGTAACTGAGCACAGAACAACAACAACTTGCATTCATATAGAACAATATTGGTAGGAGGCTGAGAGCAGGCTGTCCGTCCTCTCATTCAGGGATGATATATAAAGAAAAGTTTATACTTAAAATAAATAGCAAAGATGAACTATTCCTAAAACTATAATGCAATTGTAACCGCCGCAATATTGTGATGCCATCATTCAACAAACAGAGCAGATTGCACATTCACTGAACCTTTATTGTCATAAGCTGTAGTATTAAAATGATTCATAACAACATGCAAAAACAAATGCAACAAACAAAGCAATACCTCATTTCTCAATTTGCTGGACATGGGAGTGATGAAGCCAATCCGACCATCATCAAAAACCACAGCAAACCCGTCAAGAGTGGCAGCGTATTCCATACCTCGGATATGCACACATTCAAAATCCAACAAGGGGCCTGTTAGCAAAACAAGAACAGTTATCTTTTAGCGGTTACATTACATACGGTTACAATTGTACTCTGCTCATGAAAGCTTTTATTATTTAATATATCTTCCATCTTGAAGATAATTGGACATGAGCATCAGACACGTTAATATGTAGTGCTTATACACTTTATGCCCTTTAATGAATGAGTGAAGCCACAAAATGACCAATATTCACATCAACACATTTGGGTTTCCTTACCACAGATGAAAGTAAACTAGTTCTTTCAGGAGTACCCAGGCTGCTTGTGCTCAGGNAAAAAAAAGCTACTGCCAAAATTCAGGCTACCAATAGGAGCAACACTGTATGGTAACTAGAGGCACAGAGAATCATCGAACATTACAGAGCAGAGCAGGCCATTTAGCCCATCATGCCTGTGACGGTTTTCTGAAAAAGCTATCCATTTATTTCCATTTCTTTCATATATTTTTTCTTTATAAAGCACTAGAAAGCATAGATATGAACATCAGTTTGGCGCTAACATTGAGTGACAAGGATTCAGAGATCCAATGAGAACAATTACTCATTTCAATTTTTCAATTCTTAAAAAATATATAGTAGTAAATATGTAGTGCAGTGTCTCAAATCATTTTGCTGTAATTGCTACAAAGGAATGGTACTATTTGTAGGTAAGCTAAGGAAGCAATCTGCATATAGCAGTATCCCATAAACAGTCATGAAGTGGATGAGCGATTTTACCTGGAGGAGTGTTGCAAGGAACCTAGGAGAAACTCTACATTATTCTGATAGTGCCATGGGATCTAGAATGCCTACCTGATCAGGCAGACAGAACCTCATCTGAACATTTCATCAAAAGGATGGCAACTCTGTCAATTCAGCATTCCCCTAGGACTGCACTGGAGTGTCATCTAGACTGAGTTTATAGCCCTGACATGAGGCTTGAATCTACAACCTGCTGACATAGGGACAGGAGTTCCACCAACTGAGTCAAAGATAACACACAATCCAAGTGGAAAAAAATGGAAGCTGGGAGGGAACCATACTCTTTAAGGTTTTAAAATAATGCAGATTCATTGTATATAGAAATATTTTACTCAAAAAAAATCAAAAGACTCAAAGGACATGATTAGGCTTAGGAAGCAATAAACTCTACTTATGAAACAGGCCACCATCTCACAGTAAAGATCAATTCAGGTGAAACAGTCAAAGGGGGAATAATTCATCAAAGAGTCACAAATCCTCAACAGCTTAAACAAAGCCAGCCAAACTATTTAAATGAGCTTCACGCCTATGTTCTCATCGTCTTGCTTCTGAAAATTTTAGTGTACTAGCACTACAACACTAAGAGACAGCAGCCTATACAAAATTTAGTTGGGGTGAATACGAAAGGTAAAAAATTTAATATTTTGGTGTAATAACAGTATGCATGTCAACATTATCTGTCATTTGATTGACATTTAAATAACATGGAAGACATACATGCTGTAAATTCAGATAATTTTGTAGTACTTCAATACAAAAAAATTTGAATAACCAATATTCAATTCACTTATTTTGTGAAGCATTTGAAAAATAACCTATTATTCATAGAAACACTATTCAAATTAATCACTGAACCATCAGCTTTGAACGGTTCCACATAAGATCAAAAAGTCTAGTTAAGCAATGTTTCTAGTTTCTGAATCACACTCCTAAAGTCCAATCTCCACATTCCTGAAATTAAACCATTGAATGAAGCACAAAGAAAGCACATTATATGGTAGATTTGGATTGATTATCACAGTGTGCACTACTTGAGCATTCATCTACATCTAACACAATCTGTTTTCCTGGACTTATGAAAACCCAGATTCAATAGCAGCATTCCATAAATGAAAGGAGTGCATGAACAATGTTCAGCCAAAGGAATGCGACACTTGTGCCAAATACAGCATACGCACACATGCATGTGCACGTCTGGTTTAATTTCAGTACCTTCCCAATTCAAGCAAAATAGAACTTGCATAGGGTCTGCAGAAAGACAAGTGTTAATTCTTCCATTAATTTCCCAATCTCACAGCCAACATCCCTCTCCCACGCCCCCACTCTGCACAAAAACTCTGCAGAAAGTCCAAAATGCCAGGTGTCATCAAATCTGCTTTTATTACAGAACACTCGACATCTGGCAACTACTGGAGTTAGGCCACAGAGTAACAAAATCCACTGATACCTCCTCCCGCTCAGTTAGTTCCACTGAACCACACTAACCAACACAAAACCATAGCAGAGGGTGATGAAAGTAAACTTTTTTTAAAAAAGTTCCAGCCTCCCACCTTAACATGGCTCAACAAAACTAGGCCGGTACCCCACTTAGGAGGCAATAGCATTTGAAAACACACTTCTGAAAACTGGCCATCAGAAGAAAGGAAACCTCAGCCAAATTTCAGATTGCTCAATGGGCATCTCATCTAATTACTTTTGTGATCACAGGATTCTGGTCATCAATATCATGGTCTCAGCATACATTTTGCAATGGAGACAAGGTATTTAGATGCTGAAAAGAATTGTTCATTTGTGAGGAACCTTTCAAGCATAATTTTAAAATGTTTTTTAAAATTAAAGTTAATTCTGAGACCATCAGATATATTTTGTTATGGCCAAGTTATGATGATAGATTATTTGTTCTATAATACAATCTTACAGGGTTTAACATTTTTATCCATATATTCAATATGGAAACTCCTCTCACACTAAGCCAGGACTGAGAAACATCAACCAACAATCAGAATTAGATATTTATAATAATAATTGCATTTAATATAGTGCCTTTCATGTCGAGCAGATGTCTCAAAGGAGTTCAGAGGATATACTGTAAAATGTTGTGACTATTTTGTAGGCGAATGTGTGGTGGCAGTTTGTACCTAGCATTATCCCACAAAAAGCCATGAAATGAATGACCAATTTTATTTGGGGGATTGTTGGTCGGGACACTGGGATAAAATCGCTTCTCTTTATGGAATAGTGCCATGTGGTCTTTAATATCCACCTGAACAGGCAGATGCGACCTTGTTTTAACGTCTCATCCAAAGCACATTTAAAAACAATTAATCTACTGGAAATTTACTTCCACCATTCAGCTATCATTTCCACCCACAAAACACACTCATCACTTTACAGCAGATCCCGTGAAGCACTTTGAGATATCTCAACCGGACACAATAAGGCACTATATCACAAGCAAGATTATTATTTGCAATCGTAACATCCCTAAAGTATATGGTAAAGATCAATATCTTTACAAACTGAAATCAGCAAAAGTTCAGATCGATTAACTTTATAAGAACTTACTTCTTGAAGACTGTAAATCTACAGAGAAGGGAATGGTACAAAGGTTGATGGCTTTCCTTCCATTCGTCAGACCATCCCAGTGAATAAGATGGAGTATCCCATCATTAGTAGCAATTACTAAGTCATCTTGCATAGACTGCAAACTGAGAAAGAGAGAAAATTTGACGGTTATTACCACAAAAAAACAACAACTTGTACTTATATAGCGCCCTCCACCCAGGGAGGCATCTCAGAGCCCTTACCATCAAAAAGAGAGAACATTTAGTTTCAGTTGTAGTAATGGCAAAAATTAAAAATATATAACATATCACAATTCAAATACTTGTATTTAGATTAAGAGTCTATGATGGAGGGAGTGAGGAATGAGCAATAAATAAGAATTGAAGAGTGAAGGGTACAGGTTGAAAGAAATTGCCTTAAGTGGGAAGAGGATAAGATGATGAAAGGAATTGAAGGTTAGGACAGGGATATAAAGGGTGGTCTATTGGGGGTTCAGTGTTATTATGGAGATGATTAGAGCATAAGGAAGACAGAATAGAGAAAGGGTTTTGTTTGTATTTAACTGAAGACAGCATAGGCTCATCTGCTACTTGATAACCTAGTACTTTAACCAAGGCAGTCTCAATGCTCTGGGTAAGTCGAAAGCTGAACTGGATGGTCTTGGACAAGGAATGGCAAAAATAGTTAGGCAGTATTGGTCATTTCCAATGTTTTAGAAATGGCAGATAGAAAATTGAACCGGGAAAAAAGTCAAAGTGGCGATGACAGTCCCTTTGAACGGTGAAGGTATAATTCCCCATGGTAGGGGTAGGTCAAAGATGTCAGTTGGGATGTGGTGGCATGCCATGGTTTACATTTACTACATAAATCAGTAGTACAACCTTTTAATGCCTATAATCAAACTACCAAACAAGATACAAGGGCAGAAGTCCAGGTTGGAATAAACTGCTTCATATATTTACAAAGCCATATGCAACATACAAGACAGAAAATGGTGCAAGGATTACCTTGTGATTTGCACTTGAAAATCCAGCACTTTCTTCATCTCTAGACTTAGGGATGGGGCACATTGTTCCTCCTTGTATCCTGCTGTCATTTTTACTCGTGGACTGCCTCTACGTGAAGGAAAAAAAGGATAGTTTGTTGAAGTTTTAAGGACTTACTCTTGGAACTGTATTTAAAAATTTGGACAAGATACTATAAACACCTAATTCATTTTACAACCTTCACTATTGTTATAATACATTAGAACCCAGTTATAAGGCCCTCTTTAGAATGATGGATCACTTATAGTGTGGATGTGCTATGGCCCCATAGTTTGCTTGGCACAGACTGTTTGGCTTGCTATGCACACTGTTATAATGTCGCAAGTCCTGTCTAACATCATGTGGAAGTGGTGACCACTGATCAGACAAGATTGATTAGGATTTTGTGGAGCTTAACTTCCCCCATATAACTGGGTTCTACTGTAATCTTTCCAGTTAATATAGCGTATATATCACCTCAAAACATTTAATTGCGAATTGTTGTCACAAGTTCATATTTGTAGACAAACAGCAGTCAATTCTCACACAGCAAGGTTGAACATGAAGTGAATGACCAATTTATCTGGAGAATTGTTGGCCAGAGGGAGAAATTCCCTTCACGTTTTGATCAGTGTCAAGGGCATCCACCCAAATAGTCTCTCATCTGAAGGACTGCACTCCCATAAAACTGCACTTCTCAAACATTGCATTGAAGTCTCAGCCGAGACCACGGTTGGGCAAAAGACGCCCGGGGGCCATATCCTGCCCGCCAAATGATTCTGTCCGTCCCGTCATTGTGTCTAGCAATAGAAAAAAATTATAGTTTGTTCAGTCCCAAAAAAGTCTCACAAATTTTGCATTTGAATCTGACCGGGAACATCAGCCAATCACACTGCTCAGTGTGCGCTCCCTTCAGTGTTGAATCCGGCTGATGTCAGAAATGGACAGATCGCCAAATTTTCAAACATGTGCGTGTGGCAACCAGGGCAATACTTTTCAGCGGCAACTGCGGCAATACTTTTCAATGAAGAGGACGTTAGTTCGAAATGAGTTTATCAAAGAAACGGAAAGTGGACCCTGAAGGTCGAATATTCAACAAAGAATGGACTTCTAAATTTTTTTTACCAGTGTGGGTGGAAAACCTGTGTGCTTAATTTGCAAAGAAAGTGCGGCAGTGCTCAAAGACTACAACTTAAATAGCCATTTTGAGAGTCCATGACCCCCACCCTATTCACATAATTGAGAGAAGAGTCAATTAAGAATTACAGGTAAATTAGTCACCATTGGCAAACAAGATACATTTTGACAAGTGTCCAGCAGGAGACCATGAATAAGGCTGAAGATTTACACATTAACTAATATGGTACTCAAAGTGCTGGATGTGAATCTAATTTAAAGAAAGGGAGATGAGCCTAACCCTTCAAAAAAAATCTGAATTCAGGCTTAAAGTATTACATTTACAGTATAATATCTATTTTTTCATCCAGGATAAGGAAACCCAACATCTGCAAGTCCACTATATTTTAATTACATTTGGATAGTGGAATAACATAGAAAGCATTGAAATAATTGTTTAAACAACAACAACAAGATTGCATTTATATAGCGCCTTTCACGTCAGGAGGACGTCCCAAGGCACTGGACAGTTGGGTCGGGACCCGAGCAGGGGCGAAATGGTCAGGGGAGGGGAGGGAAAGGAGGGAGCGAGGAGGATATGTCTGAAAAAGCGCAAGAGAAAACTGGAGAAGAAACTGGATGTTTCTATTTCATGTTGGAGACTTTCAGATATACATTCTACCCACTCAGGGTGCAAATCTGGTCGATTATTATGTATCATAATATGTCTTGTGTTAACCGAAGAGTGCAAGACTCAGAGGAAATAAAGGAAATAGAAATGCAATTGCAAACTGCTCTGACAAATACTTTGCAGAAGAAAGATGGAGGAAAAAGTCATACATTTTAAACTATCAAAATTCAAATGTTAAAGGTTCAAAAGAGCACAACTGAAAACACATCCTTCAAGTATGGCTAATCAATTCAGAAACTAAAGAAGTTAAACAGTTTGTTAAACAAGGGAGAACAAGTTTGCAAGGCTACGGGGAGAGTGCAGGGGGAGAGGGATTGATTGGGGTAGCTCTTTTCAAAGAGATGGCACAGACACAGTGGGCCAAATGGCCTCCTTTTGTGCTGTATAATTCTTTGATTCTATGAGTAACAAAAAGGTAATGTTCACCTTCTTCAGTGGGTTAAAACAATCCCATTTAAAATGAAAGCTCCACCATCCTGTGCACCAGAATGCACAAGGGCCAATCAAGAACCAACCATACTCCGACCAAACAAACTCGATAAATTTCACATGTGTAACTGCTTAAATGGCTATAACCAGTACAGACTCCCACACGTTCCAGTTGTGGTTTCACATCTATTCTCAGCAGCCAAGAAAGACCATAACTGGCCCCATAATCCTTACTGACCCAGCTATATGTCTGCTGGTTGGCTACAATCCAAGAGTCAGTCTGCCACCCCCGCCCACCATGTTTACCACAACGTTAAGATGCATTTCCGCTACCCCAAAAAAATTGACATGAAACTCCTGTATTTTTTAACCCAGAAAACGAGAACAAAACAAATTCCTACGTATATATTATAAAATCTCAATTTAAAAGTAAAAATTCCTCCAATGCAGCACAAGGCTAGTATGGTAATTTTGTATTCATTGGTAAGTGCACAATTTGAAAACATATTGAAAAAGCAGTCAACTTGGCATAAGGTCCTGTGGCTTAACAACAAAGGCCCAGCTTTTCCTTTGAACCCAACCAGCACTTATTATGTTTGCTAGAAATAACCTCTGCATAGCTGTGGGCAGGCTCTTTTACCCTATCCAATTCTGTGATGACGGACAGAAGACTTGATATGCATAGCATGTATTGGGGCATCTATACTCTGGAATATGCCCTATTTAAAAGACATATTTATCCTCACCAGTTGAATCAGGAAAAACATGGATCCTTTCTTAAATACTACTGGTAGTAATCTCTAACTGTCTCAGTCCCCCACCCCCCCCACAGTCTGGTATGCTGTTTCTCAGGGCAATGTCCTCGGTCCCCTCCTCTTCAACCTATACATGCTCCCTCTTGGTGACATCAGACATGGAGTCAACTTCCACACGTATGCGGATGACACCCAACTCTACCTCTGCCTCCACCCTTGATTCCAGGACAACTGAGGTCCTGACAGAATCTCTGTCTGACATCAAGTCCTGGATGAGAGCCAACTTTGTACAGCTAAATGTCAGCAAGGCCGAGGCTCTCCTGATTGGCTCTCGCCAGAGCCTCCGCACCTCAGGCACTGGCAGCATCAGCATCCACGATTGCACACTCCACCTCACCGGCCAGTCAGGAACCCGGGGGTCTTGTTTGATCCTCAACTGTCCTTTTTTCCCCATATCCGTGCTATGACCTGCTCTGCCTTACCCCACCTCTGCAACATTGCCCGACTGTGCCACTGCCTCACCCCTCAGACTGAAACCCTCATACACGCCTTCGTCACCTCAAGCTCGACTAGGGAAACTCCCTCCTTGTCGGCCTTCCCAACTCTTCCCTCCACAAGCTGCAGGTCATCCAGAACAACTCTGCAGCTCTCCCCCACCAGGCTCTGTGACCCCCCCACCACTCCCACCCTCGCCCGGCTCCACTGGCTCCCCATCCCACATAGGATAGAATTCAGAATCCTTGTCCTCACTTTCAAGGCCCTCCGTGGCCTTTCCCCCTCCTACATCTCTGACCTGCTGACCCCCTATCAACCTGCCCGCTCCCTCCGCTCAGCGGGCTCCAGCCTACTCCATGTCTCCTACGCGACCCGCCCTACAATTGGCACCCGGGATTTCAGCCTCTCTGCCTCCACCCTTTGGAACTCCAACTCACAATCCATTCGCCTTCTTCAAGGCACAACTGAAAATCCTCATTTTTGACCTTGCCCTCAGCCGCCCTCCTACCTCTCTGCCCTCCCTCATCCCATCCCAGGGTCCTGATCCCTGACTGTTCAGCGCCTTGGGACATCCTCTCGACACGAAAGGCGCTTTACAAATGTAATTTTGTTGTTGTTGGTTACAGATTAGTTCCAGATGTGGAGCTTCTGGTGTTGTAATGATGCTGGAAGCTTCTAGCTGTCAAGGAATGTCTCAGTTCAGAATGCTGTCTGGAACCACCACGTCATGACTTACCTTGCTGGTATCGTTCTCATTATTCTCACTTTCCTTTATGCCTTTTCCAGCTCTAACTGCTATGATAAGATATTTTCACCAATCTTTATGCTAATGTAATCTTGTCTATATGTATTGTGACTATTATTGGGCATGATCAAGATACTGTTGTATAAAACGCACGTAGAATTCCCTGAGAAAATGGAACTGTAACAACAATGCAACTTCTCCGTTTTAAAACAGGGTACGGATTAGTTTTAACAGTATAGGCTACAAACTAATTCAGTAATGTTTTTCAATATGGTAAAAAAAAATCATGAAAGTATTCAAACAACTGGACTGACATCAAGAGATTTGTTTGTTTTTCTTGGGAGCAAGAGCCATGAAAGAATGCCAGGAAATGAACGAGACGAACTAGCAAAACCACTGAGAAATCTCAGGAATTGAATAATGTGCCACAAAGGAAAAGGCTGAGACCAATGATTGGTGTAGGGAAGTGCAAAACAAAATGTACTATTCCTAATAATAGGAGCCATTGATTATAATAATAATCCTTGTATTGATAGAGCGCTTTTCACGTCTTCTAGACGCCTCAAAGTGCTTCACAGAATATACCGTAAAGTGAATTGACCGTATATTTGTGGGCAAAATGCAGCAGCCAATTGCGCACAGCAATGACCCACAAACAGTCGTGGATTCAGTGACCAAATTATTATTTTTTTTAGGGATTATTATCCCCGGAAAAGCGATCTGGCAATCGACTAACAACCGGGTTCCTACTTACTGCTAAGTAAACTGAGGCATGTGGAGTAAGGAAACTTGCCCAACACTTTGTGCTGCTGGGAATGCTCTAACCACTGAGCTACAGGATTACTCCCAAACAGGAGGATGTTTCTTGCGTGTGCCACAAAGTAGCAAAAATTATTACTCGAGTCTGACCAGACTCATATTTTGCAATATAAATTCACAGGACAATAATTTTTCATTACAGAATTCTATTTCCATTGTAGGCCACTGTCAAATTGTAACATCATAGATTTTCTTTCCGTTCCCTGTCTTTTAACGAAGACATCTGTCATATACCCTTTGGTGTTCAAGGAATGGTGATGGAGGGGGGGGTGGGGGTGGGGAGAGAAAAAGAAAAAGGGGAGGAATGAAAAATATCACTGGGACAGTATCCATCAGTAGTAATAATAATAATAGGATAATCCTGGAGGCGAAGAACAACCCCAGGCTACTGTTTTCCACCACAACCCGACTCCTCCGTCCCCCCCGCCACCCCGCGCAGGTCATCTCCTCCAACCTTCACTGCGAGGAGATGCTGGATTTCCTTGAATCCAAGATCAAGGGAATTCGCTCCGCGGTCACTTCCCCTCCAACATCCACCCACCCCCCACCCCCTCCCTCCCACACTCCGACTCCTACCCATCCTCCCCTACACACCTTCGTACCCGTTTCCCCACCCTCTGTCACTGAACTCATCCTATCCCTAAAACCAACCACCTGCTCCCTTGACCCCATCCCCACTCCACTCCTTATCTCCCAGCTCCACTTTCTTGCCCCACATATCACTGACATCATCAACCTGTCCCTCTCCTCTGGCTCTGTCCCCATTCCCTTAAAAACTGCCACCATCACGCCCACCCTGAAAAAACCCTCCCTTGATGCGTCGCAGCTATCAAGCTACCGGCCCATCTCCAACCTCCCCTTTCTCTCCAAGGTCTTGGAAAGAGTTGTCGCCTCCCAACTGCGCTCTTTCCTTTCCACCCATTCTCTTTTCGAACCCCTTCAGTCAGGTTTCCGTGCTGCCCATAGCACAGAAACTGCCCTGGTCAAGGTCACCAATGATATCCTGACCATCTGTGACCAGGGCTCCCTCTGCCTCCTCGTCCTCCTCGACCTATCGGCAGCATTCGATACGGTCGACCACGCTATCCTACTCCACCGCTTGTCCTCCCACCTCAACCTTCAAGGCACTGTCCTTGAGTGGTTTAGGTCGTACCTTTCTCACCGTCTTCACTTTGTCTCGACAAATGGCTTCTCCTCCACCCCCCGCACTGTCTCATGTGGTGTCCCTCAGGGCTCTGTCCTCGGTCCCCTCCTCTTCACCCTCTATATGCTCCCCCTGTGGTGACATCATCCGCAGACATGGGTTAACTTCCACATGTATGCGGATGACACCCAACTCTACCTTTCCTCCTCTACTCTCAACTCCACGACCACCGATGTCCTGACAGCTGCCTGTCCGACATCGAGTCCTGGACGAGAGACAACTTTCTTCAGCTCAACGTGCGAAAAACCGAGGCCCTCCTGATTGGCTCACGTCAGCGCCTCCGCACCTCAGGCGCTGACACCATCAGCATCCAAGGCTGCACTCTCCACCTCTCAAAGCCAGTCAGGAACCTCGGCGTTTTGTTCGACCCTGAGCTGTCCTTTCTCCCTCACATCCGCACCACAACTGGCACCGCCTTCCATCACCTCCGGAACATCGCCAGACTACGGCACTACCTCACCCCTCACGCTGCTGAAACCCTGGTCCACGCCTTTGTCACCTCAAGGCTGGACTATGGGAACTCTCTCCTCGCCGGCCTTCCCGCCACCTCCCTCCACAAGCTGCAGGTCATTCAGAACTCTGCAGCTCGTGTACTGTCCCGCACCAGGCTTCGGGACCACATCACTCCCACCCTCGCTCGCCTCCACTGGCTCCCCATCCCCCAGAGGATTGATTTCAAGATCCTCATCCTCACCTACAAGGCCATTCACGGCCTTGCTCCCTCCTACCTCTCCAACCTACTATCCCCCTACCTACCTGCCCGTACCCTCCGTTCCTCTGGCTCCGGTCTGCTCCACGTCCCCCGCCCCAACCGCCCTACCATCGGTGGTCGGGCCTTCAGCCTCTCAGCCCCAGGCTCTGGAACTCCATCCCCCAGTGCCTTCGCCGCTTCCTCCCTTTCCTCCTTCAAGGCCGGTCTCAAAACCTTTCTCTTTGACCGAGCCTTCAGCTCCCCCCTCGACTCTCTTCCCCCTCCTCGCTCCCTCCCTTCCCTCCCCTCACGCTGACCATTTCTCCCCTTCCTGGCTCCCTCCCTTCCCTCCCCTCACCCTGACCATTTCCCCCTCCTCGCTCCCTCCCTTCCCTCCCCTCACCCTGACCATTTCCCCCCTGCTCGGGTCATGACCCAACTGTGCAGCGCCTTGGGACGTCCTCCTGACGTGAAAGGCGCTTTATAAACGGAATCTTGTTGTTGTTGTTGTAGTTGCGTTTTTGATAGCGCCTGATACAACAACAACAAGATCACGTCTTCGAGACGTCTCAAAGCGCTTCACAGAATATACTGTAAAGTGTAGACTGGATTATGACAATACAAAGCTTGCATGGGATGGGGAAGGATTTCAGCAACAGAACGGTACAGCTGCGATTTAAGTTATATAATAAACTGTGCAGAACAGCGGCAGGCTACTGAGAAGGCATTCTCTCACCATTGAGTTTCTAACTGGTTGAAAGCCAAAGATTAGAACATTCAATGGTTGCTCACTAGACCTCTCTTTCCTCTCTGAAAGATTTATTATAATAATCCTTGCAATTGATAGTGTCTTATCAAGTTGTTGAAACATCGGAAAGTGCTTCATTGGATTTCCTGTAAAGTATGACTTTTGTTTTTAAGGTGAAGCCAGTTTGAGCACAGCAATGTCTCAGAAACAGCCATGAAGTGAACGGCCAATTTTATTTGTTGGCCAGGACACTGGGAAAAAGGCCCTGCTCTTTTTCAAATAGTGGGACCTTTAACATACATCTGAACAGGCAAATAAGGCCTCAGTTTAATGTCTCATCCGAATGCCGGTACCTCAGATAATGCAGCACACCCAACACTATTGGAGTGTCAACTTCGACTTTGAGCTCAAAGTCTCAATGTGAGACATATCTGGAACACATAACCTTCTGACTCAGAGGAAAGAGAGCTATCAATTGAGCCTAGCGGACACCTATATATTTAATGTCAGAAGATTTGACAGTGCAACTAATGGTCTAAAAACATTAAAAAAAAGTTATTGATTCAAATACACAAGCACAAGAATGTCTCGTGTGGAAAATAAAATCAAACTATAATTCAGTAGAGCTCTGAGATCAAAGGCATAGCAGAGGGAGATTTACTTTGCATGATATATTTAGCCTGGGAGCGCTTGAAGTGAAAACTGTTTGAGATGAAGGAAGAGGGGGCTTGGAAGTATAGTTTTCAATTCCCCAGCATTCTAGCTTACCCTCAAAATCACAAATATTCACCCACAAAAGGCTGATTACAAAGATTACTCAGTTTTTTTTAAAAACCCAAGCACAGATACAACAAATATGCCAAAAATTCTTTGTTTCTCAGATACAAGGCTATCAAGCAGAATATTTTAGCACAACATTCTGTTTAAGGCTTATTTTTTGTCTACAAAATCCAAAATTGCATAAAGTTTGAAGTCAAACTATTCAATTGCCCAGTGAGCACACCAGCAGGATGTGACCTTTAAACAGTATAGGAAGTAGCGAGGTACAGATTATATTCAGCAACATAGAGAATGGTTTGAACTTTGCTACCACATCAGCAACGTTTACATTTTTTGGTGATGTGTCAATCAGTGCAAGTCAAGGTGCTTGACGTCAAGGGGTTTTCTTCACCTGCCTTGTAACACCACATAGTTAATCTCTCTTTTAAAACATACAATCACACAACAACAAAGGAACACAACTAAAAGTCGAATTTTCAGTATTATAGAAAATGAAACCAGACAAATGCTTCTTTGCTGGTGAAGGTCTTAAGCAAGAGTGTAGGAATGCAGGAGATTTTAGCAAAGCTGCAGATAGATTGATTCCACCTCTTTTTAATGCTAAATAAACATTAGATGGTTGCTGCAGTTCTGTTGCCAGAAGATCCCTTCCAGAATGACTAGTCACTATCAGCACACCTCGTCACTATCACCACTCCGAGACACTATCACCACTTCTAGTCGCTGATCATCTGGCAATTTTTGTTTAAATTGATAATCCACGACATAACAATGGTGTCAGGTTCTGAGACGGTTTCTAATTGTCACGACCTGAGCAACTGCTGTATACAATTACTGCATATAATTCAGTGGCACTGTGAACCCCATTCACTGCATGTGTATGCATGGAGACAGCCTGCTTCCTCGCTCACCCACCACGAGCCAGCTGGCCTTTCATACTAAATTGGCTTCCCCTGTGCAAAACAGGAAGTGACGTTGAGGGTAACCTGATGACCCAGAAGACAATTTTTATTTTATAGTGTAGGAACCAGCCAGCTGCACCATTTGCAGTCAAACCTGCTATCTTACTTCACTATAGCGTAGGTTGGGATTTTAGGAATCCCAAAGACCACAATATAATGGGGTTCCAAAGTGCTCTGAGACGCTACCTTGTGTGAGGGGCGCTATATAAATGCAAGTTGTTGTTTAAAACTGAGGTGCAGTTTCTGGCTTCTGCTTTTGTTGTGCTGGAACAGAATACAGTGCATCTCTGTAATAGGGTCCTTTGACATAGCGCCACTTCATTTTTTCTAATGTGGATTTCCCATGGACCTGCACTAACCAGAAGCACTGGTTACCAGCGCTGACTAGCCAGCTTCCTGCACTAAAAATTGGCCATTTACAGAATGTCAATTTACTGCTGATGTCACTTCCTGCACATTGCCAGATTAACAACATAGAAAGTGTTGCTAACTTGCAAAGTGACAGGAGAGTCATTTCTTGTGTATAGTGCCCATTAGCAGCATCATTAGCGTTGTGTCCTGAGCATTTCAACCTGCAAGAAGTGACATACAACAACCAAGTCTGTTTTTTTTCATGCCTCGCTTATAATGAGGCCGCTGAGACATTGGATGCAAATGACCAAGTAATAGCAGTTATCGTTTATAACATACAATAAACCTCCGACTGGTTATCCAGAATTTGGACCTAGCTGAACCAGACCCAAAATGGAATTTAAAAAATTTTGTGGGCCCTTATGTGTGTGTAGACTCCCGCTGGCCCACTGTATCGGGTACCCCCACCTCACAGTGCTTGCTGGCCTTCAGTGGCAAGGGATATTGATTTTGACTCGGTTTGAATCCCACAAGCAGAAGATAGCTTATTCGTTTTAGTTTAATTGTCAGTTTAAATTCCAAACCTAAATATTTTTGTGAATGTCAAATAAGAGTACAGATGGTCTAGTAAAATGAATAATAATTCAAAATGGGAATATAACCTATATCTACAATCGATATCTATACGTTGCCCCTTGGTGACATCATCTGAGGACATGGGGTCAACTTCCACATGTATGTGAATGACACCCAACTCTATCTTTCTGCCTCCACCCTCAACTGCAGGACCACTGCTGTCCTCACAGACTGCTTGTCGGATATCAAGTCCTGGAAGAGAGGTAACTCTTCCCTGCACAAGCTGCAGATCATCCAGAACTCCACAGCCTGTACTTTCTTTCGTGACCCTATCATTGCCCATCCTCGCCCGACTCCACTGGCTTCCCATCACACAGAGGGTACAGTTCAAAATCCTGGTCCTCACTTTCAAAACCCTCCATGGCCTTGCTCCCCCCTACCTCTGCGACCTGCTAATCTGCTACCAACCCGTCTCAAGACCCTCCTCTTCGACCGTGGCTTTGGTTACCCTCCTTCCCCCGGCCCTCTACCCTTCCTGATCCCGACCTCCAGGTCCGTAACACTCATTATCAGGCGCCTTGGGATGCCTTCCCAACGTGAAAGGCGCTACACAAATGTAATTTGTTGTTGTAGTAGTAGTAAAGTGGACCATCTCAGGCAATAAGAAGTGGGCAAAAGTGGGAACAAATGTTGGTAGATGTGAGCTGTTGGTATCGAGTGCTGGTATGGAGGGTTTTTAATTGACAGGAATTTTTTCGAGGTTTCTCCCGGTCAAATTGTTTTGGGTGGGGTCCTAAGTTTTTACAAAATTGGATATGATTGTGTTATTTATAATTTTACTTTTGTTGAAGGAAGAGGGGAAATCTGAAAAGCCTGCAATGTCGTCTACTGAAATAATAGATTATAATAATCCTTGTATTTAATATAGATTCTTCAACTAACCCCAACTTAAAAATACCACCATTATAAAACACATACATTGTACATTTTTTTAATTAATGGAAACTTGGGACACATTAAAAACATCTTAGTTTTAGTCTGTTCTGCTTATGATTATCAGCAGAGTTTATAGAGAGACTAATGTATGTCAATCGTTCTTTATTCCATTAATACATTTTTGCTAACCCAGACATCACCACTTGCTTTATATAAATAAAATGCCTTGCACAGATGCTTGACAGAAGCTTATTCAATGCTTTAGAAGTTACCATTAGCAAAGTAAAAATATTTACCCATTGAAGTCAAAGAGTCAATCTTAGTTCAGCTGTCTTTGATGAGATTGAATGAACTTAACTAAATGGGGTGTAAGTCACAGAATTTGTCTTATTTTAAAGTTCAAAATGAGGATCATTTCTTCTCATTCTACAGGCCAGATTATCAATTCAAATCTTCATTTTAATATAGTAAATCAAGATTGATGGCAACACTTAACTAGCTTAGTCAGAAAAATGCTTGCATTTAAGTAACAGACTCCACATGGTACTGCTCAGTTCAATACTGAACATAACATAGCCAAAAACAACACTGAATAAACCAGGAGATTCCATCTCTTTACAGTTCAAGTATTAAGGTGAAATGTTATTTTTTTCTTTGCTGCCCTCAGCCAAAAATAAAGGAGCTATTACATAGCAATAATGTACTGCCATTCAAGTCATTCAATTCTTGCAGCGAAGGTGTGAATAGATAATGTTGATCTACATATCTGCTATTAAAAAGGCAAAATCAGCAGCCATTTAAGAAATGTGATTGTATTCCTTCATACACAAACATCAAGAGAAGTCTGGCCTCCTGGAAAGCAGGAATCGGTGGAGGTATATTACAATGGATTCGCAACTGGTTGACTGGAAAAACCCAGAGGGTAGTGGTACAGGAAATATCATCAGACTGGGAAAATGTTACAGTGAGTTCCACAAGGGTCTGTTTTGGGACCTCTTTTGTTTAATACTTTCATAAATGATCTGAACTAGAAGTTGCAAGTACAGTGGCTAAATTTGCAGATGACACCAAAA
This sequence comes from Callorhinchus milii, assembly GCF_018977255.1. Taxonomy (NCBI): domain Eukaryota; kingdom Metazoa; phylum Chordata; class Chondrichthyes; order Chimaeriformes; family Callorhinchidae; genus Callorhinchus; species Callorhinchus milii. The sequence goes on along the minus strand of NW_024704742.1, from coordinate 84,379,806 downwards.
TAATGAAGGTGGTAGATTGTGAATACGCTGTAAGCTGAATTGACCGTATAATTTGTGGGCAAAATGCGGTAGCCAATTGCGCACAGCAGTGTCCCACAAACAGTCATGGATTAAAAATGACCAATTTATTATTGTTTTCTTTTGGAAGGATTATTATTAGGCGTGTGGAGTAAGGAAACTTGCCCAAGGTTTCGCCCTGCCTGGAATTGAACTCAGGTCTCTCGCTTGCAAGGCGAGTGCTCTACCCACTGAGCTACAGGACTACACAGGACTGTAAGATAATAATAATAATCCTTGCATTTGATATAGCGCTTTTCACGTCGGGAGGACGTCCCAAAGCGCTTCACAGAACACACTGCAAAGTGAATTGACTGTATATTTGTGGGCGAACACGGCAGCCAATTGCGCACAGCAATGTCCCACAAACAGTCATAGATTGAAAATGACCAATTTATTATTGTTTTTGGAGGGATTATTATTAGGCGTGTGGAGTAAGGAAACTTGCCCAAGGTTTCGCCCTCTGCCTGGAATTGAACTCAGGTCTCTCACTTGCAAAGCGAGTGCTCTAACCACTGAGCTACAGGACTCCTGTAACATATGGCGCTATATCAAATGCAAGTTTTTTTTATTACATTGGGTCAGCCCTAGCTGGATGATTGGTAGCTCTATTGGTCAGGTCCAAATAAACCTCAACACTCACCCCAGTCGCTGTTGCAGGTGGATTTGATCATACTTGGGAATTGTGCAGATCGGTGGCAGATGAAATTGAAAGTGGAGAAATTTAAAGTACTTCATGGGGACAAAAATTCCTGGAAGGGACTAATATTTTAATGGAAGAAAAATAATATATACGGAAAATAAAAAGGACCTGGAGGTCCTGATTGACAATAAATCAAAGCTCTCCCAACAATGCTTTGCGACAGTGAGTAAATATTGGGATATTGGGATGTATCAAAAGATCAATAGCAAGCCAAAATAGTGGGGTAATCCTGCCACTGTATAAATCATTGGTGATACCATACTTAAGAGTACTGTGTACATTTCTGTTCCCTGCAGTACAAAAAAGATATTGGACAAATCAAGACGATACAGAGGAAGGCAACCAAAATGATTGAGAGAATGGAGAGACTGGACTATGAGGAGCGACTAAGTAAATTGGGCATGTTCATGCTGGAAAAGAGAAGACTGAGAGGCAACCTGATTGCTGTCTTTAAGATTTTAAAGGGGCAAGACCATATAGATCATGACAGTAAAACCAGAGGACACGGCCTGTGATTGAAGGGGGTTAAATTCTGAACAAATCTAAGCAAACACTATTTTGTGAGCGAATAGTGAACTTGTGGAATAGGCTCCCTAGGGAGATGGTTGAAACAGGAAGTGTTGATTCTTTCAAACACAGATTAGATAGTTTTCTTTTAGGAAATAACGTTATGGGATATACTACATAGGTAGTTCGGGACATATGTGCATGCGACCGGCAGGAATGTGGAAAGCGAACTAAATGGACCTTGGTCTTTTTTCGTCTAGCATTTCTTATGTTCTTGTCTTCCACATCTTAAAATAGGGAATGTTTAAAAACAACAAAACTGAAAGTTTATTACCTGCAGTTGTACAGGCAAATACATTTTCAAATGCTGGCCAAATTTGAACTTCTGAGGTAGGTGCAGAAAATCCAAACTCAATCATAAAACCATTTTGCAAATTCGCTTGAATATTTAATTTTCTTATATTATGTTGAATACTTGTGTCAACTTCCTTCATAAGTAAAACTGTGATGGGAGGTTGTGGGATGTTTCCCTCAACCAGCTAATTTATTATGTTTCAAACACCTCACACAGCAACACAGCAATAATTTAATTGCGTCAATAGGCTCAGTTGGTAACAAACTTGCTTCTGGGTCAGACGATTGCGGACTCAAGGTCAACATCAGGATTGAGCTCCTAGACGAGGACAATACTTCAGTACGTTATTGGGGGAGTGCTGCATTCCTTCAGAAGGGATGTTAAACCAAGGTTGCCTCCTTAGGTAGATGTTCAAATATCCCATAACACTATTCACAAAGAGGAATTCCTTCCTTTACCTGCAGGAAAGTTCGCATTCACTTCGTAGCTGTTTGTGTGCCTTACTGTGTTTGCCTACAAAGTCACTACTTTAACAATCATTATTAATACATTTACAATAATTATTGCAAATGTTTGACGAGATATTTCAACATAAGAAGCTCTAAAAATATAAAATGGTGAATAATATCATTACACAAACATACCAATGGGCTACAAACTAAATATAACTACCTCAAATTAAAAGTGCTGCACACTGCATGTCTCCAGGCATCAGTGGTGTCTCTAGCAACCACTGAAAATGTTTTGAGAGCGCAATCACTACTGACAGGATTGCATTCTACACACAGCACACGGGCTTGGCGATGTCAGCGGTGACTACACCAACCCTGTGAGCCTTATTTTAAATCCACCCCAACTGCGTTAATGGAGTTGGATGATTATCACAGGCAGATGGGGTTAGATGATTATCACAGGCAGAAACTTCTGATTAAGGTCTCTATAAAACTACTCAACCTATTCTTGTAAATGATAATCTTATTTGGTGTTAACTGAGGCATATTTTCAAACTCACTTGGGATACACTGGCTCGTACAAACATTTCTCTTCTCCAGAAGATACAATGTCGAAGAGTAGGATGTATCCATTTGCAGTCTGAAATACAAAGAACAGAATATTGGTAACTGGAGTATTTGAACAAAGCTGCCAAATTCACACAGTACATTTCATATGAAAGGTTTTGGCAAAGTGCAACACATATGAGCTGATTACATCATATCAGTGAATCAAGCATGGTATTTTACATACATACACGCAAAGAAACCCCTTAGTTTTGGCTACCTTCCACTGATACACATCAATGTTAGCAGAGGTCAGTCAGGTCTCTGTGACAACTAGTGCAGCATGAGGTTCTTTTTCAAAAGGTTTGTTTGATCAGGGCTATTGATCTTAACCGTAATTGAAGTCCAGATGCCAATCTATAGTTTACGGGTTCAGTCTTCACTTTGAATCAAATGCTGGCTGCAAGTGAGTTCAGTTCACCCCTAGTCAGGGCACATGCACCAATGTCACAAGCAAGGCATTGAGTGGTCTTTTTGCATTTGGCACAAGATGAAAGTGAAGCATTCCTTTCAGATGAAAAGGTAAAAAAAAATTTAACAACTTTCCTGCATCACAAGATGATACAAACTGCAAATCTGGAAATCCATAGCAGATCAGTATTTAAAAGAAGAAAAATTAGAGCAACTTTTCAGGCATGACCTTACAACATTGAGGTCTTTGATATAAACGTTTTTGACAAGTTTGATTAAATACAGTGCAAACAGTTTTGATAAAAGGGTCTGGCCATGCCTGAAAAATTACTTGCTTTTTCTTTCGGATGCTGATTGACCCATTATGGATTTTCAACATCACTTTTATTTCATTCTTACATTATACACTCTTGTTTGAAAAATCAATTTGATATGAATCATCATCGAAGTACATTAAAAATTCCAAACAAATCTCTAATTACTAGAACAAGTAGAAAGAATACACTGATTGATATAAAATGGACACCACCTATAAAACATCTGCAGCTGTAAAACAACCACTCGCATTCACACCGGACGTGTATAACATGAGGAACTATACAAAAATGCTGCTATTACCGATCACGGACCCTTTGAGTACAGAGTTACTACATGTCACAGATGGTGCTGAAATTGTGTTAAGGTGCCACACTACACAGGTAGACAATTAAAAGGTAATTCTGCTGTTAAATCACGTGACTGAAATGTGAATTGTGTTCTTCATGAAGTATGGAGCAAATCTTCTGAGAACTTGAGGCTAAGGATTGCACAACTTGAATGTAGGCTTACACTCAATTTTTTAAGGTGCCCTAGGATATCCCATAAATTGCAGCTTCTATATTGTGTCGAACTGTACAAAATACAGCTCTGAAAGTATCAACAGTAGAGACTGGAAAGGTTTCATCCAACTCCAAATGAAAAGTGTATTTCGGTCGATTCCATTTTTAAGCTAAAACAATTGTCAGCTTCACATGAACAATCACTATAATTTACAGTGTATCCTGTGAAGTATCCGAGACTTTCTTCTGATGTGAAAGGCACTATACTAAATGCAAGGATTAAAGTTAACTTTACTTTAGTAATAAATGCAGGCTATAGGATTTCAACATTTGACCTCAGTTTTTTTTTAAATAGTACATGGTGGAAATATTTTCTTACAGCTCAATTAAGATTTTAACTCTTTAAATACCCTCAAAATTCAATTGCCTTTGACATACTTTTAGCTTTAAGGGATGGGAAAGCATAAAATCATTTACACCACTGCCTGATTCAAATGCAACTACAGTAAGCCCCCAGCATATCTTCAATTTGTACCTAACTGGACTGGGCCCCAAACCAAAAAGATTCCCGCAGGCCTGCAAGCGTGCAGACTCCTGAATTCTAACTCTCCTAGCATTTGCCATCTTCCACTTGCAGGATTCAACAAATTATTTAATTACTCTCAGACGGAAATTCCGGCTCGCAGGACCAGATCTTATTATTGAAGAAGAATTATTTTGAAAATGCTGATAGCCAGAGGCACGTTAAAATGCATCATGGTTTAGTGTGAGTCGAACATTTTTGTGTTTAAATCATTCACTCCCTGGCACCTCCCAACCTCTCCGACTTCCTCACTCATTCACTCACTCCCCAATCCAATCCACCACTCCGCTCGACTGGCACCAGCCTCCTGGCACACTCTCCCCTCTCTCAAGTCCCGCCTGAAGACTTTCTTGTTTGATCATACCACCTCCCCCCTCCCCCTGGCTCGGAGTCAGGCTTCACCAGTGTTAAGCATTCTGAGACGCTATCCTGTGTGGAGGGAGCTATATACGTGCAAGTCGTTGTTGTTATAGTGCTCCGAGATGCTATCTTATCTGACAGGTGCTATATAAATTGCATTGTGATAATGCAGGTGCACTGTGGACCCACGTTAGACTTGAATTATGGTATAGTCTGCTTCTGGTGCGGACTTCCTGTGTTAAATTTCTAGGTATCAGGTGCCACTTTCAGCACGCTATGTATAACGTACAAGCACAGGAAGCCAACCTGTCATGTCTATACAAAGGAAGCAGTGTGCAGCAAGTCAGATCATCGGTAGCAATGGTGACCTGATAACCCAGAGGTATTTTTTTTGTACTTTATTTTTAATGCAGGGGTCTGAGCTTCTCTATCCAGAGTATAAGCTTTAATTAGACCTTCTTACTTTGAAAATGCTGCCTGGCGGATGTGGAACCCCATCTCCATGCTTAAGAATATCCAAACCAAACAGTTCCATGTATTGCACCTACACATGGAAATTCCAGAGGTATTTATTGGAATGGATCCTCCCTCGAAGGATGCATCCTGCTTACCTTGTTCCAGAAAAGTATTTTGGTACAGGTTGGCAAGAGCCAAGGTTGAAGACCCCAGAGTGTATGTTAAGGTACTGCTGGAGTCTAACCAACTAAAACCACAGAGCTTGCCATTGATAGCACTGCCTTTGAAAGTTTTCCCACTGCTTGTCCAGCTAGGATCACCCATTCATTAGGGCTTTTGCTTGCAGGGTTAAACAGGAGCTGAGTGGGAAGCATCTCTGCCCCCAGTGACTGGTTCTGCCCCCAAGTCTTACCGATGAGTCAACCTGTCTGTCTTGTCATCAGCAGTGCCTTGCAATACTGCAGACCTGCCTGGCGCAGGACCTGCACTACCGAGGTTGGGCTCGATTAGGACAGTCCATTGCCAAACATGTCACCTTAGAGCCAGTGGAGCCACTCACCTGATTGCCTTATCTCTTTCCCTCCCTATTCTCAGTCCTATTTTTAGGTTAATTTTAATTTAAACTTTCTACTTTGTTTTCTCTTGAAATTCTTTTTCCAAAAACATTTAGATACGTCTTCCTCTGGCGCCCACTCAACAACAACAATTTGCATTTACATGGCATCTATTAGGCAGGATAGCTTTTTGGAATGTACTATTTTAGTGGAAACCAGGTTAATTTTCATTGGCTGAAAGCCAGAAAATACTAGTTTGAATAAATCTTGAACAAAGGTGTAGGATGGCTAACTAAGGGTTAAAATCCGGTTTATGGGTGATTTCTAACTCCCTATTCATACCACCCCTCCTAGTGTTGAACAAATATTGAGCAAATATAGAATACGCCTTTTGTTCTACATCCAATACAAATTGTAGAAACACTCAGGTTTTGAGGAACTAGAAAACAAGTTTATACTGTGAACCAGTTTATACTGCTATGACGCAGGTGAGGCAACAACACGTGGCAGTGTTCTCATTTACAAATGACAGAGCAATATAAAATGCATAACTACAATAATTGTGTAAAATATGTTGCTAAAATAATTGTTGTCAATACTACAACTCTGGGTATCAAGAATGAAAAGTATTGCACAATATAATCATACTTTCACAATGAGAAATAGTGAGGCGCCAAAAGGCAACATAATTACAAAATACCTCTCAACCAGTGAATTCACACTGTGGCGGCCTGGTTTACAAGTCAGTCTACTTGTGATACATAAGTCAAGATAGATAGGAGTCTTCAGTGCATATCCTCTCAGCCTTTTCAGTCTCACAAACTATTTACTGTAGTCTGGGGTGGGGGGTGGGGGGTGGGTTTGCATTGCAGGTATGAAACAGTACTGTAATAGTGCTGAGAGCTGTCAATCATTCATACAGTGCAATGATTCTGTTTGATGTTTAAGAGAGTTATTTATAACATGAGAAAAGGATTCAGTTAGATTCAACATCTGGTTTTAATACGACAGCACCACAGCTGAGGAATGTGCTTAATATGGCATTTTCCAAGTGAAATTTTTACTGCTGCAGTTTTTTTTAAAAAAAAGTAGCAGTGCCATTGAAAATATTAGTCATGCCAACAAAATAAAACCTTAGCTTGAGGAGAGACCTTCTTTGAAGAGCACCAACCTAACACTTTACTCCTTCACCGTTCCCCCTCCCCCGTAAATTATAAACTTACTTTCTGGGGTAAACACATGCATCACTAAATATCCTGTGATGTCCTGTAGCTCAGTGGTTACAGCACTCGCTTCACAAGCGAGAGGACCTAAGTTCGATTTCCCGGCCAAGGCGAAACAGTGGGCAAGTTTTCTTACTCCGCGTGCCTGTTTGCCTTGCAGCAAGTAGGAACCCAGTTGTTAAGTCAATTGGCCGATCGCTTTTCTGGGGTTAATAATCCCTTCAAAAAATAATAATAATATAATCACTCAATCCATGACTGTTTGTGAGACACTGCCCTGTGCAATTGGCTTATACAGTCAATTCACGTTACAGTGTATTCTGTGAAGCACTTTGAGACGTCTCAAAGACAATATATCAAACGATTATTACTGCTATTATTATAAATCAGAACTGAACTAACTGGAGCCCCCAATTCAACTCAAGAGTCAAGAGGCGCTTCCTTATTAATAATCCTTGCATTTGATATAGCGTTTTTCACGTCTTCTAGACGTCTCAAAGCACTTCACAGAATAGAAGCGCCTATTCAGTTCCTTTACACAAAGTTTCTCCCTTACTTAAGCTACATTTATCTATGTTGCAATTGCAACACAGGAACACAGCTTTGATGTGCTGGAAGATAGGAGCCAGCAATATAAACAATAAACAACAGTCAGCCACAAATGTGATTTTCAAACAAGCGTGTGTGTGCGTGTGCAAGTTTGCACATGTACTTTGCTGGGGCTGTGGAATTCACAGTGTAAATGACAATTGTGTGGTTTCCACATCTCTAGCAGTTCAGGATATTCTAACTGAATCTTCAATTTATCTCATCAGTTGCTTAACTTTTATTCATTGCTAGACTCCTATTGTTTTCTTATTTCAGACACATCTTTATCAGCCTTTTCTAAAATACAAGTGCCGGAGAATATTTTCCATTGTGAAACTGCCTGCAAACTTGAATTTGGAGCCACAATTTTTTTTGGTGTGCATATGTTGTTGAGGAGGGTGTAAGTGAAGCTCCAAATTTCTCTTGTGATAAAGTGCTGGCACTGATTCAAGCTGCAATAATAGTTTCAAGCGCACTACCTCTGCAGTACTTCAATTAAATAGACATTTTTCACAAGTGAGCCAAACCAGTGTCAGCAAGTTACATTAAATAGTGTGCAAAATGCTGGTGGTAGGGAAATGGGGCAAGAGAGAATGAGGAGTCCTGTAGCTAAGTGGTTAGAGCACAGTGCGAGACCTGTGTTCGATTTCCAGCAGAGCGAAACGTTTCCTTACTCAAGTCAATGGGCAGATTGCTTTTCTGTGTGAAATAATTCCTTCAAAGACATGTTAAAAAATGGCTAGCTTCCAGGCTTTCAGGTTGCTGCCGTCATTTCCTTCACCCTGCACGTGAGCACAATGAGACTGCTAGCTTTTGGGATTTGTCTGGTTAGTAAATGTCAAGATCCATACCTCAACCACACTATAAGTGAACCTGCATTATAATAGGGTTCGAAGGTATAGCCACTTCCATTAAGGCTCACACTATTTCAACCAGTCAACCTCAAACTGATATTGATAAAATATATTGCAGAATATTTTTTCAAAACATGCAACAGCATGCAACTTAAAGGGTTACTAAGACCAAAGTATCTCAAGCTCTCATCATTGAAATGTTATTCTCTGGTATACTGTAGAATGTCAATGAGTATCAACTTGTTTGAAAAAGTAATCATCGACTTTAGAACGGTTTAATTTAGAAAAGATTGTACATTTCAATGCCAAGAAATCAACTTGCTTACGATATTCAGCATCTGCAATCTACTTGGACTCAAGCTCACAAAGTACAAACTTTCTGCTCGCAGTCGCTGTCTCTTCCCCTCCCCATACATACACCAAGATAACTGGTATCCATTAGCTGTGATGCTCCCCAGCTCCAATCATTGTTAAATGGACTCAGACCAAGAACGAAGGCAGTTCCTTGCAGAGATGGTCACTGTCTTTTAGCATTCCTCTAGGATCAGCAACATAAGGCCTGGAAGACTATGAAGCGCTCTGGGACATGACCCTGTGTGAGGGGCACTATATAAATGCAAGTTGTTGTTGTTATTTACCCTCCTAGCTGGAATATGATATAATAATAACAATAATCCTTGCATTTGATATAGCGATTTTCATGTCTTCTAGACGTCTCAAAGCACTTCACAGAATACATTGTAAATTGACTGTATATTTGTGGGCGAAATGCAGCAGCCAATTGCACACAGCAGTGTCCCACAAACAGTCGTGGATTGAAGTGACCAATTTATTATTGTTTTTTGAGGGATTATCATCAGGCGTGTGGAGTAAGGAAACTTGCCCAAGGTTTAGTATGGGAAAATAACCCTCCTAACCCCCATGATCAAAAGGGCATAAGGTAAAAACATTGGCATTTGTTTAACCAATGGATAAAATAAGGAGTAGTAACCACACTAACTGGGTTCTCCCTAGAAACAGTGTGTATAACTAGTCATCATGTAAAATACAAATTGGCTGCAGTGCCAACGACAACTTGATATAGGCACTAAAATAACACATTCTCTCCTTCATCCCACTCTCTGAATTTCTTTTTTTCCTTGTCTAACTTTCATTCTGACTTTATTGGAATACTGAATTTGGCAGATTTGCTCCCACCTTCTTATGCACATTTTTCCTCTTTCTTTCCCTCCCCCATTTATCACTGAATGGAACCAACTAAATAAATATCAAAGAAAAGATGAATCAATATCTAAACACATTGTGAATATGTGCAGGTACAACAGTTTCTGCTGGTATTTGCGGTCGATAGAAATGAAGAAAAGCTGGTTGTTCTGAAAAGTAACAATCTTGTTTTTTTTCCAGCTAGATTAATTTGAATTCTAGGTCAACAACAACAACAAATTACATTTGTATAGCGCCTTTCACGTCAGGAGGACGTCCCAAGGTGCTGGAGTGTCAGGGATCCGAATCCGAGCTGGCTGTTGGGATCAGGAAGAGTGGAGGGCAGGGAGGGTTGGGGTAGGAGGGTGACCGAACGTGCGATCCAAGTGGAGGGTCCTGAGATGCATCTTGAAGGAGGGAAGGGACGGGGGGAGGTGGAGGGTCTGTAGAATGGAGTTCCAGAGGATGGGGGCAGAGAGGCTGAAGGCCCGCTCACCAATGGTGGGGCGGGCAAGGCGGGGGACATGAAGTAGGCCAGAGCCTGTTAAGCAGAGGGAGCGGACAGGTTGGTAGGGGTTTAGGAGGAGGAAGCAGCAAGGCTGTGGAGGGCTTTAAAGTTGAAGTCAGGATTTTGAACTGTATCCTCTGAGTGATGGGAAGCCAGTGGAGTTGGGCGAGGATGGGGGTTATCGGGCCGTGGGGCCTGGTGCTAGAGAGAACATGGGCTGCAGTGTTCTGGATGATGTGTAATCGGTGGAGGGAGTAGTTGGGGAAGCCAATGAGCCAATTGTGTAATTAAGCCTGGATTTGATGAAAGTGTGGATGAGGGTCTCGACGGCTTGCGTTGAGAGACAGTGGTGGAGCCAGGCAACGTTGCAGAGGTGGGGAAAGGCAGAGCGGGTCATAGCACGGATATGAAGAATGAAGGACAACTGAAGGTCAAACAGGATGCTGAAGATCTGTATTGGCTTTGTGAGATGTAGAGTGCAACCAATGCTGGTCTCCAATTATCAATAAATACACGTTATGGCATTGGAAGTTGGGGAGGAAGAGAAGACGAAATTAGCCAACAAGATATTCCTATTTTATAGATTGAAAGCAAAGTAAATTTATACAACTGGTTCGCCTGAGGTTACAATTGCTATTGCTTCATTTTAGTGCAGAATGTGCTGAATTTTACTGCCAAAAATATAATAGAAATGTATGGAGAAATTTAATACTATACTTATGTGGTTGCCTAACTTACATTATATGGAAAACGTTACCTAACAATATTAAATCACTGCCAAAATGAAGCAGGATATCAAGCAAGTCAAGACGGAAGGCAACTGGTCAGTCAGGAGCTGCACCCAATGTCAAATATTTAACGCACCACAATATCTAAGCAGAAGTCCTTCTAGTAAATACATGGTATATTCAGAGGTTTTTGATGACATGCTCATCAACAACAACTTGCATCTATATAATGCGGGTAGCGTTTTGGAGTGCTTAATAGTGGCAGAGCTTGACATCAAGCTGGGAGGAGGAATATACCTTACAGTATAGTGACTTTGTTTTGTGGGTGAACGGGCTAGCCAATTTGTGCACAGTAACGTCCCAAGACAGCCATGAAACAAATGAATGATTTTATTTGGGAGATTGGCGACCAGAATACTAGGAGAAACTCCCTTCATTTTATGAATAGTGCCAAGGAATTATTAATGTCCACCCAAAGAGGCAAGATGGAGCCTTGCTTTAACATCTCATCTGAAGGATGGCACCTCCAACCACGCAACACGCCCCCAGCACTGCATTGGAATGTCAATATAGACTGGGATTTGAAACCTTCAAGAGGCGAGAGTGCTACTGAGCCAGCCTGAACACATTTTGATCATAAACTGTTATGATTTGCTCCCCGAAAATGCATTACAATGTTTAAACAGATTCATTTCCGTTTAAGGAACATAGGAACAGGAGTAGGTCATTCAGACCCTCAAGTCTGTTCTGCCATTCTATCTGAGCATGGCTGAATTGTACATCAACTCCATTTACCAGCCTTTGCTGCTACTATCCCCCTATCTACCCGCCCGTATCCTCCATTCCTCTGGCTCCGGTCTGCTCCACATCCCCCGCCCTAACCGCCCTACCATCGGTGGTCGGGCCTTCAGCCTCTCAGCCCCGAGGCTCTGGAACTCTATCCCCCAGTGCCTTCGCCGCCTCCTCCCTTTCCTCCTTCAAGGCCGGTCTCAAGACCTTTCTCTTTGACCATGCCTTCAGCTCCCCTCTCGACTCTCTACCCCCTCCTCGCTCCCTCCCTTCCCTCCCCTCACCCTGACCATTTCCCCCCTTGCTCGGGTCCTGACCCAACTGTACAGCGCCTTGGGACGTCCTCCCGACGTGAAAGGCGCTCAATAAATGGAATCTTGTTGTTGTTGTTACCCATAACCTAACAAAAAATCTATCCACCTCAATTTTGAAAATTTGAATTGTTCCAGCATTCACAGAGTTTGGGGAGAGAGTTCCAGATTTCCATTACCCTTTGTGAGAAAAATGCTTCCTTATTGCATTCCTAAATGGCTTAGCTCGAATTTTAAGATTATGCTCACTTGTTCTGGATTCCCCCACCAAAATGATGTCTGAAATATCCATGCTTACACATTTGTACCTTTACCTGCTTCAGAGTGGCAGTGTGTTTGAAACCTAGGTACTGCATATACTATCACGTTCATTAAAATATTAATGTAATTAGTGAGTGAACTTTTTAAGCTGAGTATTTCCTATGGCATCCTAAGGCCATGATACATTAGGTACTTAGGTATTCTGGCCAGAGGATGCCATAGCAAATACTTTTCTAGCCTTTCAAATCCCTTTATATCATCCTGTTTTAAAGTTATTCACATAATGCAGTCTCGCTGAACAAGTCCTATAAAAAATTATAATCGTTATAGGATATAAATTTCATTCGGCGCAAACATAATTTGACCAGGTGGCAAAACAGTAGTGCCATAAGTGCTTCCAGATGATTCTTTTTGTTAGCAATAATTCTGGAATTGCCATTGTAGATTGACATGCACATGAAACCCATCTTTAAATCGGTTAGTGGGATTCTTCCTAAAAAGAACCATCAGGTCATCAATATAGCTTTCTTTAAATAGGCGCTGACATGGACAATGTTGCATTGTAATAGCACAAACTGCAACTATGAGTGGCTCGAGGTCAGAGCCTCCGGGACACTACCTCGCGTGAAGGTTGCTATATAAATGCAAGTTGTTGTTGGACTTGGCTATAATTTTTAAGAATGGAAGTTTTCCAGCACTCAAAGTCTAGTAAGGAAATTCTGCGTTGCACATCCTTCCCATTAATAGAAGTTCAAAAAGCAAACTTAAGTAGCGAATGTGTCAGGGCATAACATAGCAAATACTCAACTTAAAACGTTCATTCATGAATTACAACAAAATTACATTTGTATGGAGCCTTTCACGACAGGAGGGGATCCAAGGCGCTGGACAACCAGTGTTTCGGATCCGAGCTGGAGGTCGGGATCAGGGAGGATGGAACGCGGGGGGGAAGGAGGGTGATCGAAGGCACAGTTGAAGAGGAGGGTCTTGAGATGGTCTTGAAGGAAGCAAGGGAGGGAGCGAGGCGGAGAGACTGCGGGATGGAGTTCCAGAGGGTGGGGCAGAGTGGCTGAAGGCTCGCCCACCAATGGTTGGGCAGGCGAGGCGGGGGACATGAAGCAGGTCGCAGCCAGCTGAGCGGAGGGAGTGGGCGGGTTGATAGGGGGCTAGGAGGTTACAGCGGTAGGGGAGCGAGACCATAGAGGGCTTTGAAGGTGAGAACTGGGATCTTGAACTGTATTTTCTGTGCGATAGGAAGCCAGAGGATAGGAGTATTAGAGTCACGGGGCCTGGTGCGGGAGAAGACGCGGGCTGCAGAGTTCTGGATGATCTGCAGTCTATGGAGGGAGGAGTTGGGGAGGCCGACAAACAGGGTGTTTGCATAGTCGAGCCTGGATGTTATGAATGCACGTATGAAGGACTTGGCGGCCTGTGGTATGAGATAGTGGCGGAGCCGGGCGATGTTGCGGAGATGGTGGAAGGCAAAGCGGGTCATGGCACAGATGTGGAGTAGAAAGGATAGTTGAGGATCAAACAAGATGTCAAGGTTACATTAATATTTTAATAAACATGATAGTATATGCAGTACCTAGGTTTCAAACACACTGCCACTCTAAAGCAGAGTGAATATGCAAGCATGGATATTTCGGACATCATTTTAGTGTGGACTCCTGTAGCTCACTCGCCTCGCAAGCGAGAGACCTGGGTTTGATTCCAGGCAGGGCGAAACATTGGGCAAGATTCCTTACTCCACACTCCTCTGTTTATTAAGCAGCAAGTAGGAACCCGGTTGTTAGTTGATTGGCAGATCACTTTTCCGGGAGTAATAATGCCTTAAAAAAATATATAAATTGGTCACTTCAATCCACGAATGTTTGTGCGCAATTGGCTGCCGTGTCTGCCCATAATATATACAGTCAATTCACTTTACAGTATATTCTGTGAAGTATTTTGAGGCGTCTCGAAGACGCTATAAGGCGCTTTATCAAGTGCAAGGATTAATATTATTCTTTAAATGGCAGTGGAAAAATCTGCAGGAAACAAAAGGTTGACATGGCTTATGGAGTGGAAAATAGTGTCAAATTATATGCCTCCTCAATCCAATATAAATATTTCAGCATGCACTTATTTGCTACTTTTCCTCTTAAATATTTAATGCAGTAGTGTACTTTACAGTGATTAAAATAAACCATTTTTGCAACTAAATTCTTCCAGCACGAAGACAGGAAAATATTCAATTTTACAAACACAATTCTCAGCTGTGATCACCAATCTCAAGCACTGACCGTCAGTTTGACTTTATTCTTTTGAATAGGTTAGAATTTTGTTGTGCAAACTTTACATGGAGCTATCCATTAGATGCTTGGCCCCCGAAAGGCAAACCTCCAAGTTAACCTTACAACTGTCAACGTTATTCAACTCTGCAAGATAGATTACACTAACAAGATATTCATTACCTCATCTTCATAATAATCATGGTCCTGAGAGCCTTCGACATATCGCATAACAGCCGATCTAATAAATAAGCAAATACAGGATGACCCAATTGTAAAGCTCCTCGCAAGAGCACTGGTTTGCTTACAATACAGGTTTCCTGTCAACCTGCAGGTACCAAAGGATAGTAAGTTTTGTCCAGACCAGAAATACATGCAGCAAGCTGGCTGGTCCCTGCTAGAAGTAGCATCAAGGGCAACTTGACAGTCCCACATCAGGACTGAACTCACAGTCCAGGTGACACTCCAATGCACTTCTGGGTGCACCTCATTCTTGGAGGTCTGTTTTTCAAGTGAGACATTAAACAGAGGTCTCGTCTGGTTCTTCAGGTGGACCTTAAAGATCCCCGTGGCACGATTTGAAAAGAGAAGGGAGCTTCAACCTTGCCAACAATTGGTGTCGTGGCCAACAATTAATCATTTGCTTCATGGCTGCTTTGTGAGAAATTATGTGCTCAAATTGAGCTATATCAACTACTGATTGAATGCTTGATTTATAAAAGAAGCAACATTTAAGGAAACGTTTTTGGTTAAGTCTTTGTACCAGAAAAATAACTAATAAGTTACTCTCAAGGAATTAATCTGGAACTAGGTGAAAAGCACTGCTTTGTTGTACTACTAAGACACTAATGAAAAATTATGATTCTCAGACATGAAGGAATAGGTTGGTACAGTGCATAAAGCAGACAAACCAATTTAAAAAGTTTTCATCAGTCTGATGAGGTAAATTGTGATAATCTCAATTATTCAATTAAATCGGTTAAACATTATCATTCCCTGTATTATTTCAATGTTATTCTAAGAAGCCATTTTACACAGAATTACATAAATTATACAGTACCAAAACAACTCATCCATGACAATGTTTATACACCACATGATCCTCCACCCCTCCTAATCCCCGGTACCTGTTCTCTACTCCTCTATTTCCTTCATGTAGGTATTTCTTTTAAATTTAAGTTTTTTTTGTTGAGATTATCACCCCTGAAAAGCAATCCGCTAATCGACTAACAACCAGGTTCCTACTTGCTGCAAGGTAAACAGAGGCGTGTGGATTAAGGAAATTTACCTAATGTTTCCCCCATCCAGGAATCGAACCTGGGTCCTCTCACTTGGGAGGGGAGCACAATAATTACTACGCTACAGACTTCACAAATAAATTTTAAATCTGCATTTATAATTCGTTATTCAACATACCGTATTCACAAAAACACATCCTTGCAAAATGTAAGTTCCACTAGTCTCAGGTAATTAATTTTTCTGGAGTATAAAAGTAGCATAACCTGCTACTGAAGATACTGACCAGATCACCAGGAGAAACTCCCTTCTCTTTTGTAATAGCACCATGGGGTGTTTAATGCTCATTTGTCGGATGGGACCTCGGTTTAACATCTCATCCAAAGGACAAAGCTCTTAACAATGTAAAGTAATAACAGCTCTACCGGTAAAGGTTATTCTTTTTTGTTCAAGCACCTGTTGGAGAAATGCGGCAGCCAATTGTACACAGCAAAGTTCCATAAACAGTCGTGGACTGAATGACCATGAATTAATTTAATTTTTTTAAGGGATTATTACGCTGGGAAAGCAATCCGCCAATCGACTAACAACCAGTTCCTACTTACTACTAGGTAAACCAAACTGATGGGAGTAAGAAAACTTGCCCAACATAAGAATACTACATGACTCCAAGAATATGGGTTTCTCACTATTAACTTGCCCCATATTGGAATATAAAACCATAGAAGAAAATGTTTCAGCACTGATGCTTCCATTCAGTCCAACGAGTTATGCCATGCTAGCAACACAACTAAATCGATGTGCCTTAATCCCACAAAAACATTTTGGTAATTTGCCAACAAATGTCACAAAATCAGGGTTGGCACTAGAAAAGTTAAGGGAACTTTGACACAACCGAGTTAGAACATCAAATGCATTGGCACAAGTGGCTATTGAGGCTGAATTCAGAACATTTAAAATTCAACTGGATAAAGTAACATAAAAGGCATAGGATAAACAACAAACAACTTGGATTTCTATGAGGCTCATCACATAGGTTAACATCTAAGTTTCACAGTGGCAGGGTTGGACACCAAGCAAAGAGGAAGGGAGGGGGAGATGACTGAAGAAGTATGTTTTAAGATGGGAATTAAAGATAGGCAGGAGGTAAGGTGGAGGAATAGAGTCAAGGAGTTCCAGAGGTTGGGAGTGTAATGACTGAATGCTCGCCACCAATGGTGACACAGAGAGGATGGGATGCGTCAGCTGAGTAGAGAGTTGGGCAAAGGAGTGTGATGTGAGCAAATCAGAGCGATAGAAAAGTGTTTGTGAGTTATACGCGAAGGTGAGGACCATGAATTTGATTCATTCAGAGAAAGGGAGCCAGTGGAGTCTGGCGAGGATTGCGGCAATGGGTGTGCAGAGTTTGGTGCGGGTGAGAATGAGGGCAGCAGAATTTGGAACAGCCTCCAGAAGGGTAACTCAAGAACTAGTGTCAGATACAGATTTGGCCCGAGCAGAATGCAGCCAATTCACATAATGGACTAGTTGGCAGCTCAAGCAACATTTGAAGAAAAATATAAAAGGGAACATTTAAAAAAGCAGGAAATTAGGATTAGATCAGATAGTTCCAGTGGATTAACTAGCATAATTTTACACTTGATAGGCATTATGACCTCTTCCTAATGCTGTAAAGTCTAGCATTTCTCAATAGGGCAATCTGAAAAAGTATTTAAATCACTTCATAAAGGGCAAGGAATACATTTGGAAAAGACAAGTTAAAGCTGCAGGGCAAAGCAGTTAAAAAAAGTGATCCTTACAGAGGTCAAAATCCCAGAAGGCAGATTTCTATTGCTCAAGTGCAAAACAAGTGGGAACACAATGATTTGGAAATTACAGTCTGCTGCAGGAGAACATACAGTACTAAATTGAAGAGAAACTGGCTCAGATTTATAGGCAGGCAGGCAGTTACTGGTTAGATATTGCAGGGTCCACCTACAAGCCTAACTACAAATTAGAAGACATTGAGAGTTTAGAACAGTGGCCTGATGAGCAGATATACCAAAAGAAAAAAATATTCTTTCACTCCATTGCTCATAACACATGAACCACATTGGATTGAAGAACACAGCAATGTAATTGTCAGACTGCACACTAACAGTTCGTGTCCCATCCACAGAAACAAACTGGATGCCTCTCAACATAGATGTGGCAGCATGAAACGGTCCATTCAGTCCAACGAGACCGTGCCGGTGTTATACTCCACCCACTCCTTACTCCCTCCTCTCTATTCCCTTCTCTCTCGTGTGTGTATATCTAGCTTCCTTTTAAATGCAACAACAACAACAACAAGATTCCATTTATAGAGCGCCTTTCACGTCGGGAGGACGTCCCAAGGCGCTGTAGAGTTGGATCAGGACCCGAGCAAGGGGGAAATGGTCAGGTTGAGGGGAGAGAAGGGAGGGAGCGAGGAGGGGGTAGAGAGTCGAGAGGGGAGCTGAAGGCTCGGTCAAAGAGAAAGATCTTGAGACCGGCCTTGAAGGAGGAAAGGGAGGAGGCGGCGAAGGCACTGGGGGATAGAGTTCCAGAGCCTCGGGGCTGAGAGGCTGAAGGCCCGGCCACCGATGGTAGGGCGGTTGGGGCGGGGGATGTGGAGCAGACCGGAGCCAGAGGAACGGAGGGTACGGGCAGGTAGGTAGGGGGATAGTAGGTCGGAGAGGTAGGAGGGAGCAAGGCCGTGAATGGCCTTGTAGGTAAGGATGAGGATCTTGAATTTGATCCTCTGGGGGATGCATATATGCATATATGCTATCTGACTCAACAACAACTTGCACTTATTTGGCGCCCTCCACGCAGGGTAGCATCTCAGAGCACTTAACAGTGGCGGAGTCTAACTTCGAGCCGGGCGAATGTGGCTTTAAGCACGGTCGAACAGGAAAGTTTACAGGAGGAACTTGAAAGAAGGGAGAGAGGGGCAAGGTGGAGGGATTGAGGGAAAGTGTTCCAGAGTTTTGGGTTGTAGTGAAAGCACGATCTCCAATGGTGGAGCGGAGGGTGCAAGGGAAGAGCAGGAGGCCGGTGCTAGTTGAGTGAAGGCGCCAGTGGTGGATTGGGGAATGAAGAGGTCAGAGTGGTAGGGAGGTGCAGGGAGTGAATGGATTTGAACACGAGAGTGAGGATCTTGAAATCGATCAGTTTGGGGATGGGGAGCCATTGGAGCCTGGCCAGAACTGGTGAGATGTATCTAATTAAACCACTGTATCGGGCAGCGAGTTCCGCATTGTAAGTGCCCTCTGCGTGAAGCACATCCTTCTAAGTTCTCTTTTAGATCCCGCAGTCGCTATCTTATATTTGTGTGCCCTGATCCTGGACTACCCAACAAATAGGAATAGCCTATTTATGATAACATTATTGAATGGTTTAATAATTTAGAACATCCCAACCCTTTTACAATTTTGAACACATCTCTGCGTTCATTAAATATTTGGAGAAGATAATTCTTACTTTGTTCTAATCTAGTGGGATAAGATGTTTTGCATCAAAGCAAATGTCCCAAAAAAATGAAATGGAAGAAATCATTGTGGATTTCCATTAACACAATGGGGTTTCCCAGAAGGGCAACTCGCACAACTGGTGTCAGATACAGATTCAGCCCTTACAGGACGCAGCCTATACATATGGCAGACTAATTAGCATCTTAAGCAAAACAAATTCATGTTCTGTAACGACACGATCATCTCTAAGAAAACAGACTCACCAGAGGAAGGGTTTCATGTCTGAGCATTTGAACCTTCCACAGATAACTGAAGCAATTCTATAGGAAATCTCTCCGTAGCAGGAAAGTTGAAATAGGTCTGAAGGGAGGAAAACAATGATGGATAGTTCCACAAGCTGAGAGGTCACTGTAGCTGCTGTACTCGAGATTCCAGCAGGATTGTGACCACACGTACAAAGTGGTTTTCTCCAAACCAAATAACAAATTCTCCACTGTAGGCCTGGTGCCATTTTAAATTCATAGCAGCACTTTACCAGTAACAATGTTCCTTTATATCCAAGTGCTCGGACTTAGTGAAATCAATCTAATAAACTGGCCTTGATAAACACCAGTGAATATATATGCATTATTATGCTAAAGTACAACTCAAATTAATAAACTACTAAATACACACAGTATTTCTGCACAAACAAACCTAGTAGCAAAACAGCATTAACACACAACAAAATCTACAACATAGTTGCACATGGAGATAAATGAATATGGATGCCCATGGAAATAGATTAGCTGCTCCACTGAAACACACACTACAAATAGTTAATACAGAAAACAAGCAAATATACTGCAAAATAAACATCACACAGAATGTGTGAACGGAATTCAGTTTTATTTATTTTATAGTGACGGTTGAATTTTGTTTTGCTTAAGATGCTAATTAGTCACGGTTCAATCATCATTTACCTCAAAAAGCTTTTTCTGAGAGACATTTCAATTATACAACTGGAATATTCCCTTTAATAGGAACAGAAAGTAAGCAAATCTTCCCATTATTACACAACACAACTAGAAGTTACTTACTGCAACTGCTAACATGCTACTGTCTGGTTTCCATTCAGTTCTTTCATAAGATCCCAAGTGTGAAGTCGCCTTAGCAGATTCCTTGTAACTTACAATTAAAACACTGGGCTGTTGGGCGAAAAGAAAAACAAAACATTAAAATGAGTTTACAAGATGCAACAGTAATCAGCATTATACTAAAGTACAATTCACAAAATAAGGCTGACAAATTGACTATAAATTCTTTAAAAAGCTATATTCAAGCATTTCTTTGGTACAAATAATCTCTCACTCTGCTATTATCATCTCATGGCTAAGGCAACATATGGTGAACTGCTTCCTGGCTTCTGCCAATGACACTTTTGAACTAGCAGCTAAAATAGATGGCCGAAAACACCCAATACAAATCACCACTAATCTGTCATCCCTTTAATGAAGCACTCAGGACCTCCTTTTGAACACATCCTAATGAAGGAACTTGCTAAGAAAATGTATTTGGCAAGTGCCACATTAGTAGATCGTGATGTAAATTTCAATATTTTTTTAAAAAAGATACAAGGTTTCGCACCTATAAATAGGGGAGAGACCATTCACTCCCAACAAATGTCTTACTTCCATAATACTAGTATCAGCATCCCGATCCCTCTCTACGTTACACACTTAAGCAGAATAGTATTTTACAATAATAAATCTGCATTTTGATATAGCTTTATCACAGCAAAAACATCTCAAAAGTGGTTCAGAGGTTTCTATAACATCTGATGACTTTGTAGACAAATGCAGCATGAATTTGTACGCAGTAATGTCACACAAACAGCCATGACATTAATGAAAACTGGGCCAAAACACCAGAAGAAACTACCTTCTCTTTTTGAAAAGTGCCATGGGATCTTTAACATCCACTTAAGCAGACAGGACGCCAAGTTAATACCTCAACCAAAAGATGAAAACAAGAAGAAGCTGGCTATTCATAACAGAGCAATGCACTAGTCATACTCTGACCATCATTGCTTCGTTGTTAATTCTTGATAGCAGAATAGTGTTATTTGAGTTCTTTGAGTAGTACTATATGTCCTGCAATCAACAATGCAGTCTCTTCCAACATTGTAGTTCTGAACTTGTACGCAAGCAAATCAGAAAGCAGCACATTCGACTTTCCAGTTTAAATTCTGGATTTCACACATTCTCCATATCTTTCAATGGACTAAGTTTTGTACCTTGCATTTGCTGGGAAAGAAGTGCACTCAACACCTTGAAATGTCTCAAAACACTTCACAAGCAATTTCTATCAAGGTGTAGTTGTTTTTTGTAGAAAAACAGACAACGTGTTACCAAACTGACAACTATGAACATAAAAATACAGAGGACTGGAAAAAAACATTGTAGTCCATCAGTCTGGTTTCAAAATATAAACAAAAGGAATCAAACCTCAATTAGTTTCTTAAAATCGTATCTAAATTCCTCTTTAGCTTGCTGACAATCTACCTTTCCTCCAAGCTGTGTAACAAGAATAATCCTTGAATTATGTTGATGTCTCAAAGTGCTTTAAAGCTTTCTGTAAAATATAGTGACTGTACATTTATAAAAAATACAGAGGTCAATTTGCAAATAGAAATGTCCCACAAAAAGCTATGAAAGTGAATTACCAGTTTTTTTTAATATATCTCAGGGATTGTCAGCCAGAACATCGAGATAAACTCCTCTTTTCAAATAGTGTCACAGGATTGTTAACATCCACCTGAACAGGCAATACAGGACCTCATCATTCAGAATATTCATTCTCACACTAACACTAGGATATGGTCTCTCAAGAATGAGTTTGCAAATTTAATGCCAGTTATATGCTCCGGGCACTTTAAGAAACAAGGGCTGAAAAAAGCACTCAAGTTGATCAAATTTTACAGCCACAAGAGAGACACAGAGAGAGGAAAGACTCATTTTACTAGTCTGGGGTAGTCATTTGGTACCCAGATCTGAAGCTGAAGGTAGCACATTAACATCCAATGTATTACTCAACTACTCTGCTTTTCTGTAATTTGTATGTTAAATTTATTTCTATCCTGGAGCTGCAGGCACTCAATTAAAGACAATAAAAATACAAAGGTTGATCGTTTGATTTTTAGCATATAAGTACTGCATTTCATTCTAGTGAAACCAACTCAAAGTTGTATTATCGACGATAAGGTTTGGAAATCAAACAGAAAAAGTTTGGTCCATTCTATCAAGTCTCTATTTGGCATTACAAAACTGAACTACTATTTTGATTTTTGGAAAGAGAAGTGACGGTTCAATCATCAATTACCTCAATAATTGTTTTTCAGAGAGAAGTTTCAATTTTACAACTAGATTATTCCCTTTAATAGGAATAGAAAGTAAGCAAATCTTCCCATTATTACACAACGCAACCAGAAGCTATGTGACATTGGAGGTTGAAAAGAGTAGCATCTATTATTGTCTGGATTCATTTGAAATACAGTAATACAACAAAGGTATTATCTCTACTCAATTCTACCCCACCCCAATCAGACATTCACGTCAAAACCTAGAGCCCTCAGCTCAATTCAAATGAAGTTTCCTGCCACTAAGCAGCTAAACAAAGCTAATCCTTGTATGGTGTGCTCTTGCAAGTTTCTTGCAGTTTATAATTTCAATCAGCAGAAATTTAATCTTTTGAAGTTAAACCATAATGTTCTCAGAACAGTACAAGTCTACAATCTTGTGTCCTTATTTAATATCTCTCTTCTACATAGTATTCTGTGAACAAAAAGCAAATGCGCCTTAACATTTTGATGGATCTATTTTTACAGGAGATACACCTTTCAGCAGACGGATCAAGGAAGTGAATCTCAATTTCATCTGAACTAATGAGTAAAATAAAAAAATAAAATAAAAAAAGATTTATGCACTGTTGACAAGCCCATGAGCCTAAAACAATGTAAGTTGATAAAGCAGCACTGTCTATGAGTGCCTCGGATCAGTATTTACAATGTTAGCAACTCTATAATTCCTCCAGCTTCTATTTCTGAATACTCTATTTTGAGTAGACTAAAGCTTTGAAACTGAATTTTCTAGCCGAAAATATATTTTTTAATATGACTCCATCACACTGAAGTGTTTCAGGCCTTCTGGAGCAATTACTGCCAAACATAGTGACACACTGCACTGTAGACAAACAAGCAGTTTATCCCAAAAAACTACGGGGGGTGGGGGGGGCAGTTAATCTGGAACATCAGGAACATTGATTTCTTTTTAAATAGCTTCATGGAATTTTTAACATCCTCCTCAACAGACGGAACTTCAGTTTAATATCTCATCTGAAAGACTACACTTCCAAGTTGACAGCTCTTCTAGTACAAGTCAATCCCATTATAACATATCTGGGTACAGCAGTTGGTTGTGGGCCCCACTCTACCAGAAGTGCAGCGTACCCCCAGGGATACCTGGCTGGTTTCTTGTGAATGCGCTAGAAATGCTCACGAGAATGGCTGTCAGCTTTCTTAATTGGAAACTGGCCCAGTGCCAGAAGCAAAGTCAGATGCATTCTGATGACCTGGAAGCAGGACCAGTAGCCATTCTTATTTTTCATAGAGATTGTAATGTATGAGGTCTAACCTTACAGACTTAGAATGCAGAGCCAGATTGTATCACACTGCAGTGCCAACCTGAAATGTGAGATTACACAAATTTATGTCCCATTGCCAGATGCAAATTAGCCAAGATGACGGTCTGTCAGAAAACTCTTGTTAGCAATCATGAACAGTCATCTTAGAAGTGAGAAAAATCTTAGAATCTTGCAAGGAAATTTGCACTGAAGGAACATGTGGACAAATGCTATGGGTTATGACTGGCTGATGGGCTAACTCCAAAGCAGAACTTGTATCAATTCAACACCGAATCTACATTTTCGCTAGTTTCGTTTCTCAGACTAATGCAACAGACACTATGGAAAACTGCCTTGAAGGATGGTCTCTCACTCCCTATGGTATAACTGCTTGAAGTGAAACTTTCTAAAGTTCATAAAAGTTCACAGTTGCTAAATTCAGTTTAACATAAGAACATAAGAAATGCTAGCCGAAAAAAGTCTAAGGTCCACCTAGTTCGTCTTCCACCTTCCTGGCGGTCGTATGCACATATGTCCCAAACTACCTATGTACTATATCCCATAATGTTATTTTCTAAAAGAAAACTATATCTTATATTTACATTTTATATCTTAATGATTAGTTAAGAGACGAGTGACCAGAATCATTTTATGCAACATCACTGATTTTACAGTTCTAAATGAGAGCAAATACATCCAGGTTCACAAAAATCAGTAAAACATGGCTAAAATGATTTAGGATAAAAGCTGAATTGCTCAATTTCCACCATCATTTTAAATTTCTATCCTCAACAAACAGAACCTCAGTTTAATATCTCATCTGAAAGACTGACATGAACTAGAAAACACCTGCATTTAATATCAGTAGTCACCAGTTGAGATGGTGCAAAGTTTCACCTGCTTACTGCACATAACCACGTTGATGATGCAATCACCACAGTCCAACATGTACATTACAATACACATTATTTGTTAGGAGCTTCCAGAAATAGAAAACAAAATCTTTTCTCAACCAAAAGTATCCTATGAATCTCTGCCTGGTAAAGCTTAAATGCTGGAACTCAGGAAGAAGGCTCTTTCTCCAACTGAAGGTACACGATAAGAAAATATGATCACAACTTAAAAATATGCACCCTATCAAACATATTTAAATTTGAGCTCAAGGTCTAAGGGTAGGTAGCATTGTCTAATCAAATTTTAATGCAAGTGTCTCACCTACAAATTCAACAAGTGAAAAGCCTTATGAAAATGAAATCCGCTTGCCATATGTGAAAAGCATACGACCATTTAAAGGTTACTTAATGCTCTATTTGTATTAACAAACTTTGGGCTCAGCAATTGATATTATACCACTTCTGCAATTTTCACAGATAAATACACAGCATTTCTTTATTTTAGGGAAGAGGGAATTTCCTACACTGTTTCGAATGGCACCATTTCAGAAACTTCAATGTGACCATTTAATGTTAGAATAATCATATGATCCAGGGCATGTGAAACAAGGTCATCTGAGGGACTCCAGGTCAATAAAGATAAAAGGTTAGGTGATTTCTGAGTAGGAATGCAAAAGAAAGAGGAGGAAGAAGAGAAGGAAGGACATTACCGCATTTGGTGGAACACAAAACGTATCCTAATTTTCCACTACCACAATGCGTATTCTGCACAGATCACACATCCTGTAGCTCAGTGGTTAAGAGCATTTGCCTCACAAGCGAGAGACTTGGGTTTGATTCGCGGCAGGGCAAAACCTTGGGCAAGTTTCCTTACTCCACATGCCCAATAATAATCCCTGAAGAAAAAAACAATAATAAAATTGGTCACTTCAATCCACGACTGTTTGTGGGACACTGCTGTGCACAATTGGCTGCCGCGTTCACCCACAAATATAGTCAATTCACTTTACAGTCTATTGTGTGAAGCGTTTTGAGACGTCTAGAAGACGTGAAAAGCGCTATATCAAATGCAAGGATTATTATCATTATTATTATCTGCAGTGCACCAGACACATGATCATTGACGACCCGGAAGTCAATCATTTTTACTGCGAGCTGGTCACATGGCGCTATGAACAAAATAGGGTTCCACTGTAATACAAACTGTCATGGTGTCACTAAAGTGCTACTTCCTCCATTTTGACGAGTATACCCAACTCCAGTTGCTACTATTAGTACAAGGAGGGGAAAATGTTGACAAGTTGACAGTCACCATTGACAAATGTTGATAATCTTGACACCCTCTACTATTCCCTCCAAAATCCGCTCCTTCGCCAACAAAGCCGTTGCTATCCATGACCTCATCCTGGATGAGCACAATGATATTCCTGGGCTTACAGAAACCTGGCTCTCCTTCAGTGATGCCGAGCCCCTTGTTGAAGCCTCCCCTCCTGGCTACACCTTTCACCATACCCCCCGCCCAACCAATATGGAGGCGGGAAGGCCCTCATTCCCCTATTCCTCCAGCTGTTTCTCCTCCGTTGAGCACCTCACCCTCTACCACCCCTCGTCTCTCTCACTCAAAAAATCCTCCTAGTTTACCGCCCGGCCCCCAAACCTCCTGGCTCCTTCCTCACCGATATCTCCTCTCTCCTCTCATCCCTGTCCCTCTGCACTGAACATCTGCTCATAATGGTTGATTTCAACCTCCACCTAACCCTTGCACCACCTCCTCGGATTTCACTGCCCTCTCTTCTCCCTAAACCTCACCCTCCACATCAACTCGCTGACCCACAACTGTGGCCACTCCGCCTCACCCCCTCCTTAGCCTCCTTCAAGTCCTGCCTCAAGACCCTCCTCTTCGACCATGCCATCGGCCACCCCCCTTACCCTCCCTTCCCCCCCCAACCCCAGCTCGGGTCTGAAATGCTGTGCTCTGTCCAGCGCCTTGGGACGTCTTCCTGACGTGAAAGGCGCTATACAAAAGTAATCTTGTTGTTTCTTTACTTCAATGAACAATTTAAGAGTGGCACTCTCATTGTTTGATACTGTAAAGCCAGACATCACTTCAACATTTGCGCATGGAATCACATTTAATTTGAAATGACTTTAACCTCACTGACGAAGCTTTTGTTTAAAAAACATTAACTTTAACCAGATTAACCAGTTTTAAATAGAAAAACACTGAAAAGCAGAATTATTACTATTAGGCAATATATTATTATCAGTTTGGAAGGGCTTAGTTCAAAGTAATCAATGATTCTGATTTTAAATTGCCTATCCTAAACTAGGCACATTTACTTTTTTTGATTGTTATGTAATTGAAACAGTTCTAAAATTCCTATAATGAATCTGAGCCAAGCAGGTGCAAAAGATCTAGAGTTCTTGGCTAAGATAGCATTTCTCATACAGCATGGCAAGAGAGCACTGCAACTGGCATCCCTGAGCTGGAGTGATGAGAAATTAAAGGTTTTGCTCCAATCACTTACTATTCATGGTCCTGCGACTCAAAAAGTGAACATGTGTGGACATTAAGTAGAGACAAAAATTAGACTTGGTTATGATACCCACAGGTCAAACAGACAGTCAACAGCCATTGTCTAGGTCCCACATGGACAAAATAAATTGAGAAGAAGGGGAGCCTTTTTTCTTTTGTTTTAACTGCACTTTGTTAGCATTGGAGGCCTAGACACATTCCAAGACACGTTCCAAGAATTAAACTATCAGTAGACAATGCATTATAAGCAATTCCAATGTACCAAGTTAAAATGAGACGCATTGATATGAGCCAAATTGTTTTAAAAATGTTTGCATTACACTAAGAAAAGTAAAGCAATTCATATCACTGAACAAGAGGGCACAGTAGTAATGAAAATTGGAGCAAGGATGAACATTTAATTTTAAAAGCTAGTTTTGAATAGACCTGACCTGATAAGTATTGTTACAGGAAACAGCTGCTTACAGATACGAAAGAAGACTAAAATGCAATCTTCAAAATACCCTGATCAATAAATCTGTTGGGAATACTGATTCTTACACACTTAGACAATGCAATAACTAATAGCCTGTAAGTTTTTTTTAAAAAATATTGCGCAACAAAAATGTTGTGCTTCCTACAAAGTGTTTTCTTTGTGTGGAAACATTCTCCACACATCCCTCCCTACCCAGCCTTTGGTCACTTGTCACCTTCCTCTCCCCAACGCGCTTGGATTTTCACATTGCTCCTGTAAAACACTTGTGTGGGTGGGGGTCGGGGGGAGGTATACTAGTTGGGGTAATGTTGCGGCAAGTTAGGAAATGTTTATTTGATATATTTGACATACTTATGTCATTGAGATCTCAAGCACTTCACACGAGTAACTGTGAAGCACTGTGACTGTAACTGTAGACAAACACTGCAGCCAATTTGATCTGGGGGATAATTAGAAAGTAAGTCAGTTCTACTCAATCCAATCTGCATAAATAATTATGCAGATTATGCCACAGGCACCAGTGTAATCATGCTGTAACTATCTGGTTACCAGATTTAGTCAAAAGCGAATTACTATTAAGATTTTTCCCTGCAAAATCCAGTTGATTGCTCTGCATTCAACTGGATAATGTGCGTAGCTGCAATATTGGGAAATTAAAATAGAAGTCAGTTATGAGGAACTCTTGGGTTCGTAAAAGGATCCTTTTATCACATAAATTCTGTTAAACCATTAAAATTTCACTCACATAGTCCAGTTTGGCAATAAGTGTCAAAGATTAAAGACATTAATCTGGCTGTAATTGCAGGCTTGTTAGGTAGTTTACATCAAGAACAAATTGAATTTATATAGGGCCTTTCACGTCAGGAGGATGTCACAAGTGGAGGATTTGTTTTTACATCCCTACTCTTTTAGGGATATAAAACTGAACTTCTCAAGATTGGGTCTTAAACATTTCATTCATTGGTTTACTTTATTTGTTACTTAATAGAATCAACATTTAAAAGTCAATAATTGAAAATGGAAAAGGCTGGACTAACTATTGCATTTGTCTACGAATCCAAAACGTATAACCTCAACTACTCTGATAGTCTTTATATTCACAGACAATGGAATGATTACCGTGTGAACTGTTCATAGTTCAGTGAATATTCATCCAGATTACACATTTTAGTGCAACCCAAACTACAGCCATTGGTTCAATAATATTAATCCTTGCATTTGGTATGTTTCTTGGCTATTGACCGTCTGTTTGGTATGAGGAAGAGGTAAGAACCGGCTGAACTAGCTCCAAGGTGCATGTTTGGCAATGGAAGGTCGGGAGTGAGCCAGCCCTCTGTGGTGGTCTTGGTAGTCCGGTTCCTGGGCCAGGCGGGTCCATAGTACTCAAGGGCACTGCTGATGACAGCAAAGCTCATCTGCAGGACTTGGAAGGGCAGACCAGTCACTGGGGACAGGGAATCCTTCCACTCAGCTCCTATTAACTCTGCAAGTCAAAGCCCTAATGGGGTTATCTGGATAAGCAGTGGGAAATCTTGTCAGACAGTGCTATCAATGGCAAGCTATGAGTATTTAGCTGGTTAGAGTCCAGCAGTACCCCAACACACACTCTGGGGTCCCCAAGCCTTGGCACCTGCCAAACTGCGCTGAATACTTTCCGGAATTAGGGAAGCAGGATGTGTCCCTCCAGGGAGACAGTGCGGATTTGATTCCAACAATCTGTCTCATGAATTTCCATGTGTAGGTGGGATACATGGAATTATCATTTTTGTTTGGATACTCTTTAGCATAGTGATGGGTTTCTGCAAGTGTCAAGACACCCGGCTGACTAAAACAAACATATCAAAAATGTTAATGTGCTCCAATGAAATCTGTAGAAAACTTGTACTAAGAAGAACTACTTTTTTATTTCTAGATAGGAAGGTGACATGTAAAGTGTTCAGAAATCTATTTGCAAGAGAAAATATCTGGAGTATAAAGTTTGAACTATCCTGTTGAGAAGCTGCATACCACTTGCCTCATAATGTACAGATAGAACTAAAGAAAGCAGCTGAACCAACACTTGTCCATAGAGGCATGAAATTCTAAGTACTGTTTCTGTTTACTTTCACACTACCCTATTCTTTGCAGGCATTTTGTCAATACTGCCTCTTCGCTATTTTTTGCCACAGCACTAAAGATCTGTGATATCATACATAGTCAGTTCAGCACAAGATACATCCACAAAATTATACCTGCCACATTTTGACCACATCAACTATGATTATGATGTAGCAGTCCTATTTTACTTAAGTTTGAAGTAAATCAGAAAAGGCCTGGAATAAGTGAATGTCTAATTTAATTTACACCCATTTTTTGAAGCAATCTTTTTATGAGGAGTCAGATTCGTCCTTCTGATCTGCTCCAAGCACACCATGCTTGAATACTTCTGTACTAATTGATCAATGCATAAGTAACCCAGGGAATACTTCCTTACCTTTTTTTTGGCGTGCACAAATAAAGAACGCCATCATTGTGATGGGGGAGGGGAAAAGGGGAAACAGATTACAGTTGAGAAACTATAGCCTGCAACATTAAAGGCATCTGCTTCCTCACTGATCCAAATTGTCCCTATTTGTTAAGACCTCTGATTCCTTAATATACAAATTGATTAAAACCTATAACCACAAATGAATACATAAGGCCCTTTCATCAGAACATTTTAAGTGCAAGTGAATATAAATAGAAGCTATAGTTGGGACAAAACTTGCATCAGTCAGACACTACTGGGTGAAGGAGGCTAATCACAATGCCCTTCGAAAGAGAAAACTGAGTTGAAGAAACCAGGTCTGACGTTTAAGATCACAAGTCTTGCTACAGTACAGAAGTGCAGTACAGTGAGAACCAAGCAATGCATATTGCATGGAACTACTTAGTATGCATCAACACTGAGCTGATGTTTGTGGCACAGTAGCACAAAGGGGCATGCAGGTTTAATTTCCCCAACTTATTGAGCTCAGCTGTATTGCTGTGTTGATGTACCATATGGACGACAAAAGAGCAAGGGATCCACAGAAATCACAGGGACAGCCTCCTTCCCAAATGGTTACCAACTCAAAACAGAAGTAACAAAGGGGCTGAAAGCAAATTGAAATGCTGGTGAGAAAAATGGATCTCTATCCTCCAGAGAAATAAAAATAGAATTTACACCTTGACACTTGAAGTCCAGGTGTCAGTGCCTCAGTTTGGCCAAATCCTTCTACTTCAGTTCTTGCCTGAGGTAGAAGGATTTGGACTTTGAATTCAGTCAATGCGGACCGAGTCTATGCTATTCTCTAATCCAGTTCTGGGGGAGCATTACACTGATGTAGGTACCATCCTTTCGAATGAGGTTAAACTGAGGTTCCATTTGCCTGTTCGGGTGGATGTTACAGATATCATGGCACTATTCAGAAAAGGGAAGGAAATTTCTCCTGGAGTCTGTGCGAACTATCCCCCAATAAAGTTGGTCACTGACTATGGCTGATTGTGGGAAATTGTTGTAATTTACAAAATACATAATCATTACGCTTCATCTTGTGAGATGTCCTCCCTATATAAAAATATGAAATATGAAATGTAAACATTATTTGATGCTAATGTAAACCACTATCCCAGTTTTACAAAATTACTCTGAACATCACATACACGTTCACTGCATGCAAACATTAACCATGGAGTACTGTAACCACTACCCAGAACCTAGTTTAAACATTCAACTTTCTTAACTACTAAAGCAATCAAGGACATAAGTCAAATGTTTACAAACTCATCACGGAATGTAAATTAAAATCGGGATAATTTTTTGCCAATCTAATTTACAGCACTAAATGGCACATTTTGCACTTATATCCAAAGCACAATAATAATCCTTGTATTTGATATAGCGCCTTATCACGCCTTTGAGACGTCTCAAAGCGCTTCACAGAATATACTGTAAAGTGCATTTTGAGGGTGAAAAGGTGCAGAAAGTTGTGTACAGCAGTGTGCCACAAACAGCTGTGGATTGAGTGACCAATTTTTTTTAAAAAGGAATTATTACCCCTGGAAAAGCAATCCACCAATCGACCAACAACGGGTTCCTACTTACTGCTAGGTAAACAGAGGAGTGTGGAGTAAGGAAACTCGCCCAACGTTTCGCTCTGCTGGGAATCGAACTCAGGTCTCTCACTTGCGAGGCGAGTGCTCCAACCACTGAGCTACAGGACTCCATAAATTACAAGTTAATTTTCTTGACTGGAATTGAATCTGTTTGAAGTCTTATTCAAACTAATTCTCCCAACACCAATCTACATTGAAGCAATTAAAGACTGAACAATGCCATGTTGTCTTACACTAACTACAAATCAACTACAAACAGTTCATGTAAGTGAGCTTGTCTTTGAACCAGAATATGATCAGAGGGGAAGGAAGTGCAGTGCAAAAGAATGTGACAAAACGATTTTAAACTTGAATTATCAATCAGTCTACCACTGATCACAGGGTAATTCAATTAACCTTCCAGGCTTTTTCCATACATTCATTCCCAATTTTGACGTATCTATTTCCTCACCTCTGGGCAATTCTGAGTACTCTTATATCTGCCTCCTGCATAAAATCCTCCAACAAATCACAATCTGTAAACATGACCCATCTTGTTTTGCACCATAAATCAGACAAGAAATGGTCCCTAAATTCTTTCCTTGATCTAGCTACTCTTTATTCTTAGATCCTCCTGAACCATTAAAGTAATTTATATTTCGCTCACTGGTGTGAAGGTTTTGGATACCATTCTTCCTGGGGCAACATTTAGGCCATTGCACCCTGATTCAATCCAACTTATAAAAGTTATGCTTCCAACACCTGGCTTCAGTCCAAATTGTCTTGAGGGAACTTTCTCTGCTCATAAAACCACCATCAGAAATACTAACAAGTAATCTGGAATTCCTCCCACTGCTTCATTCTCTTCTATGATGACAGGGAGACTAATTTACAAACAGATGTCACTGGGAATCAAAAGTAAAGACATGAACATGAATTAGGAACTGGCTAAAGGAATGAAGCAGAAGGTAATCATACAGAAGCTCAGTGTTGAAATGGGTGCAAGGAAATATTGAGCGAGGAATCTTGGGAATCTGTCTTGGCCCCCCTCCCCTTTCTTAGTGGACATAAATGATGTGGAATCACACATTCAGTACAAGGTAGCTAAATTTGTGGCATATACCAAGCCAGAGGGAACTGTGGAATCAGAAGAGGCAGCTAGGATCTTATTTTTATTAGATTAGCTGGGTGTCCAACATGCTGAAGCCCATCACAATGCTTAACAGCATTCAAACTAGACCACGTGTACGCTACCTATACACAGAAATGTCAATGTCTGGAATGGAATGCACACTCTTCCTGGAGGGACACATCCTGCTTACTAATTCAAGAGAACTTTGCGCAGGTTGGCAAGAGACAAGACTTGGAGACCCCAGAGAGTGTGCATTGGGGTACTGCTGGAGTTCAACCAGTTAAAAATGCATAGCTTGTCACTGAGGGCAAACTTCCCTCTCCTTCTCCAACTAGTAGCACCCTATCTGTTAGGGCTTTGGCTTGTAGGGTTAGCAGGAGCTGAGTGGGAAGAACTCCTGCTCCTAGTGACTGATTGCCTCTCCAAGTCCTGCTGATGTGCCTGAATTCAGTTAAGAAATAACTTTGTGGTACAATAAGTCACTGTTTCAATCTTTTCTCCCTCTCGCTAGGACAGCGTTGTCAAACCATAGAGCCACAGGCCATATCTGACTCATGAAGGATCTCGGTGTAGCTCACAGACATCGTGGCTTCAGCGGAAGCATGCATCTCAGATAATTCCCTCTGACAATTTGCTTACAGAGACATGTGCATGGCTATTTAGATGTGTTATATGTATGAGATAAAAAGTTTCTCTAATCAGCCTGTTCAAATATTCAGTTGAAATAATCATCTAAAATAATACTCCTCTTGAGTAAAAATAATTGCAGTGAAACTCTTTTCAGTAGCCGGATCTAAATATCTGTGAATCAACATTTTCTGTGATGAGTTTCACCAAAGGGAAATACAGATCTCTCTTGACAAATGCACATTTGCGGGCAGAACTCGTAGTTGCACAATTGTTTTCACCGAATCTTTAGAGTGCTCTAACCAATACGCTACAAATAGCCCAGGAGCCTGTTTGCCTTGTTTATTGTTGCCTCACATTGTTTGACATAATGAACAACAAATCAACTAACACCCCTGGATCTCTTTCAGCTTCTCCCTTGGCAAATTCAATCCCATTCACAGAGTACTTGTATTCCCAATTCTTGGATCCTATATGCAATACCTTGCATTTATTGGTGTTAAACTTAATTTGACAGTTATTGGCCCACATGCATACCCTATCAAGCTCTCTTTGTAGGACCTTCGCTGCCTCTTCTGAATCCACAGTCCCCCCAACTTGCTATCAAGTGAACAGGGACATTCAAGTACAGAACCACATCCACAAATGGTTGAATTATGATGGAGAGACACACACAAAACATAAACCTTTTTTCTAAGGATAGTTTGTTGTCCTGCTGTGCATTTCTTGTTATTTCAGGTTAAGTTTTGTATCATCTGCAATATTTTGTCTCAAATATTTTAAATCTAAAGACCTGTACTTCATAGACAAAATAGATAACTTTTTAATTTGTCAAATGATTTGCTAATAGAAAACACTAGGGTCTAATTCATGAACCACAAAGGAATTGTAAGCAACAAATGCTGCATGTTGTACGTGGCAAATTAAATCTTTCAGAACTCTGCTCAAATGCCAATATCATTTCAGATTTCCAAGAAACTGGAATAGTGACCGAAGGAAACTCCGGTCACCCTGGCCTTTGATATATGTCAATTCATAACTATGCAGAATTTCTGACTGCTGGTCCCCACACATATCGAAGTTACAAAAGCTATGATTAATGAATCTTTCCACAACAAATATGTGGATATTTTCTTGTCCCACTGATAAGATAGGCATATGTCAAGGTAACTAGATATTTTTCCTCAAGCTTGCACCACTTAAAACAAGGTCGCATGAGTGTTACAGGAGTATAAATATATGGCACCCCAGCTATGTTTTGCATTTCCCACAAGTGATCCAGCAACCTCTTGAGGATAGAATCATGCATTAGCTCAGGCAACCAGTGTTAGGAAGATTAATCGTGCATGTATCATTCCACGAAACAAATGGAAAACGTTCTCAGAGAATGTTTTTAATACACTGCTCGCATCACTGACCAGCAGTTTTTGGAGAATAAGCCACTCACATCACATTTGAGACAACCAATTAGATGTCAGTATGCCTCAGGTGGAAGCTCTCTTGCTTCTGGGTCACAACATTATGGGAATCAAGCATCACGTTAGGCTTTTGAACTCAATTGAGGATAAACCTCCAGTACAGTACTATGGTACTGCTGCAATGTTGATAATGTCTTCGTTCAAATCGGATTTTAAATGGGATGACATACCAACTGACTATTCAGGTGGAAAGAAATATCCCTAGCTGTTATTTGAAAAAAGGGAATTTGACTATTGTCCCTACTGACAATTTTGTAAAGCAAATTGGTCACTCATTGTAGGCGGTTTGTAGAACATTGGCTGCGATGTTTCCTACAAACACACAGAAGGTTACAGAATGTTACAGCGCAGAAATAGGCCATTCAGCACAACTACTTCATGGCAGTGTTTATGCCACATATGAGCCTCCATCCCTCCTAATCTCATTTCCGATATTCGTCTATTCCCTTCTCCCTCATGTAAACATCAAGTTTCCTCTTAAATAAATTGGTGCTTTCTGCTTCATCCATAACTTCCAAGTTATCGATCTTTGGCAATACAGCCTTTCTTTAATCATATTACATAAAATTACATAGATATCACATAATACCATAGTTCATTACCATGCAATAGAAATTGCTTGTGAAGCATATGATATGATTTCAGTCTATGCAAGGATTATATGATCAGATCATATGCCCAAGTACCGAAATACTACCAAAATCTTGACTTATTTCCAAGCACAAAATCAGTCTCTTCTTTTATGTGAAGGATAGAACAGTCCTTAGCTTGACAATCCTAAACTCACAGTAACAGCAAAGGCCATAAGTAAACCTTACATTTAAATAATTATTTAGAAACTGTTCTACAGTTACATTGCAACAGCAACAGGTTAAATTTCAGTAACCTAATCAAAGCAACCATAATTTACAATAATTAATATTTGTATAGCATTCTTCACATTGGGAGGACGTCTCAAAGTGCTTCACACAACTGACTGGAAGACAAAAATGGTGGCTGAAAGCACGATCGTTTGAAGGAGGGTGGAGGGATAGTAGAGGGACTCCAGGACGGGGTCCAGAGAGCAGGACCAGAATGGCTAAAGGCTTGCTCACCAGTGGTGGGGAGGACTATGTGAAGTAGGCTGGTGTTGCAGGAGGTTGGATGGGGCAAAGCCATAGAGGCATTTGAAGGTCAGAATGAGAATCCTGGATACAATCCATGTGGGGATGGTGAGCCAGTGGAGCTGAGCAAGGATGACAAGCTTATGGAGCTTTGTGCGAGAGTGGGCACAAGATGGGAGTTCTGGATCTTCTACACCTTGGGGCTGAGGTTTGGTCAGAGGCAGGCAATGTGAGGGAGGTGAGGAAAGCAAGTCTGGCAAGCAAGGCTTTGGGAGTAATTGAGCGTGGAAGTGATGAAAGGGTAGACAATACAACCTGTGGGTGGGGGAAGAAGTAGTGGCAGAGGTAGGTGACGTTGTGGAGGTGAGTGAAAACAGAGCTTGTGAGCCTGAATGCACGACTTGAACCAGACTTTCAACCGGAGTCATGACCAACAATCCCCCAAATAAAATTGGTCATTCATTTCAATGACTGTGTGTGACATTGCTGTGCACAAACTGTCTGCCATGTTTGCCCATAAAAAAATCACTACACTTTACAGCATATCCTATGGAGCGCTTTGAGAGATCCTCCTGACCCGAAAGGTGCTATACCAAAGCAGGTATTATTATTATTATTATTAAGGGCACCAACGCAAGTTGATGCAATTAGTGCCTGAGATGAGAAGCCAAATCAGGAAAGCCTCAGTCTTGTCAATAATGAGCAGTATAACAATAACAACTTGATATCATATAACACCCATCACTTGGGGTAGCATCTTGTTACACTTAACAGTGGTGGAGCTCTATCACAAGGCAGAGAGCGGGGGAGGTGACCGTAGGCATGGTTGAAGAGGAAGGTCTTCGGGTGTGACCTGAAGACAGACGAGGAGTGAACAAGGCAGAGGGAGTGAGGCAGAGAGTGCCAGAATCTTGGGGCGCAATGGCTGAAAGTGCAGCGCCGACGGAGGAGCACAGGGGATGATGGACGGGCAGGAGGCCAGAGGAATGAAAGAGATTGGTAGAGGAGTTGGGTATAATAGGTCATAGAGGCAGAGAAATGCCAGGGCATTAAATGATTTGTACTCGAATTTGAGGATCTTGAAAATTGATTCATTCTGCAATAGGGAGCCAGTAGAGCCCGGCAAAGACTGGGTGATTGGGTGGGGGGGGGGTTAGTATGGATGAAGATACAGGTTTGAATTAATTGGATTTTATGAATAGTGTAGTTGGGGAGACCAGCGAAGAGGAAAAATCAAGACAAAAGGTGACAAACGCATGGATAAGGACAGTAGAAAGCTAAAAGTGATGCATGCAATCAGCTATGTAAAAAAAA
This sequence comes from Callorhinchus milii, assembly GCF_018977255.1. NCBI lineage: Eukaryota > Metazoa > Chordata > Chondrichthyes > Chimaeriformes > Callorhinchidae > Callorhinchus > Callorhinchus milii. The sequence continues at coordinate 84,342,185 of NW_024704742.1, read as the reverse complement.
ACGAAATGAGGAGCAAATCAACACATTTGGATCAAATATATTCCAGATCCTCAGTCTAGTGTTTAAATCCCTCCGTTCCTTGACGCCCCTCTATCTCTCTAACCTCCTTCCTCCCCACAACATTATCCGCTAACTCCGCTCTACTGGATCCGGCCTCCTCCGTGTCGCCCGAATCCTTCGCTCCACCATCGGCAGCTGTGCCTTCAACCACTATGCCCCAAAACTTTGGAACTCACTCCCTCAACCCCTTCACCCGACCCCTCCTTCCCCATCTTCAGGTCACGCCTGAAGATTGGATAAGACTGATTGTTTACGTCAGTACTCATAAGTGACCACACAACATTGGATACCTACATATTAACTGCTTGCAGAATTATCTTACAAAAGTAGAGAAGCAACAAACAGAAAACACCACTACTTTCACTGAAAAATATTGCAATTCCACAGCGGGCTCAGAAAGCTATCAGAGGTGAATAACAACAACAACTTGGATTTATATAGCACCCTCCACAGGCGTCTCAGAGCGCTTACTGCACAAGTACAAAAGATGTATCTAATAATGCAATAATAATCATTGTATTTAATAGAAGGACTAGAAGTGTGTGAATGGAAGGAAGAGGTATTCATAACATCGAGGCTCGACCACGCAACCTCCTTGCTTGTCAGCCTCCCCAACAACTCCCTCCATAGGCTGCAGATCAACCAGAACTCTGCAGCCTGTGTCCTCTCCAGCACCAGGCTCTGTGACCTTATCATCCCCATCCTCGCCCGACTCCACTGGCTTCCCATCACACAGAGGATACAGTTCAAGATCCCGGTTCTACCCTTCAAAACCCTCCATGGCCTTACTTCCCCTGCCTCTACAACCTCCTAACCCCCTACCAACCTGCCCGCTCCCTCTGCTCAGTGGGCTCCGGTCTGCTTCAGGTCAGTGTTACAGACACTACAGACACAGACACTATTAACCAGTCTCTCTCCTCAGGATCAGTCCCACTCGCCCTCAAAACCGCGGTCATCCCCACCCTCCTTAAAAAACCTACCCTCGATTCCTCCAATCTCGGCCACTACCACCCTATCTCAAACCTTCGAGTCCTACCTCACAAACCGCCAGCATTACATTTCTGCAAATAGCTTTTCTTTGCACTTCCATCTGATCACTTGCGGGGTACCCAAAGGATCCATCCTTGACCCCCCTTCTCTTCCTCATCCATATGCTCCCTCTCGGTGATGTCATCCGCAGACACGGGGTAAACTTCCACACGTATGCGGATGACACTCAACTCTACTTATCCACCTCCAGCTGCGACTCTCAGTGCCCCGATATTCTGTCAGCTTGTCTGTCAGACATCAGAAGCTGGATGAGCGCAAATTTCCTGTAGTTAAACGTCAACAAGACGGAAGCCATACTCTTTGTCTCCCGCCAACGTCTTCTGTCCCACGAATCTGACCTCCTCAACCTCCCCGACCTGACCATAAGACTCCCTGAACCCGTATGCAACTTAGGCGTCAGGTTCGATCCCCAGTTATCCTTCCTCCCCCACATTCAGTCCCTGACCACCACCGCTTTCTTCCACCTCCACCAAATTGCCTATCTCCAATAATACCTCACCCCCAAAAGCTGCTGAAACCCTTGTCCTCGCCTTTGTCACCTCTCGGCTGGATTACTCTAACGCCCTCCTCATCTTTCTCCCCTCAAATCCAGCTCAATCGGCAATCCGCCATCCGGCATTCTCACCCGCACCAAACTTCGTACCCCGATTACCCCAGTCCTTGCCAATCTCCACTGTCTCCCTGTCACAGAGCCGATCAACTTCAAGATCCTCAGTCTAGTGTTTAAATCCCTCCATTCCTTGGCACCCCCCTATCTCTCTAACCTCCTCTCTCCCCACAGCAGTACCCGCTGGCTCCGCTCTACTGGGTCCGGCCTCCTCCGCATCCCCTGAATCATCCGCTTCACCATCCAAGGCCGTGCCCTCAACCATTATGCCACAAAACTTTGGAACCCCCTCCATCAAGCCCTTTGCCTCACCCCCTCCTTCAGGTCGCGCCTTACAACCTTTGTTTTCAACCGATTCTACCATCACCTTCCCCATACCCCAGGCTCGGCCTTGGGCTCCACCACTGTTAAGCGCTCTGAGACGCCGCCTGTGTGACTGGATGGCTGTAGTGACTGTGGGGCTGTAGTGACTGTAGTAACTGTGGGGCTTTGGTGGAAGTGGAGACTGTGTGGCAGTGGAGACTCTGGTGACTGTGTGGCTGTAGTGACTGTGTGGCTATAGTGACTGTGTGGCTGTAGTGACTGTGTGGCTGTAGTGACTGTGTGGCTGTAGTGACTGTGTGGCTGGAGGCTGTAATGACGGTGTGGCTGGAGGCTGTAATGACGGTGTGGCTGTAGTGACTGTGTGGCTGTAGTGACTGTGTGGCTGTAGTGACTGTGTGGCTGTAGTGACTGTGTGGCTGGAATGACTGTGTGGCTGGAATGACTGTGTGGCTGTAGTGACTGTGTGGCTGGAGGCTGTAGTGACTGTGTGGCTGAAGTGACTGTGTGGCTGAAGTGACTGTGTGGCTGAAGTGACTGTGTGGCTGGAGGTTGTAGTGACTGTGTGGCTGGAGGCTGGAATGATTGTGTGGCTGTAGTAACTGTGTGGCTGCAGTGACTGGGTGGCTGGAGGCTGTAGTGACTGTGTGGCTGTAGTGACTGTGTGGCTGGAGGCTGCAGTGACTGTGTGGCTGTAGAGACTGTGTGGCTGGAGGCTGTAGTGACTGTGTGGCTGTAGTGACTGGAGGCTGTAGTGACTGTAGTGACTGTGTGGCTGGAGTGACTGTGTGGCCGGAGGCTGTAGTGACTGTGTGGCTGTAGTGACTGGAGGCTGGAGTGACTGTGTAGCTGGAGGCTGTAGTGACTGTGTGGCTGTAGTGGATGTGGCTGTAGTGACTGTGTGGCTGTAGTGACTCTGTGGCTGTAGTGACTCTGTGGCTGTAGTGACTGGAGGCTGTACTGACTGTGTGGCTGTAGTGACTGTGTGGCTGTAGTGACTGGAGGCTGTAGTGACTGTGTGGCTGTAGTGACTGTGTGGCTGTAGTGACTGGAGGCTGTAGTGACTGTAGTGACTGTGTGGCTGGAGTGACTGTGTGGCCGGAGGCTGTAGTGACTGTGGCTGTAGTGACTGGAGGCTGTAGTGACTGTGTGGCTGTAGTGACTGTGTGGCTGTAGTGACTGGAGGCTGTAGTGACTGTGTGGCTGTAGTGACTGGAGGCTACAGTGACTGTGTGGCTGTAGTGATTGTGTGGCTGTAGTGACTGTGTGGCTGTAGTGACTCTGTGGCTGTAGTGACTGTGTGGCTGTAGTGACTGGAGGCTGGAGTGGCTGTAGTGACTGGAGGCTGTAGTGACTGGAGGCTGTAGTGACTGTGTGGCTGTAGTGACTGTGTGGCTGTAGTGACTGGAGGCTGTAGTGACTGTGTGACTGTAGTCTGTAGTGACTGTGTGGCTGTAGTGACTGTAGTCTGTAGTGACTGGAGGCTGTAGTGACTGTGTGGCTGTAGTGACTGTGTGGCTGTAGTGACTGTGTGGCTGTAGTGACTGGAGGCTGTAGTGACTGTGTGACTGTAGTGACTGTATGGCTGTAGTGACTGTGTGGCTGTAGTGACTGGAGGCTGTAGTGACTGTAGTGACTGTGTGGCTGTAGTGACTGTGTGGCTGTAGTGACTGGAGGCTGGAGTGGCTGTAGTGACTGGAGGCTGTAGTGACTGGAGGCTGTAGTGACTGTGTGGCTGTAGTGACTGTGTGGCTGTAGTGACTGGAGGCTGTAGTGACTGTGTGACTGTAGTCTGTAGTGACTGTGTGGCTGTAGTGACTGTAGTCTGTAGTGACTGTGTGGCTGTAGTGACTGGAGGCTGTAGTGACTGTGTGGCTGTAGTGACTGTGTGGCTGTAGTGACTGGAGGCTGTAGTGACTGTGTGACTGTAGTGACTGTATGGCTGTAGTGACTGTGTGGCTGTAGTGACTGGAGGCTGTAGTGACTGTGTGACTGTGTGACTGTAGTGACTGGAGGCTGTAGTGACTGTGTGGCTGTAGTGACTGGAGGCTGTAGTGACTGTGTGACTGTAGTGACTGGAGGCTGTAGTGGCTGTAGTGACTGTGTGGCTGTAGTGACTGGAGTGACTGTAGTGACTGGAGGCTGTAGTGACTGTAGTGACTGGAGGCTGTAGTGACTGTAGTGACTGTGTGACTGTAGTGACTGGAGGCTGTAGTGACTGGAGGCTGTAGTGGCTGTAGTGACTGTGTGGCTGTAGTGACTGGAGGCTGTAGTGACTGTAGTGACTGGAGGCTGTAGTGACTGTAGTGACTGTGTGGCTGTAGTGACTGTAGTGACTGTGTGGCTGTAGTGACTGTAGTGACTGGAGGTTGTAGTGACTGTAGTGACTGTGTGGTTGTAGTGACTGTAGTGACTGTGTGGCTGTAGTGACTGGAGGCTGTAGTGACTGTAGTGACTGTGTGGCTGTAGTGACTGTAGTGACTGTGTGGCTGTAGTGACTGTAGTGACTGTGTGACTGTAGTGACTGTGTGTGTAGTGACTGTAGTGACTGTGTGTGTAGTGACTGTGGGTGTAGTGACTGTAGTGACAGTGGGTGTAGTGACTGTAGTGACTGTGTGGCTGTAGTGACTGGAGGCTGTAGTGACTGTAGTGACTGTGTGGCTGTAGTGACTGTAGTGACTGTGTGGCTGTAGTGACTGTAGTGACTGGAGGCTGTAGTGACTGTAGTGACTGGAGGCTGTAGTGACTGTAGTGACTGTGTGGTTGTAGTGACTGGAGGCTGTAGTGACTGTGTGACTGTAGTGACTGGAGGCTGTAGTGGCTGTAGTGACTGTGGCTGTAGTGACTGGAGGCTGTAGTGACTGGAGTGACTGGAGGCTGTAGTGACTGTAGTGACTGGAGGCTGTAGTGACTGTAGTGACTGTGTGACTGTAGTGACTGTGTGGCTGGAGTGACGGCACTTACCCGGCTGTACCACAGGCTGAGCTGACTCGGCGACACGAGGGCGAAGAGGAGCCTCCGGGAGTCGGGCTGGAGGTGGAAGGGCCTCTCGGAGCCCCTGAGGGGACAGAGGAGGCGGCGCGGCCACCCGCTGAGGAAATACATCCCGGGATGGCCGGGAGGGAGGGAGTGAGAGGGAGTGAGAGGCAGAGGGAGGGGGAGGGAGTGAGAGGGGGAGTGAGAGGGTGAGTGGGTGAGTGAGAGGGTGAGGCGGGGCGCAGGGCTGCCGTCTGGGTGTCAGTGAGCGGCTGCCGGCGCCGCGCGCTCTGACTCGCCGTTGCTCGCGCTCAGACTCCGTGTCTGTGACGCGGCCGCCATCTTGTGTCCGACCGCGCCGGATGTGAGGTCACAGCCGCCGCCACAACACCCGGCCCGGAGCGCCGAGCGCGAGCGGAGCAGCAGCGCAGAGCAGAGCGCCACCCGCGGGAGAGGAGCGAAACCCGGACTGGAAGTCAACCCCCCGACCCGGAGCGATTTTTGTGGTGTCAGCCGAGTGTCTGACAACAACAACAACGAGATTCCATTTATAGAGCGCCTTTCACGTCGGGAGGACGTCCCGAGGCGCTGCACAGTTGGGTCGGGACCCGAGCCTTGGGGGGGAAATGGTCAGGGGGAGGGGAGGGAGGGAGCGAGGAGGGGGTAGAGAGTCGAGAGGGGAGCTGAGGGCACGGGCGAAGAGAACGCGTGTGGAAACCCGTCCCCGTGCTTAAGAGTATTCAAACCAAACTCCATCGGACGTACACGTGGCAAAGAGCCAAGGCTCGGGGACCCCAGAGTGTGCATTGGGATACCGCTGGAGTCTAACCGGCTCAAACCATGACAGGCTCGGCAACTGAACATGGGAATCCAGTCAGCCCTCTGTGGTGGTCCGGGTAACCCGGCTCCTGAGCCGGGCGGGTCCGCAGTACTCCAGGGCACTGCTGATGGCAGCACAGCCACCCTGGCTCGTCGGCAGGACCTGGAAGGGCAGACCAGTCACTGGGGGAGGGAATCATCCCACAATAGCTCTTGTTAAAGCTACAAGCCAAAGCCCTAAAGGGTAGGGTGGTCCTAGCTGGACAAGCTGAGGGAAAGCTTGCAAGACAGCGATATCATTGGCAAGTTATGCGGTTTCAGCTGGTTTGACTCCAGCAGTACTCCAGCACACACTCCTCAAGCCTTGGCTCTTGCCAACCTGCACCTAATATTTTCTGGAATTAGATAAGCAGGATGCATCCCTTTCAGAGAGAGTGTGAATTCCATTCCAACAATTTATCTCAGGAATTTTATGTGTAAGTTGGATGTTTGGGAATTCTAGCTTGGTTTCGATACTCTTAAGCGTGGTGATACATTTTTTGCATGTGTCAGACCAAAAAAAGGTAAATGTAGCTGCAAATTTGCACACAGCAAATGTCCCATAAACAGTCATGAAGTGAAAGTCCAATTTAATTTACAGGGCTGTTGGCCAGGGCACTGGAAGGAACTTCTTTCTTTTTTCAAACAGTGCTACAGGATTTTCATATCTCCCTGAACAGGCAGACAGGATCTCAGCCTAATGTCTCATCCAAAGATATTAGATGATAAAAATAAACATGACCCAAACTCAGTGAAATCAAGTTATGCAATCCACTATCTCTTTCATTGCAAAATATTCTGTGGATGTATATAATAAAATACTGATGTTATGAGTCACAAGCAAATATGAATAAATGATAAGATAAATTTATCTGATTGCTAATAAAATGAAGCTATCCCAACAGTGCTTGGTAGCAGTGAGTAAGGCAAACCAGATGCTAGGCTGTATTAAAAGGGCAATATTGAGCCGAAATAGTAGGGCATTTCTGCCACTTTACAAATCACTGGTGCGACCATACTTGGAATACTGTGTGCAGTTCTGGTCACCACAATATAAAAAAGATATTTCAGCGATTGAGAGGATACAGATGAGGGCCACCAAAATGATAGAGGTGATGGAGGCATTAGACAATGTGGAGTAATTAGATAAATTGGGCATCTTCACACTGGAGAAGAGAAGGTTGAGGGTCAATGTGATTACGGTCTTTAAGATTCTGAAGGGAATAGCTAATGTAGACCATTACAAGCTGATTTATCTTGTACTGAACAGTAGAACCAGAGGACACGGCCTACAATTGAAGGGGGGTAAATTCAGAAAAAATCTGTGGAAATACTACTTCAGTGAGAGAGTAGTAAACTTATGGAACACTTGTTTCAATAACAAATTAGATAGATTTCTGATAGAAAATAATATCTCGGGAAAGAGTATATAGTTTGGGGCACGACATGTCAAGCGACTGGCAGGATGCTGAAAGGTGAACTAGATGGACCTTGGTCTTCTTTCGCCTAGCAAATTCTTATGTTCTTATATACCATTCCCACACAAAGAAATAGACCTGATCTAGTTGATTCCATTTTGCTCATAATGTGTGATTCATAGTAGAATAGTTCCTGATATGCTGGGTGATGTTATTCAATGGGTTCAGAAAGAAGTGAGTAGCTATGACTTACAACTTCATATCAGTTCATATAAGTAAATCTTTGAAGGTGACAGGACAGGTCGATAAAGCTGTTAAAAAAAAGCATATGGGATACTAAGCTTTATAAGTAGGCGCATAGAATACAAAAGTCAGGAAGGTATGATGAACCTTTATAAAACACTGGTTAGGCCTTGGTAGAGGCTAGAGACTGTTCAGTTCTGGGCACCACACTTTAGGAAGGATGTCAAGGCATTGGAGAGGATGCAAAGGAGATTTACCAGGATGGTACCAGGAATGAGGGACTTCAGTTATCAGGAGAGGCTAGAGAAGCTTGGGTTATTCTCCTTGGAGCAGAGAAGTTAAGAGGAGACTTAATAAAAGTTTTCAAAATTATGAGGGAATTCGATAGGGTGAACACGGAGAAACTATTTCCACTGGCGGGTGGGTCAGTAACGTGAGGACACTGATTTAAAATAGTTGTTAAAAGAAACAACTATTGAGGAGAGGTGAGGAGAAATTTATTTTACACAGCGAGTTGTCCGGATCTGGAATGCATTGCCTGAAAGGCGGTGGAAGCTGATTCGATAACAACTTTTAAGAGAGAAGTAGGTAATTATTTGGGGTGGACAAGGTTGCAGGGCTATGGGGAGAGCGTGGGGGAGTGGGATTGAATTGGATAGCTCTCTTCAAAGAGCCGGCACAAACATGATGGGTTGAATGGCCTCCTTCTGTGCTGTACAATTCTATGATTCTATAAACTACAAACCTCTCTGATTGTCTTTGACACGAAAAGCAGCCTAAACAAGATAAGCAGTGTTAGTACAACAAGATTAGCCCAGGTACCAGGACACACAGTTCAGCATTTTATTTCATTTGGTCTTTCACAAGGCAATATTCCTGTTTGAGTAAAATTGGCAAGCAATTTATGGATTGCTGGATGAGGGAGGGGAAAGTAATTATGGGAAACATCACAAATCGATTGACGGTTTTCCATTGCATTTTAACAGAGTTTAGGTTACATGAAGCATAAAATTCCACTAGTTTTCTATTAGACTAGTATGTTTTCACAAGATGAAAATATTGATTTGTGTAAAAAGGGCCCTTCAGCCCATTTGATTTCATTCTTCTTGAAACCTCCCATCACAGTCTCAGACCACTTTTTAAATAAGTTTAGTGTCCTGGCCTTAACTTCTTTTACTGGCAACCTGTTCCAGTCTTTGATTACCCTCAGGGAAAAGAACTACTTCCTGGTAATTGTCCTGAAATTGCCCTTTGCTACTGAACCTGTGCTGTTTTGTTCTACTGTTACAGTGCATTCAAAATAGTGTTTCCAAATTCTAATAAAAATTTTATCTTAAAAATCTTAAAATTTAAGATTGTCCAGAATTGTGTAAAATTCTGAAATTCAGTCTTAATTTGGAAGCCAGTATTCCACAGTTCTTGAAATAGCTTGAAAAGCCAAATTAATGTTTTTTTTTACAGTCTTACACTACCTAGATGAAATTTTTGGTCGCAGATTAAGTTCATAATAAATATTATATTTTTTTTGCTCCTTGCTCTTACTCCTGCCCATTTTAGTGGTGTTGTATCATTATGTATCCTATTCATGAATGCATTTCTGGTTAAATGCTCCTCCGCAGCCCTCATTTTATTTTCCCATTGAGGAGATTGGTGCCAGGCTTGTTCACACGTAGCTTGTCCATTCCATAATTCTGTATAGGTCATTCTTGCCTGAGAACTGGTCCCAATGTCTTATTAGAAGAATCTAAACCCTTCCCTCCTACACCAAATCTCCAGCCAATTATTAACCGGCCATATCGTCCCAATAACAACAACAACTTACACTTATATAGCGCCCTCACACAGAGCAGGGTCTCAGAACACAATATAATGGTGGAGCTTGATTCCAAGCTGGGGGTGCATCGGGGGAGAAAGGTGGCCGTAAGCACAGTCGAAGAGGAAGGTTTTCAGGCGGGACTTGAAAAAGGGGAGAGAGGAGGCAAGGCAGAGGGATTGAGGGAGAGTGTTCCAGAGTTTCTGGGCATAGTGGCTGAAAGCTCAACCTCCAATGCTGGAGGGGAGGGCGCGAGGAACAAGCAGGAGGCCAGTGCCAGTTGAGCGGAGGCACCGGGTGGTGGATTGGGGAGTGAGGAGGTTGGAGAGGTTGGGAGGTACCAGGGAGTGAAGGGATTTGAACACGAGTGTGAGGATCTTGAAGTCTGTGATGGGGAGCCAGTGGAGCCTGGCCAGACCTGGTGAGATGGGAGTACAGAGTTTGGTCTGGGTCAGTATGTGGGCAGCAGAGCTCTGAATGAACTGGATCTTTTTACTAGTGTAGCTGGAGAGATCAGCAAGGAGTGCGTTTTAGTAATCCAGGCGGGAGGTGACAAACGCATGCACCAGGGTTTCAGCTGCATTTGGGATAAGGTACGGTCGGATGCAAGCAATGTGGCGGAGATGGAAGAAGGCGCCTAGATTGCGCACTGGTTCAGTGAGTGTGAGGGAGACCCCAGAGAGGCTGAGAAGTTCAGATCCTCAGGAGTGAAGACATTGATGAAAGCCAAGGAATATGGCTTCCACCTTGTCCATATTCAGCTGCAGGAAGTTTACACTCATCCAGGCCTTGATGTCTGCCAGACATGCTGATAGAACATAAGCAGACCTGGAGTTGGTACTGGAGGAGGCAAAGTAGAGTTGTGTGTCATCCGCATATACATGTGAAAGTTTACCCTGTGTCTGTGGATGAAATTGCCCAGAGGGAGCATATAGATAAGGAAAAGAAGAGGGCCAAGGATGGAGTACTGGGGTACTCCACAGGTGACTGGGCGGGAGGAGAAATCATTTGCTGAGATGAAATGAAGGCAGTTGGTTAAGTAGGACTCGAACCATGTGAGTGCATTCCCACTAAGGTTGATGAGCGAGGAGAGCTGATGGAGGAGGATGGTGTGGTCGCCTGTATCGAACGTGGCAGAGAGATCCAGGAGGACGAGGAGGTAGAGGGAGCCCAGGTCACTGATAGAGAGGATGTTGTTTGTGACTTTGACAAGCTCTGTCTCTGTGCTGAGGGCAGGGCGAACCAGACTGCAAGGGCTTGAGGAGGGAATGGAGGAAGAGCGTAAGCAAGGTCTCCTTGGAGCTGAACTGGCTCCAAGGTGACATGTTTGGCAATGGAATATCAGAATCAAGCCTATTAATAGACTGACTGGCATGTGGCACAGGGAATAATTACAACCTTTGAGGTCTTGCACCTCAATCTGTCTCCTAATTCCTGGGTCTCTGTGTGCAGGATATGAAACTTCACACTGTGCTGTGTTGCCCACCAGGAAGCTTACAAGGAGGTCCAGGTACATGCCATCCACCTAGTGAGTGCTGTTGAATATCAAATGACCTGCCTTGGGGAGGAGGTAAGCAAGGTCTCCTTGGAGCTGAACTGGCTCCAGGATGACTTGTTTGGCAATGGAATGTCAGAATCAAACCCACCCTCTGCCGTGGTCTCGGTGGTCCAGTTCCTAAGCCAAGCAGGTCCACAGACTCCAGCAGTCTCGCAACACACACTCTAAAGTCCCCAAGCCTTGGCTCTTGCCAACTTGCACATAATACTTTCCAGAATTAGGTAAGCAGAATGAATCCATCCAGGGAGAGTTGTGCATTCCATTCCGACAAATATCTCTGGGATTTCCATGTGTAGGTGCATGCTTGGAATTCTGTGTGGTCTGGATACTCTTAAGCATAGTGATGGGTTTCTGCAAGTGTCAGACAGCTTTCCCTCCATTACTCAAATAATTTTTTTATTGGTGTAACGTCTCCTCAGACCTAACTCAATAGATCCAACTCTGACCACACTGCTGCAAGTCCCACTCCACTTCAATCTCTCTCTGCTCAAATCTCTTTACTTTTATTCTGCTGAAAGAAAAAAAAGGTACTAAAGCAATATTGACAATTAACCCTAACCCTAACCCAATTCACATTAGCCTAATTCAGACTGCTCCGCGCTAGATTACTCAGTCTTCAATGGCTTTATAGAAAACATCTAACTGTAAAGATGGAATTCCTTTCCTGTGTCCAAGTCTCACTGACATGTCAAATGTAACATTTACACAAAATTGCGGCCGCATCGTATAGGCTCAAATTTATCACTTTGGGCTTGTACCCAGATTCCCCTCCAATCCTTAACTAACATCTGGTCACCAGCTAACATCCTGTCACCATAAAGGCAAACCTCTGGTTCTGTTTCACTATTAACGATTGGTAGCAGTGATTTCTTCACCTGGATTATTTTGTGAGGTTAATATCTTTCTATCATACTATTAAGAAGGTAACGTATTCTAATGCTTCTCATGGTTCACAGAATTGAAAGCACACAATCAGGGCATTCAGCTCAACTGGAACAGGTAGTGTTAGACCAAGAGAGGTTTGGGAGATGAGGGCCACTCCACCACCACTTTGGTTAGGCTGCGGTGGAAAGTTTAATCAGGTGGGGAGGCTTCGATGAGGGGCACAAGGTCACCGGGGTACAGCCAGGTTTCCGTGAGCCTTAGGTGAGCGTGCACTTAAATACTCAATGTGGGGCTCAAACCCACAACCTTCTAACTTGGAGGCGAGAGTGCTGCCCCCTGAGGGCTGCTGCTGCGTTTGCCTACAATATACACAATCACTACACTTCACAGTGAAATTAATTCAAAACTCTGCCACCTGGATAATCACCCCGCAAGAAACCCTGTACCCCCATCACACCAGTTCTTGCCAGGCTTTGCTGGCTCCCAATTACTGAGTGTATCGATTTCAAGATCCTCTCACTCGTTTTCAAATCTCTTCATGCCTTCACACCTCCCACCTATCCTGTTTGTCCCTCGTCTGCTCTGCTCCACCATCGGTGGCCGTGCCTTCAGCCACTATGCCCCAAATCCCTGGAACTCATTCCCTCAATCCCTCTGCTTTGTTCCCTCGCTCACCCTCGCCACCTTCAAATCCTGCCTTAAAGACCTTTTTTGGATCATGCTTACGGTCACCGCCCACTCCCTCTCCCCCTGGCTCGTTGTCAGATGCCACCACTGTCAAGTGCTCTGGGACACTACCCCACATGAAGGGCACTATATAAATGCAAGTTGTTCTTGTTGAAATCCTGTGAAACGCTTTGCTGTAGCTGCTGTTCTTCTGCTGAAAGAGTGGTCTAACAGATTCGATTACTGTACCATCTCTATACCGTTACAGATGCACTCCACCAGAGGGCAGCAAATATTCATTTTGCGGTTAAACAATTACAATGTGGTTAACACAATTTACTCTCGGAGCCCTTAACAGTGTCGCCGAGATGAGGAGTGAGGGGAGGTGATCATAGACACAACAGGGAGGGGACAAGGTGAAGGGATTGAGGCAGAAAGTTCCATAGTTGCAGCGTGTAGGGGCTGAAAGCATGGGGCCGTGCTTATAGGGAAGAGAAGTGAGTTTCCCTTGGTGGCCTGACCTGTGACCTTCCAGATAGGTTGCCCATTCACTTCATGGCTGTTTATGGGATCTTGCTGTGTGCAGAAATGATGCTGGGGTGCAGAGAGAGGGGAGGAGGGAGAGAGAGAGGGAAAACGGGAGAGAGTGGGAAGAGGAATGGAGAGAGATGGGGGAGAGAGAAGGGTGAAGGGGTGGGAGGGAGGCAATGGGAGAGAGTGGGGGAACAAGGAAGAGAGTCTGAGAGTGGGGGGAGAGAGTGGGGGGATGGGGGAAAGAGGGGGGAGATAGAGTGAGTGTAAGTGAACAAGTTGTGGAATGCTGACCTGATTGCTGGTGTTGGGGTGATTGAAGCCAGCCACGTTTTATAGAGTGAAACAGTCTCGGTACAGACTGTGCGGAGAAAAGGATCTCCACTGCCATTGAGTGGGGGAAAGCATAGTCAAGAGGCTCGGTAGTCCTTGGTTCATACTCTCAATGGTTGATTATCATTCACTTAGTGGAATGGGTGGTTTGGATCAAGAGGGTAATGCATAGGGCCTGTATCAGGGCCATTTTTAGTGAAAGAAAGGCATTCTGACAGTCTGCTGTCCCTTTCTAGGGTTGCTCCTGTTTGAACAGAACATATAATGGTTGTGTAATATCAGCAAATGCTGGGATAAACTGACGAGAGAATCCTACGAGGATGAGGTCATTTCTCAAGGACTTTAGATCACGTCATTGGGATAACTTTAGCTTCTTCGTGGTGTCCTGTAGCTTAATGGTTAGAGCATTCACCTCGCAAGCGAGAGGACCTGGGTTAGATTCCCGGGCAGGGAGAAACCTTAGATAAGTTTCCTTACTCCACATACCTCTGCTTACCTAGCAGTAAGTAGGAACCTGGTTGTTAGTCATAGTATTTATTTCCTCCATTCGCTCTTGTATTTTTTTGGTTTGTTTACCCAATTGGATCACTAAGGACTTGACCAGTGATGACATGTGTTCTTATCAGGCACCTGGTACTCTGTAATTCCACAGAGAAACTCTTATAGAGTACCAGGTGCCTGATAAATACCATGTCTTATTTATTGTCATGAACCCCATTTATTGTCATGAACCCAATCTTATTGATTGTCATGAATCCTATTTTCTTGGCAGGGGTAAGAGCGGTGGGGTGGGCGGGCAGCATGGAAGAGGTGTGGGGGCGGAGTGGCCAGGTGGGGAAAATGCAGAGGGAGGGGAGAGTGGGTGGGTGTAAAGTACAGCGCTTTGCACTTTTCATGCGTGGGTGGCATGTGAAACTCTCAGCTCAGCATTGATACTTTTAAGAATCGCAATAGGTTTCTCCGTGTGTCAGATGTCTGGCTGACCACAAGAAAACGCTGCAGTGGAACATAGGAACAACAGTAACAACAATTTGAACTTATATTAGTGCCCTCCACGCAAGGTAGAGTCTCAGAGCACTTAACAGTAGTGGATTCTCTGAGCTGGGGGGAGGTGGCCACAAGCATGATCGTAGAGGAAAGTCTTCAGGCGGCACTTGAAAGAGGGGAGAGAGGGGGCAAGGCGGAGGGATTGAGGGAGAGTGTTCCAGAGTTTTGGGGCATAGAGGCTGAAAGCGCGACCTCAGATTGTGGGGGTGCGAGGGACGAGCAGGAGGCCGGTGCCAGTCGAGTGGAGGCACCGGATGGTGAATTGGAGAGTATGGAGGATGTTGGGGAGCAAGGACAGTTGAGGGTCAAACCGGATGCCTAGGTTGTGCACTGGTTTGGTGAGTCTGAGGGAGAGCCCATGGAGGTTGAGGAGTTCAGATCCGCAGGAGTGAAGACATTGACAGGAGCCAAGGAGTATGGCTTCCATCTTGTTCACTTCCAGCTGCAGGAAGTTTACACTCATCCAGGCCTTGATGTCTGCCAGACAAGCTGAAAGAACATCAGCGGACCTGGAGTTGGTACTGGAGGAGTCAACGTAGATTTGTGTGTCATCCGCTTATACATGTGGAAGTTTACCCTGTGTCTGTGGATGACATCACCCAGAGGGAGCATATAGATAAGGAAAAGAAAAGGGCCAAGGATGGAGCCCTGGGGTACCCCACAGGTGACTGGGTGGGAGTTGGTTTCTCCCACCAGGGGAAATGGCTTCTCTGTATCTGTCCTATCAAATCCCTTTATCATCTTAAATACCTCAATCAAATCACCCCTCAACCTTCTAAACTCAAGAGAATATAATGCAGCCTTTCCTCGTAACTTAACCCTTTTTAACATTCTGGTGAACCTGCGCTGCAACCCCTCCAGGACCAATATATCTTTCCTGAGGTGTGGTGCCCGAAACTGAATGCAGTACTCCAGATGGGGTCTGACTAACGCTGTATACAGCTGAAGCATTATTTCTTCCCCTTTGTATTCCAGGCTCCATGAGATAAAGGCCAACATTCCAACATTCTCTGAGGGATTACTTTTTGCACTTGGGTACTAGTTTTTAGTGATTTCTGGATATGGACACCCAAATATCTTTGCTTGTCCATAGTTCTTAATTTCTTCCCATTAAGAAAATATTCTGCTTTATTTTTTTTGGTCCATAGTGGATGACCGTACACTTCCTATCCGCTGCTTTCGACACAGTCGTTCACGCCATCCTCCTCCACCGCCTTTCCTCCGTCATTCACCTCAGTGGGACCGCACTCGCCTGGTTCGAGTCCTACCTCACAAAATGCCAGCAGTACATCTCCACAAACGGCTTCTCCTCCCGCTCTCACCCTGTTACCTGTGGGGTACCCCAAGGATCCATCCTTGGCCCCCACCTCTTCCTAATCTATATGCTCCCTCTTGGGGTTGACATCCGTAAACATGTACCCAACTCTATTTTTCCACCTCACTTTGCGAACCCCAGTCCCTGATGTTCTGTCAGTCTGCCTGTCAGACTGGAGCTGGATGAGCGCGAATTTCCTTCAGCTAAATGTTAACAAGATGGAAGCCATTCTCTTTGGCTCTCGTCAACGTCTTAAATCATATGTTCTCACCTGCTCCACCTACCCGATCTTCCCCTAAAACACTCCGAACCCGTATGCAACCTAGGTGTCAGGTTCGACCCCCAATTATCCTTCCTCCCCCACATCCGGTCCCTCACCAGCACAGCTTTCTTCCACCTCTGACGCATCGCCTGTCTCCGCCAATATCTCACCCCAAAAGCTGCTGAAACCCTGGTCCATGCCTTTGTCACCTCTTGGCTGGACTGAGACACCGTCTGAGCGCTCTGAGACACCATCCAGCATGGAGGGTGCTATATAAATCCGAGTTGTTGTTGTTGTTGTTGTTGCTGCTGCTGTTGTTGTTGTCGCTAAGTAAATGCAAGTTGTTGCCTTTCTTTACACAGATGGCAAACAACAGCTGGAATAGCGGTCTAGACTTAACCAGAAAGGATTAAAGCTTGATGCTGTGATGGGAGGATGGTATTTGCAGTGATAAGATCAAATGGGCTAAAGGGCCATTTTCACGCAAATGTTTCTTGTGATCTTTGTGAATGTTTGTGTCACCCTGGGGCTGAATGTGGACAAGCCCCAAATTCTCCTATTCATAGCCAGTAAAATTTGCTATTTATATAAGTTATTTTATATAATAATAGTAATCCTTGCATTTGGTATAGCTGTCGAAATGTCTCAAAGCGCTTCCAGAATATCTTGTAAAGTGGACTGTGTATATGTGCATGAAACGTGGCAGCCAATTATGCACAGCAGGGACTCGGAAACAGTCATGGATTGAGCAACCACATTTTTTTTGGAGGGCTTATTACCCCCAGAAAGCAATCCGCCAATCGACTAACAACCAAGTTCCTACTTACTGCTAGTTAAACTGAAGCGAGTGGAGTAAGGAAACTTGCCCATGGTTTTGTTCCTCCCAGGAATTGAACCCGGTCCTCTCACTTGCAAGGCGAGCGTGCCTGGCAAGTTATCGGTCTCCACATAGTATTTCTAAATTGACAAATTTAGTCTTAATTTGGAAGCTGAGCTTACACAGTTTTGAAAAGGGTTGGATGACTAAATTAAGAGTTAATTTTTAAGCGTGGGATTAAATATTAAGACAAAATGGTTTTACAGGCTGAAATTAGGTAGAATTTCGATCTCCAGCAGTTCATTGCCTGTTACAAACTCAACCTTTTACAGTCTCCTTTAGGAGCATTCAATACAACAACAACAACAAAATTATATTTATAGAGTGCTTTCACAGTCAGATGTCGGGGCCCGAGCATGGTGGTGTAGGGTCAGGGAAGCAGAGAGGTGGGAGGGCGACTGAAGGCACGATTGAAGAGGAGGGTCTTGAGACCGGCCTTGAAGGAGGCACAGGGAGGAAGCGAGGTGAAGGCACTGTGGGATGGAGTTCCAGAGTGTGGGGACAAGAGAGGCTGAAAGCTCGGCCACCGATGGTAGAGCGGGTCGGGCGGGAGAGATGGAGCAGACCAGAGCAAGCCATGGAGGGCCTTGAAAGTGAGGACGAGGATCTTGAATTCAATCCTCTGATGGGGAGCCAGTGGAGTCGAGCGAGGGTGGGAGTGATGAGATCATGGAGCCTGGTGCGTGAGAGTACACAAGCTGCAGAGTTTTGGATGATCTGCAGCTTGCGAAAGGAAGAGTTGGGAAGGCTGATGAGGAGGAAATTTCCATAATCTACCCTTGATGTGCCAAATGCCTGGGTGAGGCTTTTGGCAGCCTGGGGGTGAGACAGCAGTGGAGTCTGGCAATGTTGTGGAGGGAGTGGTAGCCCAAATGTGGGGGAGAAAGGACAGTTCAGGGTCAAACAGGTTCCTGACTGGCTTAGTGAGGTTGAGCGTGCAGCCGTGGATGCTGATGCTGCCAGTGCCCGAGGTGTGGAGGCCTCGGTCTTGCTGACATTCAGTTGGAGAAAGTTGTCCCTCATCCAGGACTTGATGTCGGACAGGCAGTCGGTCAGGACGCCAGTAGTCCTGGAGTTGAGGGTGGAGGCAGAGAGATAGAGTTGGGTGTCATCCGCATACATGTGGAAATTTACTCCATATCTGCGAATAACGTCACCAAGGGGGAGCATGTAGAAAGTGAAGAGGAGGGGACCGAGGACAGAGCCCTGAGGAACACTGAACGAGACAGGATGAAGAAGGGGGAATTTCTGTTGGACTTTGGACTCAGATGAAGGAGCATTAAATCAAATCAAATTCAATTAAAGTGACTCGTGCTGACTTGCAGAGAAATAGCACGGAATGTTTTCAGGTCAATTTGAAGAGCAATTGAGAAATCTGAGAGCTGTTCTGGGAAATGAGGAATTTTGTGGATTTTCCACTGTGTAGCAATCCAGTCATCTGATTTGATGTCCACAAATCTAAGGGGAACAAGATATTGCTGTTGCTGGATATGAGATGATACTGAGTACAGAAAAAGAAAGTGCACAGTTTTGAAATGCTTCAGAGGTTAGTATTTGCAGAAAGTGATTTTTTTTTGAGCTTCATCTAGATTTCTGACACATGTATAATTCTCATCACTATGCTTAACTGAACTGAGAATTCCACGCATCCCACATACTCATGGAAAACCCAGAGATAACTTGCCAGAGAATGGAATGTGCACTTTCTCCCTGGAGGGACACATCCTGCTTATTCCGGAAAATATTAGGTACAGGTTGGCAAGAGCCAAGGCTTGGGGACCCCAGAGTGTGTGTTGAGGAACTTCTGGAGTCTAACCAGCTAAAGCTGGTGGTCACAAACCTAATGATTGGAATCCTATTTTGCCAGGGACTGAGCTCTGTTTGTACAGCCCTCATTGAAACATGTGGGGCAATGCTAACTGGACAGTTGTCCATACATCTTTGATCAGACCAGAGCTGCTTCACATCTCCAAGACTTAGATAAATGTGCAATCGGTGCATTGTTGTCAGCCTGTCTTTTTTTCTTTACCTTGTCTTAAGAGCATTGCTTTCAAAATGCTTCCAGTGGTCAAATAGTCTGCGGACACTCACTGTCACTCACACACAATGAATAGCCACTTTGACGAGGTAATTAAAAGATTCTGGGGTGGGGGTGGGGGAGTCGAGGGGTGGGAAGGGAAAAGATGACTGAAAGCGCAGTCAAAGAGGTAGGTTTTGTGATGAAAAAATGATGTCCTCTCTCTCTGTGATCAGGGCTCGCTCTGCCTCCTCGTTCTCCTCGACCTCTCCGCTGCTTTCGACACAGTCGATCCCTCCATACTCCTCCACTTCCTCTCCTCCCTCACCTACCTTAATGGGACTGCGCTCACATGGTTCGAGTCCTACTTGACTAACCGCCAACAATATATCTCGACAAACCTGCCCCCGCCTGCTCACCTGTGGGGTACCCCAAGCCTCCATCCTTGGCTCTCTTCGTTTTATCATTTACATGCTCCCTCTCGGCGATGTCATCCGTAGACATGGGGTTAACTTCCACATGTATGTCCGTACCTCACACGCACAGCAGGTGAAACTCTCGTCCATGCCTTTATTATGACAGAAGAGTTCGGGGGCGGTTTATGGCTTGTCTGTGAGGACATCTCTCGATCCCTAATGGAACGTATTCGGGCTAATTTGTTTAATGGAGGTGAGCGGGTCTAAACTCGCTCAACTATGAAAAAAAGTGGAATAAACAATTGAAATTCTACACCATAGCTGATTGGGTTGTACTATTGAGCTCTATGGTGCTTAAGAACATTTCAGCAGACATCAACAACCCTTACGTATGGCAGATTTTAGTCATTCTTGGCTATGTCTGGGATGAGACTTGAAATGTTTCTTTTCTCAGACTGAGGTGACTATGCAAAGCCGTCTCATAGTACAGAGCTGTCAGCCTGGTTTTGGTTTTGTTTCTCAGTCCCTGGACAAAACTCACAAATGATCACATGATCCTCTCAATATGAACTTGTGCCAGATCGACTTCTGTAATCAAACTCAATCAAAGTTATACTTAATCTTGATAATAATCCTTGCATTTGCTACAGCATTTTATCACTGCTTTGGAACATCTCAAAATGTTTCACAGGATATACTGCAAAGTGTAATGATTGTATTTGTAGGTGTATGGGGTAGCTTATTTGGGCACAGTATTCTCATACAAAGAGCCATGAAGTGAATATTATTGGGAAGGATACTTCCCTTCTCTTTGCAATAGTGCAATGGGATCTTTACTACTACTACTAATCATAATCCTTGTATTTTCACGTCTTCTAGACGTCTCAAAGCGCTTCACAGAACATGCTGTAAAGTGAATTGACTGTATATTTGTGGGCGAACGCGGCAGCCAATTGCGCACAGCAATGTCCCACAAACAGTCATGGATTGAAAATGACCAATTTATTATTGTTTTTGGTTTTGGAGGGATTATTATTAGGCTCTGTGTGGAGTAAGGAAACTTGCCCAAGGTTTCGCGCTGCCTGGAATTGAACCCAGGTCTCTTGCCTGCAAAGCGAGTGCTCTAACCACTGAGCTACAGGACTCCAAATGTCCACCTAAACAGGCAGACTGCTGTGGTTTAACTTCTCATCCAAATAACGGCCCCATCATCAATGCAGTACTCCCCAGACTGCATTGTAGCATCAGCCTAATCTGTGAGTCCCTTTGTGGGGCTTGAACCCACTATCTTGAACCAATTGACTCAATGGTAAGAGTGCCACCAACTTTTCTAGGCTGACACCTTAGCCAAAAGGCTGAGAAGGAATCAAGTTACACTTGATCTTAATAATAGTAATTGGTTCTTTCCGCTACTAATTGTAAATAAGACACTTATTTATTTCACGAGTAATGAGGAACGGTTACATTTTTAACCATGCTCATCTTTTTCTTCTCCCCCGCAACCTCCCGTGCCTATTTTAAGCACCTTCCCCCAACATTTCTCAACTGCTAAAAACAGGCAGCTTCAGATCACTAAACTCTCCACTCAGACTTGCAAAGGTTGTTTTCACAGAATACTGAGATGTGATGTGTGATCAATTCAGTTCTCTACATTTCACAACTTCTCGTTGGTTTCTAATTTTAATCCAGTTTCTGTGAAAAAAATGAAGAAGTAACATAAATTGGGTTTGCATCTGCATACCTCTGTAAGCAGTATGTCTCCCCTCCCCCTATCCATTGGATACAGTTTACAATGCATCATTATATGTTCATTATATAAATGTATTCGTGAATGCTGCAAACTTAATTTCTTATGTTTCTTGGAAACTAACCTGCGAGTCAAGCACTGATTACCATCATTTGCTTGGACACAGTAACAGGACACAGTCCTAAGGATCACACAGAGAAGGGGTGAGCTCTGGTTGTGCTCGTCTCTCTTCAAGACCTGTGTGCAAACAGTGCTCCTTTATAAATCTGAGCTCCTGGAGATGCAGCAGAGGTGCTCCCTCCAGCCCATTTGCAAAGTCAGATAGCTGATGATGATAGCTGATGAGGTTCCCCATAATAGCAACTCCCAGGCACATTAAAACAAATCCCAGCCCTAACTCCTTGTCACAATTGTGACTTTCAGCCACAGTCAAAAAATGACTATAAGTCACAGTGTGTTTCTGGTCAGCCAGGTGTCTGACACACATGAAAACCCATCAGCATGATCAATAGTATCCAAGCCACACTGAGAGTTCCACATATGTATTCTACCAGCACATGGAAATTACCGTGTGTCTGGAATGGAATGCACACTCTCTCCCTGGAGGGGCAAACCTAAACCTACCTCGGTGACCGCACTAATGGCTGACTCCCCCTCTCAACTCTTCCTTGCTCAGCATCGAACCCCACCACTGTGCAGTGCTCCGAGATGCTATCGTGTGTGAAGGATGCTATATAAATACAAGTTGTTGTGTTGCTTACCTATTTACAGAAAGTATTAGGCACAGGTTCCTATTAGAATCCCTGCTCCCAGTCATCAGTCTACCCTTCCAAGTCTTCTGAAATATTGAAATGCAATTTTCAGGACCAGAAATAGGTATTTCCTCAAACTTTACTATTTTTATAAACTTTATTTTTTAAAACATTTTTTACATTTTATTTATTTTTATAATTTTTAATTTACTATTTGAGGAGGCTGTGGGAATCGAGGTAAAGGAATTTTACTTTATCTAGTGCTTTAATGCACAGGAACAGAAGAAATGCTGAGAAACTGCCTGCTTTAGCTACAAATCAGAAATAACAATAATCCTTGTATTTCATACACCATTTACAACATCCAAACATCTCAAAGTGCTTCACAGGCAATCGCAATATAAAATAATAATCCTTGCATTTTTTAAAGCACTTTATGTCATTGAAATCTCTCAAAGTCCTTCATAGGAATTTATTGTATTGTCAATCTGCGCACAGCAATGCTTCACAATCAACCATGAAATGAGTGACCAATTTATTGTCAAGTGTAATCACAGTGTACTTGCGGGTTCTGCGTTTACACTTCAAGTCAATTTCCACACAGCAATTAGTCTTGTTATTGCAATCGAGATGACATGGTTCATGCTTGCCTTTAAATATATCGTGAGTTTCACATTCAATTGCCATTGATTGAATTTCCCGGCCATAAATAAATAGTTTACTGTATGTAGCTTAAAGATTTTCCCCTATTAATCATTAACGTGGTAGAAAATCTGGTTTTTGGCTTGCCAGTGTGAAGTTTGAACTGGCCAGAATGTTTGCTTACATATAGTGAATGAGGGGGAAATTCTACTTTCCAGACAGTAATTTAATTGATTAGATCATCAGTTAAGGTTGAACTTGATGCATCTGAACATTATGTGTGTTCACTTGAGCTGGAAGTGATTGCTGGTATTTATTGTATTAAGCTTCAAAGGTTGAAGGTACCCAAAATTCCCCAGTATGTTTATAGAGAGAAAAGTGAAATGCCTTCATTGTGAAATTGAAATATACAGCATATCATCATCATCAATCTCCCTTGTTAGCAGAGGCCAATGAACATGTGACATCTATGAAATTTGCTGTCCCATTCACGTACAAAAACATAATAATAATATAATAATAATAATAATCCTTGCATTTGATATAGCGCTTTTCACGTCAGGAGGACGTCCCAAAGCGCTTCACAGAACACACTGTAAATCACCACACTTTACAGAAACATGCAAAGCACTTTAAGATCTTTCAAAGACGTGAAATTATATTAAATTATAGGTGTAATTTTGGCTCAATTAATAGCACACCCACTCAAGATCAGAAGGTTGTAGGTTTAAATCTTTGGGTCTAAATTATGTGGAAATCTCTATCAACAAAATAATTCAAAATGTAATGGAATATGGGGAAAAATATAAGATGTATTTTGCTAAGGTACTGTAGGCTTTATTTGTAGTCCAACCATTTTCATGTTATGTCAAAGTAGCAATAATTGAAAAGCAGGAATGTTTGTTTTAAGTAATACGCAACCAGATTATATGAATTCCTCATGCCGATGAGGGGCTGGAACCACAACCTTCTGACACATAGAGGCGAGAGCACTACCAACTGTGGTACCAAGCTGACACACACAGTTGTTGGGGTTTAACAAAAAACATCTTATAATTTAATTTGTTGAAAATTATATTTAATTGGAAAAATCTTTTCAAATATGTATCACATATTCTCTACAGGTTTCATATTTTCAGAATCTAAATGTTTTTTGAGTAAGTAAACAGAGAAACTTTTCTGATCCGCCGAATGGTCTTTCTGAAATATTCTGTCAACGCATTTTTCTATTAAAGAATGGTTTAATGATCCCTGAGGCTGGAGAAAGGTGTATTATACTGTATGATGTTCCAACTGTCTATTTTTTGTTGTTTCTGGTCAGCCAGGTGTCTGACACACGCAGAAACTGTCTGCTGTACTTTTAAATAAATCTGGATAGATTTATAGCATGAAAACACCTCACCTGGCCTAACTAGTTTGTGCCGGTGTTGATATTCTACATGAGTCTTGAAGTTTGCACACCCTCCCTGGATATGTTTAGCTAATATCAGAAAGTATTAGGTGCAGGTTGTCAAGAGCCAAGGCTTGGAGATCCCAAAGTGTGCATTGGGGTACAGCTGGAATGTAACTAGCTAAAACAGCTTAGCTTGTTATGTGAGCAACGTCTGGCAAGGTTCCTGCCGCTTGTCCAGCTTCAGTCACCCTACCTGTTAGGGTTTTGGCTTATAGGGTTAACATGAGTGGAAAGAATCCCTGCCGTTAGTCTGCCTAACTTCAAATCATACTATCATCAGCAATGCCCTGGATTTCTGCAGATCTGCCTGGCTCAGGAACTGGACTACTTGAGACTACCACAGAGGGTTGACTCAATTCTGAGATTCTGTCACCGAGTACGTCACCTTGGAGCCAGCTCAACTCCTAGGAGACCCTGCTTACCTACTCCAGTGAGGATCTGCCTGTCCTTGAGTGGACTTTAAAGATGCCATGGTACTATTTATAAACATTAGTTTCTCCATACTATCCTCCAGCTGATAAATGGTTCAGTCACTTCATGGCTACTGGACTATGTTTTGTGTAAATTGGCTGCTTACAAGTCAGTCACTAGATTTAAGAGTAATAACAGTAAAATGAAATGCTTTTTAACAATATAGGCGCTACAAAAATCTAAATTTTTCTTCCTCTAATAATAATAATCCTTGCATTTGATATAATGCTTTATCACATCATTGAAATGTCTCAAAGCACTTCATATATTGTAAATTGTATTGACTGTGTATTCTGTGGGTGAAACGTGGCAGCCAACATATATATATATAAAAAACATATATATATTATATATAGCCTCTGTATTGTCAGCCTAGGCTCTAAATTGCACCAAATGCTAAAAGTAGCAATCTTTTCGTTCAGAATTAGAATTATTCATTTAGAATGGGATTTCCAATGGTATTGCCCTCAATTACCCTCAAGGTGTCAGCCTGGCTCAATTGGTAGCACATAGCAGAATTGCTTCCAAGTCAGAAGGCCATTGGTTCAAATCCCGTTGCTGGGAATCTGCACTCACAGTCTAATCTAGGCTGATACTGTCAGACTGCTCCCCCAAGCCCTGCTGATGAGCCAGATTGGCTTTTCTGTCATTACAATACAATTGAACCACTGCGGACCGTCCCGGAGCAGGAAATACACTTCCAAGAATGCCACAAAAAACTGACTGAATTCTGACATTCTATTTCCACCTTGTAATCAGCTCAACGTTAAGGAGACCATACTTACCTTGATATTACAAATATTTAATTCAGAAGGGAGGGAGGGGGGGTGGGTGATTGATCACACTACTGAAAATTTACAGTCGAAACCAGCTGTCAATTTTTATCTGGATTCTGCAGTGATTGCTTGCACCACGCCTTCAGCTGATGGCTTGATTTGAACTTCATCGAAGTCTCCAAGCATGACCACAGTTGCTGCTTCCTCTGACTGTGACCTCGATTCAGTAGCCCACATATCCATTTCTCTTTATATGTGAGCAGAGATAGTCCATCTCAGCAGGTAAAATTTGATCATGGGGACCAGTATGGAGCTTCTACTCTGGGTTTAGGACTGTCAAGATAAGAACTGTTCTATGCTTGAAATAGGACATAGAATCATAAAATCATACAGCACAAAGAAAGGCCATTTGGCCCATCGTGTCTGCGCCGGTTCTGAAATGAGCAATCCAACTCAATCCCACTGGCCCTCTTTCTCTCCATAGCCCTGCAATTCCGTCCTCCCCAAATACCCATCTACTTCGCTCTTAAAAGTTGTTATTGAACAGGCTTCCACTACCATTTCAGGTAATGCATTCCAGATCTGAACAACTCGTTGGGTGAAAACATTTTTTCCTAACCTTCCCTCTGTTTCTTTTAATAACTAACTTAAATAGGTGTCCTTGGGTTACTGACCCACCTGCCAGTGGAAACATTTTTTCCCGGTTCAACCTATCAAATCCTCTCATGATCTTGAAAACTTCCGTTAAATCCCCTTTTAATCTTCTCTGCTCTAGGGAGAATAATCTAGTTTCGCTAACCTCTTCTCATAACTAAGGTCCTTCATTCCTGGTACCATCCTGGTAATCCTCCTTTGCACCCTCTCCAATGCCCTAACATCTTTCCTGAATTGTGGTGCCCAGAACTGAACGCAGTACTCTAACTGAGGCCTAACAGCATTTTATAAATATTCAACATAACCTCCTGACCTTTGAATTCTATGCCCCTATTTATAAAGCCTAGTATCCCGTATGCTTTTTAAACAGCTTTATCCACCTGTCCTGCCATCTTCAGAGATTTGCTTATGTGGACCCCCAGGTCTCTCTGTTTATTTGCACCCTTTAAGATTGTACCATCAGCTTATACTGCCTCTCCTCATTCTTTCTACCAAAATGCAACACTTCGCATTTCTCCACATTAAACCTCATCTGCCACGTTTCTGCCCATGTTACCAATCTGTCTAAGTCCTCTTGGAGTCTGGTGCTATCCTCCTCCCCATTAACTGCTTTTTCTAGCTTAGTGTCATCTGCAAATTTGGAAATTCTGCTCCCTATATTCAAATCCAGATCATTGATATAGATCAGAAAGAGCAGTGGTCCTAATACTGAGAGATTAATACACACCTCCCTCCAGAAGAAGAGATTGTTTTTTTTGCAGGGAAATAAGTCAAGGTTTTGCTAGTTTACTTTCCATTGGGCATACGATTTATCAAATAATTCTTGCATTTGATACAGCCAGTAATCCTGAAACATCTCACATGCTTTACAAGTAGTTTCTGTCATGTGTAATGACTGTGATGTCATGTGTCATCTATGTAATATGAGTAAAGAAAGGCTGTAATTCTCCTCATAGATCAATAACCTAGAAGCTGTGGATGAAACAGAAAGTATCAATATGATAAAGAGCAAAATTGTTGCATACGTAAGGGAGAAGGGAATAGAGGGGTGTAGGAGATGGGATTAGGGGTATGTAGGCTCATATAAACACTGGCACAAAGTAGTTGGACCGAATGGCCTGTTTCTGTCCTGTAATATTCTATGTTATGTCAAGCATTACTTTAAGTGTTGGTGATTTACTCATATTATGTGATATTTCCTGCAAGTAAGAGAACCAGTTGGGACAGATGAGTGGCTCTTACTCCACCTATATTTACATGAGATTTACACGCAGTTCTGCTTTTGGTGAAAAATAACACAATAGCAGCTGGAGTATTCAACATCACCTAAAAATACCCGAGACTAGTAGGTAAATATTTTGTTCTGGGCATTTACGCAATAGGGGAAGGAGAAGTGAATTGTTTCTCAGCGTAACCACAATTTTATTTATTATGCGAGACCCATGATCAGGGAAGTTTCATATTTTTCAAAGTGACATTCAGAGAAAACTTCGATAGTTTACTACCCTGTAATTTTACTCTAAAATGGTTTTAATCATAACAAAATAACATCTGTACAGCACCTTTTATGTCGTAAATTTTAATGCAATAGTGTTATTGGAACAGAAAAGGCAGCAGCAACAACAACAACAACAAAATTACATTTGTATAGTGCCTTTCACATCAGGAGGACGTCCCGAGATGCTGAACAGACAGAGTTATGGACCCGAGCTGGGGGTCGGGGTGGGTGAGGGTGAAGGGTGGGGGGGAAGCAGGGAGATAGAAAGAACGGTTGAAGAGGAGGGTCTTGAGGTGGGTCTTGAAGGTGGCGAGGGAGGGGGCGAGACAGAGGGACAGTGGGATGAAGTTCCAGAGGGTGGGGGCAGAGTGGCAGAAGGCCCGCCCGCCGATAGTGGGGCGAGCAAGGCAGGGAACATGAAGCAGGCCGGAGCCCGCTGAGCGGAGGGAGCGAACAGGAGGATAGGGGGTTAGGAGGACAGAGAGTAGGGGGGGAGCAAGACCGTGGAAGGCTTTGAAGGTGAGGACCAGGATTTTGAACAGTATCCTCTGTGTGATGGGAAGCCAGTGGAGTTGGGCAAGGATACGGGAGATAGGGTCGTGGAGCTTAGTGCGGGAGAGGACACGGGCTGCAGAGTTCTGGATGATCTGCAGCTTGTGAGTGAGGAGTTGGGGAGGCCGACAAGCAGTGAGTTTGCATAGTTGAGCCTTGATGTAGTGAAGGCGTGTATGAGGGTTTTGTCAGCGTGCAGTGTGAGACAGTGTCGGAGGCGGGTGACGTTGCGGAGGTGGGGGAAGGCAGAGAGGGGTCATAGCGCAGATATGGGGTAGAAAGAATAGTTGAGGGTCAAACAAGACCCCAAGGTTGTGGACTGGCTCAGTAAGATGGAGTGTGCAACCATGGATGGTGATGCTGTCAGTGCCTGAGGTCAGGAGGCGCTGACGGAAGCCAATCAGGAGGGCCTCGGTCTTGTTGACATTCAACTAAGAAAGTTAGCTCTCATCCAGGACTTGATGTCTGACAGACATTCTGTCAGGACAGCAGTGATCCTGGAGTCAAGGCTGGAGGCAAGAGATAGAGTTGGGTGTCATCCGCATACATGTGGAAGTTGACCCCATGTCTGTGGATGATGTCACCAAGAGGGAGCATATAGATCTTGAAGAGGAGGGGACCAAAGACAGTGCCCTGAGATGGTCCGGGGGCTAGAGGAGAAGCCATTTGAGGAGATGAAGTGCGGGTAGTGTGAGAGGTATGATCTGAACCAATCAAGGCCAGCGCCGTGGAGGTTGAGGTGAGAGGAGAGGTGATGGTGTGGATAGAGTGGTCGATGGTGTCAAAAGCAACAGAGAGGTCAAGGAGGATGAGGAGGCAGAGGGAGCTCTGGTCGCAGATGTCATTTGTCACTTTGACCAGGGCAGTTTCTGTGCTGTGGGCGGCACAGAAACCCGATTGGAGGGGTTCAAGAAGGGAGTGGCGGGAGAGGAAGGAGCGAAGCTGAGAAGCAACAACTCGCGCCAGGACTTTGGAGAGGAAGGGGAGGTTGGAGATGCGGGGCTAGTTAGGGAGTAGAGAAGGGTCCAAGGAGAGTTTTTTAAGGATAGGAGCAATGTCAGTGGTTTTTGAAGGGGTGGGAACAGTACCAGAGGACAGGGAGAGGTTAATGATGTCAGTAAGTAGAGTGGCAAGGAGGTGAAGCTGGGAGGTAAGAAGAGGGTAGGGATGGGGTTGAGCAGGCCACACAACAGAGCCTCGAAAGGCAAATTTTAGTTCAAGACCACACAATAAATTAAATGGGTCATGAAATAATAACTCTGGCAAAACCCCACACTAATAACATGACAGCTCCAGTGATTTACACTGCGTCTGCCCAAGAGTTGATGTTGAAACCAGAGGCTCTGAAATCTCTAAATTTCTAAAGGGATTTGCCTTAAGTCAGTTGTCTTAAAGGTTGAGATTGTGCAGAGGTTTTAAAAATTCTTAAAATCAGTATTACTTTGGAGGTCACGTTTCTACAGTTTTAAAAGCCGGCTTCCAATCTTTAGAGCTCAGGTCGTTGCTCATTGTCTGACCAGCTCCAGAACGTGGATTTGAAAATCCTGATGTCTCAAAGCTTCTGTTTACCTAGCAGTAAGTGGGAACCCGGTTGTTAGTCGATTGGCGGATCCCTTTTCTGGGGATAATAATCCTTAAAAAAAAATCAATAATAATTTGGTCACTCAATCCACGACTGTTTGTGGGACATTGCTGTGCGCAATTGGCTGCCACGTTTTGCCCACAAATATACAGTCAAATCACTTTACAGTATATTCTGTGAAGCGCTTTGAGATGTCTCGAAGACGTGATAACGCGTTATATCAAATGCAAGGATCATTAGTATTTTACAAAGTGCTTTCCGCAGAATGTATGATGTCATCACCTATATTTCACCTACATCACTTTTCCCTTACCCTCCTTCATTGAAAAACAGGGCAGAGGTCAGGGGCGAAACAACAGGGCAAAGGTCATGTATGGTGCCTAAATATAATAATAGTAATACTCCTTGCATTTGGTATAGCTCCTTATCACATTGTTGAGATGTTTCAAAGCACAGAATATACTGTATTTTTGGGGGTGAAACCGGCAGCCAATTGCACACAGCATTATCCCACAAACCATCGTGGATTGAGTAACTAAATTATTATTTATTATTATTTTTATTTGTATGGATTATTACCTCTGGAAAGCGATCTGCCAATTGCCTAACAACCTGGTCTCTACGTACTGGTAGGTATACAGAGGCGTGTGGAGTGAGAAAACTTGCGCAAGGCTTCGCCCTGCCCTGAATCGAACCAAGGTCCTCTCGCTTGTGACCCTGGGTCTTCTAACCAATACGCTACAGGACTCCAATGTGTTTGCTCCTGGCCTTTTTGGAGTCCTGTAGCTCAGTGGTTAGAGCACTCGCTTTGCAAGCGAGAGACCTGAGTTCAATTCCAGGCAGGGCGAAACCTTGGGCAAGTTTCCTTACTCCACACGTCTAATAATAATCCCTCCAAAACCAAAAACAATAATAAATTGGTCATTTTCAATCTACGACTGTTTGTGGGGCATTGCTGTGCGCAATTGGCTGCCGCGTTTGCCCACAAATATACAGTCAATTCACTTTACATTGTGTTCCATGAAGCGCGTTGGGACGTCCTTCCGATGTGAAAAGCGCTATATCAAATGCAAGAATTATTATTATTATTATTATTTTCCTGGCTGCATTAATTAGTTGAATTTAATGACTCGACTTAGTTGGTGACCCACCAGAGGGACATCAATGGCGCACATTCTGCATATCTACACTGGCCATTCAGTCACCAGGAGTGATGGTCCTGGGAGGAGCCTAGAGGCAAAACCCTCGGGGCCTCAAGTCAGCAGCCTCTTTCCCTCTGTAGGTCAGCCCACAATGTCAACACCTGCAGAATTACCCATGTGATCGATAGCAACGGTTATGATGACTTCTCTTCCTGCTGCTTAATAGAAACTTCAGACTTCTGACTGAGTTTCCCCCAGTTCTCTTTTTTTAAAAAAATATTTGTGTTGAATTAATTTCTAATTTTTTCCCAGAAAATATGTCCCCTGCTCCTGGCCTCAGCCTCCTCATGCTGGGAGCTATTCCTTTTGGCACTGGCTGCACTCCAATAACCTATTCACATTTGAGCCTTGCCAGTGAATATAGCTATTCAGAGGTGTGTGGAGTAAGAAAACTTGGCTAAGGTTTCTCCCTGCCCAGAATTGAACCCCAGTCCTCTCACTTGCAAACCCGGTTCCTCTAACCAATACGCTACAGGACTCCAATGGCTTTGCTCCTGGCTTTTTTCCTGCACCACAGCAAAGCCTCACCTCTCTTCATGTGGCAATCATTGACCAGTAAAACAATGCTGAAGAAGGATGAGGAGCAGGAAACCAGTCTGATTCTAATCTCCCTAACCAGGGAAAGCCTGGTAGCAAAGTGGTTAGCGCGTTCACCTCACCAGCGAGGGGACCTGGGTTCAATTCCCGGGCAGGGCAAAACATTAGGCAAGTTTCCTTGCTTCACACATCCTTGTTTACATAGCAGTAAGTAGGAATCCAGTTGTTAGTCGATTGGCGGATCGGTTTCCAGGGGTAATAATCCCTTCAAAAAAAAATGGTCACTCAATCCATGACTGTTTGTGGGACATTGCTAAGCACAATTGGCTGCTGCAATTCGCCCCCCAAATTTACAGTCAATCACCTTTACCAGTATATTCTGTGAAGGTCTTTGAGGCATCTCAATGATGCTATATAAAATGCAAAGATTATTATTATAAGACAAAGGCCAATTTTAACATTCCAACATAGCCCCAGTGGGACAAGCAAAATCGGTGCAGGCTGAGATTCATACCAGCAAGCCCCTGGTGCGGATCCCTGATTATCCAGTGTCTTGGGACGTCCTCCTGACGTGAAAGGCGCTATACACATGTAATGTGTTGTTGATGTTGATGCCTGCTCTAAGCTTCATTATGTAGACTGAGCTACTTAATTTCAATCAATATGTGACCCTTTAGCACTGGACATAACTGCTGGATTGACTTTGTATGTGAAAATCTTCAGTTCCCTTCAGTAAAGATATAAAGGCTCTATTTAGGTACAAATTGCTGTAACAGTGTAAATACAGACAAGCACATTTGATTTCCTAGTTTGCTTGTTTGGGATTCGTAAATTTCTTGTGGGGGAAAAAACACTTTTTTTAAATATATTTTTTATTTATCAAACCGTTCCAGCCAATTATGAATAAAAAGTAAACATCCACAACATGTAAAAGCCTATTTGCACACATCAGTTGGGCATATTTAAACCAGGTAATAGATTTGTTTTTTCACAAAATGGAAATTCATATAATAAGTTCACAGTGGTTGGTTTCTTTCACATTATTATTGTTCTATCTAAGCATTCACTGTGGCACAGCTGAGTGATGACGTGACTTAGCATAACCTAAACAAATAAGCCTGTGAGCTTCTGTTTTGAGAGGTAAACTGAACCTCTCTCCCTGCGGATTGCAGTTGCACTAGTAACATCACGTAAGAATGCTGCAGAATGCCTGTCAGAAACGAGCACCATGACAAAAGTGCAAAGACAGAATGCACAGTTGTTGTGTCTATTGGAAAGTCCCTTTCTCAAAGAATTAGACCACGTCTGAGCAGCAAAATCCCCTTGTTCCCCTGAAGGGCAGATGAAGAACTGGAAAGTGCAACACCTCAGTCTGGTAAAGTTACAAGCCTGTGGTGTGGGCTGATAAAGTGATTTTCCTGTAAAGATATCACTGAGATCAGTATTTTTCCTAGCATTACCCCCAAATGATATTGCTTTACGTCAAGAGGGAGATTGTTTCCTGATAGCTTCTCAATTGGGGAGTGAACTACTTAGAAGAGGAAAGGAATAATTTAGATTGATAAACTGTGAGGAGAAAATGTCAAATTCAAAAACACAATCATCATTGGATACTAATTTGATTTTAAAAAGAGCAAATTGTTTTATATATATATACACACACAAACATACGCGCACACACATAATAATAATAATAATCCTTGCATTTGATATCGCACTTTTCACATCTTCTCGACATCTCAAAGCGCTTCACAGAATAATAATAATAATAATAATCCTTGCATTTGATATAGCGCTTTTCACGTCGGGAGGACGTCCCAAAGCGCTTCACAGAACACACTGTAAAGTGAATTGACTGTATATTTGTGGGCGAAACGCGGCAGCCAATTGTGCACAGCAGTGTCCCACAAACAGTTGGGGATTGAAAATGACCAATTTATTATTGTTTTGGAGGGACTATTATCAGGTGTGTGGGGTAAGGAAACTTGCCCAAGGTTTCAATCTGCCTGGAATTGAACCCAGGTGTCTCGCTTGCAAGGCGAGTGCTCTAACCACTGAGCTACAGGACTCCACATACACACACAGTAGGTATATTTTCATGCCAAAGACAGCAAACATACAATGGTTTGGTATAATGAGTTCCCATCTTCTATGCACTGTCACATCATACAACAACAAAAGAATTACATTTGTATAGCACCTTTCACATTGGGAGGATGTCCCAAGGCTCTGGGACCTGTTCTGAACCATTCTCTTTCCCCTTCCCTCCCTATGTGCTCCAGACAAATAATTTAAGAAGGGAATTCAACAACTCAGAGGCTTATATAGGTCAAAGCTGTATTGACTCAAAATACTGCAGCATTTTGCAAAAGAATAGCAATACTTTGCAAAAATCCCCTTACAGGAAATCCCTAAAAGTTTCTGAGCCGACTCATCGCTGAACTTTTTGTTTCATTTCAAATGTTTCCAAGATATCATTTTATGTGCTACATAAATGCAAGCTCTTGATTTTTTTATATACACAGCATATTTGCTTCAAACGAATTTTCTACTAAGAAGTTAAAGTTCAGGTTCTCACGCTGAACATATTATTTTTAACCAGAAAGTTGTTACGGTCTGGAATGCAATGCCTGAAAGGCTGGTTGAAGCAGATTCAACAGTAACTGTCAAAAGGAAATTGGACGTACACTTGAAAATAAATAATTTGCAGGGCTATGGGGTAAGAGTGGGGAAGTAAGATTAGTTGGTAGTTCTTTGAAAGAGCCGGCACAGACACAATGGGACGAATGGCTTCCTCCTGTGCTATAAGATTCTATGATTTATAATTATAATAATTACTCCTGGTCATCTTCAGCCAGTCACAGTTTGTCATCTAATCCATCTGTGACTGAGATTTGCTGTTCTTCCTCAATCTCCTCCATCCCTCCACAGCCTTTACATGTCAACTATTCCATATCATCTCTTTGGCTCACCTCCGTGGCACTGAATGTTTGTAGTTTCTCTCTTACTTGTCCCAACAACCATATTTCTCACATTAGCTTCTCATCCCTTGCCAACCCTTGCCATGCAATTAGGGCTCTGTCTCTGGTCCTCTCCTATGGTTTTCTCTTGGTGACATGATTTTCAAGCTAGGGCTCAGTTCCCACATGAAAACCAACAGCACCCAAGCTGTACTTCTCTATTCAACCTTTCATGATGCTATTGCTGTTCTAATGAACTTCCTATCAATAATAATTCTTGCATTTGATATCGCGCCTTATTGTGTCGTTGAGATCTCAAAGTGCTTCACATAATATACTGTAAAGTGAATTAGCTGTATATTTTATGGACAAAACTGAACATCAAGTCCCAGATAAGCCTGAACTTCTTCAATTCAACATAAATTGAGCCTGAAATATTTAGGCAAGGCTTCTCTTGCTCTTTGCCCCTCTGGGGATAATACAGAGGATTCTGCCTTACCTCAGAGTGAGTTCATCCAGTACCTGCTGATTAAGTTCAAAGGCCATTTGATGCACTTGAAAATGATTGTCACTAACAGTGAATCTGCTTGTTACCTGGTCACATGGATAACACAAGGACTTTTTAAAGCCAGATTTGAGTGGCGGGGATGGAGTATTTCAAAGAATGTTTTAACCTCATTCCTTAACACACAGTTATTGCACTATACAGTACATCCTGTGAAGCGCTTTGGGACATCCTCTAAGAAGCAGGAATTTGTTCGAGTATCACAGTTTTGACAATGTTGAACCAATGCTGGCTATTGTATTAATCTTTTCTAGCTTCCATCAGACTGGTGTGGCACTGAGCAATACCACAGAGTGTTCAGTGGCTACAGTGCTGGCTTTGCTGTAGCATCAGGAGTTTGAAATTACAAAGCCTTCCTCCTTATTCCAAGTGCGAGGTCTTCACATCAATGAATGATCCATGTTTGTCTTTTTGTCTAGTCACACAAAGAGAACAGAGTATAAGCACTCGCTGCATCTTAGTTTTAATCCTATGACCCGATTGCTAGCCACGCAGCAAGGATCTGATACAGATTTATTTTTAATCAAAACACAATGACAACATGTTTTTTACATATCCTGAAACACAGGTGTATGTATGTAAAGCTAACAACTTGTTTTGAAACCGAAAATCAAGCTTCATGTCGATTTGTTTTGTATTGTTGTAATGTATACCCTGTAGCTGGTATATAACGCTTTCTCAGGAAGGAGCTTCAACCCATAGACTATGCCTTCAGATGCCATAAGGTAATTCTGCCAGCATCATACACACCAGCAGCTATGAACCAAATTCAGTGATAAAACAAGGAAATGATGTCTTACATGTTTTGTGCTGCCGTCGCCTCATTTTTACGGTCCAGAAGAGGAACAGAATGATCACAATGAGAATTACTATTGGAGCAGTTACCACTGCTATAATGATGTAAATTCCTACAGCTGAAGGAAAAATGTCAGCCTCTTCATGTGTCCCTTTGATATCTAGATATTTAAAAAAAAAGTTAATTGAAAATGGGTCAGTGTTTATAAACATCGTAGTAACATAGGAACAGTAGTAGACCATTCAGCCACTCGAGCCTGTTCCCGCCATTCTACTGGATCATGGCTGATCTGTACCTCAACTCCATTTACCCATCTTTGCTCCATATCCTTTAATACCCTTAGCTAATAAAAATCTACCAACCTCGGTCTTAAAAATTTGAATGGATCCAGCATGCACAGCCTTTTGGGGAGAGGATTCCAGATTTCCACTAACCTTTGTGTGAAAAAGTGCTTCCTGATTTCACCTCTAAATGGCCTAGCTCTAATTTTAAGATTATGCCCCCCTGTTCTGGATTCCCCATCAGAGAAAATAGTTTCTCTGTCTCCACTCTATTGAATCCCTTTATCATTTTAAACACTTCAATTAGATCACCCCTCAACCTTCTGAACTCAAGCAAGGTTTATGCAACCTGTACTCATAATTTAGCCCTTCAAGCACTGGTATCATTCTGACGAGTTTACAGGTTAAAAATGCTACAGAGAAACTTTGATTTTCCATGGGAATCAACAATGGCACCATTGAAGGTGCAGAACATATAAAAGAGTATTTTAAAATCGCTTTATTTAAAATAAGATGACTTGTTTCTTTTTGTAAAACAAATTGACTGTTTTAACTGAACAAAATCATTCATTAAAAAAACGTTACCTGTAATGCGTAAATCGGTTGACGTAGTCCTGTTCAGTTCTTTATTCCAAAATGTACACACATACGTCCTGTTGATATTAGCTTTAACTCTCAGAACACTTTTGATGTTATACAGACCCTGGTTGTCAGTAAAATAGGTGGTATTCGCTGTCTCATTCAGGCCACAACCATTCCCATCGAGCCAGGCCACTGTAGCTAGAGGGTATCCCATGGATTGACAAATGAACTCGGTCTCTTCCTTTTCTTTTGTGACAGAGGTCTTTATGTTTTCATAAGAGGCTGTAAAACACACATCAGAAAGTTTGACAAAGTGATTTAATCCATCCTATCATTTTTAAGGCATTTCAAAATATTGCACTTGTCATTTACCTTTTGCAGTAGGCTTTACATTTATAAAACCTAAAACACTTCTTATTAAAACGGTGCAATCATTTCCTCTGTTAGGGGTCTCCCCATAAAATAATGCTCACATTCGGTACACGACCTTTCACGTTTCGTCCACAAAATATACAGTCAATTGACTTTACTGTATAATCTGTGAAATACTTTGAGATGCAAGAATAACGTGATAAGGCGCTATATCAAATACAAATATTATTATTAAATAATCTCCTCTCCAATGATGTATCTCTAACTCCTGTTGACATGAACTATGCAATCTATATCTCAGCTATCCTGGATGTCAAAAGGAAAATATTTGCGTCTCCAACTTTGTCAACCCTCAATCTGATTCAAAATCTCCCCAAAACAGAGACGAGGAAAGATTGCCTACCTGTGACTTTCAGTGCAGTATCTTTATAATCCACTCCATTAAGGTCAATGGCACAGCGGTAGGTTCCTGCATCGGAGACTCTGACTTGTGAAATTTCCAGCAATGCACGGCCACTGTACAGCTCATCCCACATGAGGAAGACTCGTTCTTTGTATTCAGATGGCTGGTCCTGAAGCATTTCCTTTCCTTCACGCATTCTGTAAATCTCCTGCAAGGATCCATCACCCAGAATGTGGTACCAGTACACGTTTAGCTGATTCGCATTGAAGTTGGAGCCTACTGGAAACCTACATTCCACAGTGATGTTATTGCCGTAGGATGCAGTGTAGAATTGTCTGGGAGAGGTGACCACAAAAAGAGCTGAAACAAGAGAGTAGAGTTACACAGCTGCTCAGGTACAAGGCGGCTCAATTTAAGAAAAGAATTGAAGTTAGACACTTGAGTTAGTGATTGAAAGATAAAGGCCTCTGGTGCACATGCACAAGCCAGCGATCCCGACTACCCTATAATAATAATAATAATCCTTGTACTTGATACAGCGACTGATCACATTGTTGTGATGTCTCAAAGTGCTTCACAAAATATATCATAAAGTGTAGTGACTGTATATTTGTGGGCAAAATGCGGCAGCCAATTGCGCACAGCATTGTTTCACAAAAGCATATACCGAACATTGGATGTATATGTTCCCATCTTGAAACGAATACAGCCTGTAATTTATTTGGGTCAGCTGGGTGGCTGACTCCTCAAACAATGATTTCTAATACATGAAGAAACTGCTGGCTGTAATTTTCCACGTGTTTGTGTTCCAATAGACAGGGTAAACTTTTATGTCCAGAACCTTATGGCTGTGACGTATTTTGTTGATCATCAAGCCAAGATCTATTAATGCCCAACTATTGAAAGGTTTTTGGAAGTCAGAAAAGATGATTGTCATTTCATCTCAATACCTCTCTGGATGTCCCACCCACCAACTGAAGTCAGGAGCTCATCATGTAGGACTTAGAGGGGTGGGGGTTAACAATCTCTGTGACAACAACGTCTTAACATCATACCTGTCAGTAAGGGCAAGTGAGCTCCCAGTATGCAAAGCAGCACTGAAATCTTCATTGTGCCTGCGTTTTCTGAAAGACAAACGTGTACATGTTTATAATTATGTGAGTATTTCAGACAGTAATTCATAAGTTGACAGTGTGCTGAGAAGGGGTTAGTCACTATCAAAATCCTGACTTTGGTTGACTTTCACAGAGAGAATCACGCAGGTTCTTAAAGTAGCATTACAGTCCAACAGCAAATGCACAGATGATTAGAGGGCACATGGAAGAAAAAATCTGGCACAGTAGAGTTCCATCTTATTCTATTTTATACAATACAAATTTAAATAGCATCTTTCATGTCATAAGGATCTTTCAAAGGTCTTAACCATACTGGCTTGCCACCCAAGCTTGGGGTAGGAGCCGAGGGGGATAGGCAGGGGAAAGATGATCAAAAGCACTGTAATTTTATTCAGCTACTTGATCTATCATGTATCTTTTGATTGTGTCGCACACTATTGCCTGTTAGAACAGAACACGATTTGACAGAAAAAACCCTTACAGTTGTCTGATTGGTGCCATTTTCTAGCCTAGTTTGTTGGTTCTCATATGCCATAGGACAAAAGCAAAACTACTCCATTATTTTCAACTAGAATATGACTTAAAATTGTAGATGACAAATGACAAGAAACTAAATATTTATCTCAAGGAATTTTCTGCCTCAAATGAGTTACAGCCACTTGTGGGTCTTTCAGCTGCTATGAACAATCAAGCTCTGAGCTCAGCACTGAGACACGATTTAAATTTGTCAAGCCACATACTAACACATTATATGCCTCATGTTTGACTCAATGCTTATAAGATTGAAAAAGCTTAAAGAGCTTCACAGATAAGTGATAAGTGTAGTGACTGTAGGCAAATCTGACAGCCAATTTGTGCATAGCAAAGTACCACAAACAGTCATAATGTGAATGATCAATATATCTGGAGGCTTGAACCCACAACTTTCTGAGAAACAACAACTCGTGGAGTCCTGTAGCTCAGTGGTTAGAGCACTTGCTTTGCAAGTGAGAGACCTGAGTTCAATTCCAGGCACAGGGCGAAACCTTGGGCAAGTTTCCTTACTCCACACAGAGCCTAATAATAATCCCTCCAAAACCAAAAACAATAATAAATTGGTCATTTTCAATCTACGACTGTTTGTGGGACATTGCTGTGCACAATTGGCTGCCGCGTTCGCCCACAAATATACAGTCAATTCACTTTACAATGTGTTCTGTGAAGCGCTTTGGGACGTCCTCCCGACGTGAAAAGCGCTATATCAAATGCAAGGATTATTATTATTATTATTATTAACTTGCATATTTAATATAGCACCTGTCACCCAGGTCAGTGTCCCAGAGCGCTTAAAGCTGTCACACAATCACCTGGAAGCATACTACTAACAGTCTAGAACATACCCACCCCCCTGCCCCCTCCCCACCCCAATGCCTTCAAAGCCCTCCATGGCCTTGCTTTGCCCTACCTCTGTGACCTGCTAATTCTATATAGACCAATCTGCTCCCTCCGCTAAGGGGGCTCTAGCCATCTCCATGTCCACCACCCCCACCCTTTGGAACTCCATTCCACGGTCCCCTTGCCTCGCCTCCTCCCTTGCTTCCCTCAACAACAACTTGCAATTATATAGTGCCCCTCATGAAGAGTAGCATCCCAGAGCGCTTGAAAGCCTGTCTCAAGACCCTCCTCTTCGACTGCGCCTTCGGTCACCCTCCTATCCCAACCCTCCTTGCCCTCCACCCCTCCTAATCCCAACCCCAGCTCGCGTCTAAATCCCTGACTGTCCAGCGCCTTGGGACATCCTCCCAATGTGAAAGGCGCAATACAAATGTAATTTGTTGTAGTTGTTGACCACCTCCCTGATTTTCCCAAATGCATCAGCAATCACAGTCTTTCTACTCAGGATCATTTACCCCAACAGACACAGCTCACAGACAGGTCTACTTACTGTCAATCTGTCAGTCTATCTGGGATGAAGGTGAATCTAGCGGCATGTATTAATAGCCAGTTTGCTTACCTCGGGAGCCTGGCTCTAGCGATCTTGGTAGGTTGTGTGTAAACTGTACAGTGTGTTTATTTGCTCAATCCTTGCTTCATTTAAATGCTGGGGGAGAGCTTGTGGTATTTCCCTCCAAACCAGGAAATCACATGCATCATTCCGCCTCCTCGCCCTAGAGATTTACTGGCATTTATCAGGTATCAAACTTTACAGATATGATTGAATCACGTGAAATGCATTACAAATGCACACAACAAAGATCGTCTTTAAACCCCCTGGAATAGAGAACTTGGTGTCTTCTGCCTGCTGTAGCAATGGGTTGTCAGTGTTCTCTCCACACCAGTAAAGCAGCTTGTATTTTGCTGCAGTATTGATTCCCCAATTTTGTTAAACCAAAACTAAACTAGGTCACAGCTAAAAGGATCACACTTCATGCTTGCTTTCTCAGCTGGAGTGAGTCACTATGCCATTCACACCTTCATCAAGGAAAAAGCTGCTTCTGCAGGATTCACGTTCAGTGGTGTAAATAATGATAATTTGATGCCTGGGGCTACAACCACAAATCTTCTCAGAGCAGCCAATTAGCACACAACAACAATAATAATAATCTTTGCATTTGATATAGCGCTTTTTACGTCTTATCGACGTCTCAAAGCGCTTCACAGAATAGACTGTAAAGTGAATTGACCGTATATTCATATACAATGACAACAACATGCATTTATACAGCCCCCCTCATGCAGGCTAGGGTAATTGCAAATGACCTGCAAATAGCCGTGAAGTCAATTTTTATCTGTGGGATTGTTGGCCACGACAATAGGAGAAATTTTCTTTTCGAATTATGCAAAGGGATTTTGAATGTCCAGCCCAACAAGCAGGGGGGACCTTGGTTTAATGATTCATCTGAAGGCTGGTACATCACTGGTTTGCCCAGAATATGGTTGGATTTCCTTTTTTGGTAAACAAGTAGATTTTATTGCTTTGCGGGCAAAAATAAGAAATTGGGAATGTAACGGGTAAACCCCCAAACACAGGTAAAGGTTGCAATGTTATAAGCCTGTTGTATAACATTACGTCACTGTAAACAGTGAGGTGGTAGTGCTGTGCTCCCAGGGACTAAAATCTAATGATCTCCTCCAACTCCAATGTTTCTTTCAGGCAGGGTGTGCATTTTCATGAATTCAACTTCTTGTGCAAATTGCACACAAATTAGCAGCCATGTTCGTCCATGTAACACACAGTTACTACACTTCACAGTATATCCTGTGGAGCACTTTGAGATGGCTCGACTATGTGATATAAGGCGCTAAATCAAATGCAAGGATTTTTTTATTATTATTGTTATTTTTATCGTGTGAAGTGCTTTGGAATGTTCTCCCAATGTGAATGGTTCTGTGTCAAATGTTAGGATCATTATTATTCTAATGGGGTTTCTGACCTGTTTACTGTCTTGAACGTGCTTTTCAAGGTTGATGTGCTGAGTGTCTTCCTGGTCTACAAATTGTTTTCTACCAATCAAATCCCAAGGCGATTGGATTATTGACTTGACTCAAACCAGGCACTCACTCGCTCGGATTTCCCTCACCTCCGCAATAATGCACACTTCTGCCCTTAGCTCTCGCTATCTGTGATGAGACCTTCATCACTATACCATTCACACCTTCATCATGTTCAGGGTTGATTACTTGAACAACCTGCTTGTCAGACTCCCCAGCTCCTCCTTCCACAAGCTAGAGAACATCAGGCATCAGTGAGCCCGTCACTCTATCCTCACTCATTTCTACTGGCTCCCCATCCCCAGCAGATTGAATTCAAGATCCTTCCTTTCAAATCCCTCCGCAGCTTTGCATGACCCTTACAACCTCTTTCAACCCCACTGACCCAGCTGCTCCCTCCCTTCAGCAACTCCTGACCTGCTTCATGTTGCGTGTGTGTGAGCCGCTCCATTATCGGCGGTCGAGCTATCAACCATTCTGCTGCCACTCTCTGGAATGCCACCTGTCCCTCCGGCTCACTTACTCACTCCCAACCTCCCTTCTCCGCCGCCTCCCACTCCCTCCCTTGCTCTCTTCCACCCCATCATTATAGCTCACCTTAAGACCTACCTTTCCAACCGTGCTTTTGGTCACCCTTCCCCCACCCCACACACACATACACATACTGTCCGCACCTTCTGCCCCCCCACTCCCATTGTGAAAGATGGTGTATAAATATAAATTGTTGTTGAACTCTGTGTTGGCAAATGCTCCGAGACCTACCCCATGTGAAGCACTAAGAACAAGTTGTTGTTGTAATGTCTGTGACCCTGGACAAATATATTTTTCAGTAACAGTGATAAAGGATCTCTTTTCAACTTGGCTGTTGTCTTTCGTTCACTTAGTTTCTGAGTTTTCAAAAGGGGAGCTATTTTGTGTAAGTTCTGAACCAAAACTATTGACTTGTGCATTTCCAGTTTTACTTTAGTCAGAAACATGACTTGGCATCTGTTACTGTAGAGGCAGTAGCTTCCCGTTATTAGACAAAGAAAACACTTC
Organism: Callorhinchus milii; assembly: GCF_018977255.1. Classification (NCBI taxonomy): domain Eukaryota; kingdom Metazoa; phylum Chordata; class Chondrichthyes; order Chimaeriformes; family Callorhinchidae; genus Callorhinchus; species Callorhinchus milii. The sequence goes on along the minus strand of NW_024704742.1, from coordinate 84,299,483 downwards.
CTTGTTAGAGAAGTGATCCTGAGAAACAATTCCTTTTCACGAAAGATTTTACCATACGCACAATTGTGAGACTCTGAATGAGACTGGGGGAAACGTGGGAAATCCAAGCATACCACTGCTTAGGTCACCCTGACATCAGCTATTACCAGTTATTCTTCTGCAGATGGGAAAAGATTGGCCTACACAGAGACTATTTTTGGATGCAGTAGTAATGTTATAATAACTAATCCTTGTGCTTGATATACTGCCTTATCACATCTTCAAGATGTCTCAAAGTGCTTCAAAACATAAACTATAAAGTGATGTGACTGTGTGTATTTTGTGGTGAATTTTCTGTGCTGGATCGTTAGGTGAGTGATGAAATTCACACTCATCCCAGTCCCGAATATGAAATTTGATAAGCAAGGTCAGAGTTTTGGGCTTATCTTAAGACAAGAGTGGTGAGGTAGAGCCTGGTCTCATGGAAACTGACCTCATGTCTCCAGATGTTGTCACCAAGGGGAAGGATATAAATAATAATAATAATCCTTAAAGTTGATATGGGTCTTTTCAAGTCGAGAGGCTGCCTCAAAGTTTTACTAGAGTATACTGTAGAGTGCAATTGTATATTTGTAGGCTGGCAATTTGCACACAGCAGTGCCCCACAAACAGCCATGGAATGAGTGAAGAATTTTATTTTGGGGATTATTGTTCAGGACGCAGGAAAAAATTCCCTTCTCTATTTGAAGGGTGCTGTGCGATCTTTAACATTCACCTGAACAGGTAGATGGGATCTTGGTTTAACATTGCATTTGAAGGATGGTACCTCCGACATCGCAGTACTCCCTCACCGCTTTATTGGAGTTTCAGTGTACTTTGGAAAAGGAGCTAACCAACCCTGAGGTGCACCTGGGTAAATGCCAGGAAGAAATGTTCTACCTAAGCATTGCTGGATCCAGACGAGTTGAGGCTAAGATAATAATCCCTCCAAAACAAAACAATAATAAATTGGTCATTTTCAATCCATGACTGTTTGTGGGACATTGCTGTGCACAATTGGCTGCCGCATTTCTCCCATAAATATACAGTCAATTCACTTTACAGCATAATCTGTGAAGCGCTTTGAGACGTCGAGAAGACGTGAAAAGCACTGTATCAAATGCAAGGATTATCATTATTATTATAAGGTTTAAGTCAAAATTACAAAATAAATTCAAACAAAAGAAAATTATAGCTCAGAAAATCGGAAAAAATACAGAATTTAAGGTGGAATCCTGTAGCTTAGTAGTTAGAGCACTCAACAACAACAACTTGCACGTACATAGCCAGAACTGGCCAGGCTTGTAAGCAAGAGGACCTGGGTTTGATTCCTAGGCAGGGTGAAACATTGGGCAAGTTTCCTTACTCCACAAGTCTAGCAGTAAGTATAGGAACCTGGTTCTTAGTCAATTGGAGGATCGCTTTTCCAGGGCTAATAATCCTTTTCAAAAAATAATAGTTTGGTCACTCGATCAACGATTGTTTGTGGGACAATGCTGCAGGCAAAATATATAGTTAATTCATTTTACAGTATATTCTGTGAAGCGCTTTGACACTTCTGGAGGACATGAATAAGTCGCTATATCAAATGCAAGAATTATTATTATTATTAAACACAATTTTACAGGCAAAAGTGAAATAAAGTTGCAATATTTTCAAAGAAGAAAGAAACAACATTAACTGGAGAAATGGGAAGATAAAAATATTTCAAGGAACAACAACAACTTGCATTTATATAGTGCCCTTCACGCGGGCCAGCACTCAACTCTATTTTTCCACCTCTCTTTGCGACCGCCCCAGTCCCCTGATGTTCTGTCAGTCTGCCTGTCAGATCTCAGGGGCTGGATGAGTGCAAATTTTCTTCAGCTGAACGTTGACAAGACGGAAGCCATACTCTTTGGCTCTCGTCAACGTCTAAAATTTCACGGCTCTCACCGCCTCCACCTACCCAACCTCCCCCTAAAACTCTCTGAACCCGTACGCAACCAAGGCGTCAGATTCGAACCCCAATTATCTTTCCTCCCCCACATCTGGTCCCTCACCAGCACCGCTTTCTTCCACCTCCGATGCATTGCCCGTCTCCGCCAATACCTCTCCCCAAAAGCCGCTGAAACCCTGGTCCATGCCTTTGTCACCTCTCGGCTGGACTATTCTAATGCCCTCCTCGCCGGTCTCCTCTCCACTACCATCCATAAAATCCAAATGATTCGAAACTCTGCCGCCCGCATTCTCACCCGCACGAAACTCCGCTCCCCGATCACCCCAGTCCTTGCCAGACTGCACTGGCTGCCTGTCCCTGAGAGGATCGATTTCAAGATCCTCACCCTTGTATGCAAGTCCCTGCGCTACTCTGCACCCTACTACCTCTCTGACCTCTCTCTTCAAAACAGCATCCGTTGCCTTCGTTTCTCCGGGTCTGGCCTCCTCCCCGTCCCCCGAGTCCTCCGCTCCACCCTCGGCGGCTGTGCCTTCAGCCACTATGCCCCGAGGCTCTGGAACTGCCTTCCTCCCCCCCTTCGTCTCACTCCCTCCCTTCCCATTTTCAGGTCTCTGCTGAAGACCTTTCTCTTCGATCGCGCCTTTGGTCACCTTCCTCCCCCTCTCCCTGGCTCGGTCCCGGGATCCATTACTGTAAAGCGCTCTGAGATGCCGTCCGGCGTGGAGGGCGCTATATAAATCCAATTTGTTGTTGTTGGAGTGCTTAACAGTGACGGAAACTGACTCTCAGCCGGGGGGAGGGAGTAGATGAAGGTAAGCACATTTGAAAAGGAAGGTCTTCAGTCATGATCTAAAAGAGGGGAAGGAGGGAGCAAACCAGAGGGACTGGGGGAGAGAGTTACAAAGCTTCAGGGGTTAATGGCTGAAAGCGCAGTCACTGAGGGTAGAGTAGAGGGGATGAGGGACAAGCAGTAGTCCAGAGCCAGACGAGCGGAGACAGCGGGTAGTGGAATGGGGAAAAAGCAGGATAGGTATGGTTGGAGGTAGGCAACGTGAGGTGGGTAGGTCTCGGAGACTGGTTCAGGGAGCCATTGGTCTTGGGAAATGTGAGTAAATTTCCAGAATTAATTCAACATCAATATTGAAATGAATACTGAAATGAAATGGAGAAGGGCTGCACTTATTTCACTACTTGCAACACAGTGGTGACGAAATGTAGACAGTATTGTTTTCGAGGAGACAAAACCCCACCATCTTGGCCTCTCCTTCTCCATCTTCAAAGCCGCTTCAAAACCTATCTACTCTTTCAACCACCTTTACCCCCCCATCCCAGGACAGACTCCCAGTCAGTTGCGTGAAGTACTTTAAGATGTTCTCCCAATAGAAAGGCACAATCTAAATATAAATTTTATTGCAACATTTCAGTAGGAGTGGCAGAATATTGGATGCTCTCATTTTATTTGTGGCTCTTTCATGTAGCATAGCGCCATCTACTGACATCTAATTATGTAGCATAGGTGACAGTTAAAAGTGATCGAGTTACACAGAGCACCCGATGGATATAGTGTTTTATTGTTGAAACTACTGAATGCAAAAGATTCTCGGTAATATTAGTTATTATCAACTGAGTATCGAATGCACCCAAAGAATGAGGGAAATGGGCCATTTTACTGGAACAGAGAAGGTTATGGAGGTCTTTAAAATTCTGAGGCATTTTGGTCGAGTCACTTGGTTGATGAGTCAGTGACTAAAGGGAAACAATTTAAAATAGCAAAGGGGGAGATCAGGAAGATTTTTTTGTTGGTTACCTAACTGTCATGTGACCACATACAAAACCTCATCACCGTGCTTAACCATGTGGAGTCCTGTAGCTCAGTGGTTAGAGCACTCGCCTCTCAAGCGAGAGAACTTAGTTTGATTCTCGACAACAACAACAACAAGATTCCATTTATAGAGCGCCTTTCATGTCGGGAGGATGTCCCAAAGCGCTGTACAGTTGGGTCAGGACCCGAGCAGGGGGGAAATGGTCAGGGTGAGGGGAGGGAAGGGAGGGAGCGAGGAGGGGGTAGAGAGTCGAGAGGGGAGCTGAAGGCACGGTCAAAGAGAAAGGTTTTGAGACCGGCCTTGAAGGAGGAAAGGGAGGAGGCGGCGAAGGCACTGGGGGATAGAGTTCCAGAGCCTAGTGGCTGAGAGGCTGAAGGCCCGGCCACCGATGGTAGGGCGGTTGGGGCGGGGGATGTGGAGCAGACCGGAGCCAGAGGAACGGAGGACAAGGTGAAATGTTGGGCAAGTTTCCTTACTGCACAAACCTCTGTTTGGGAAATCTATTTGATTTCTCCCCTTCCTATCCAAAGTCCTTGAGAGAGCCGTTGCTTCCCAGCTTTGCTCTTTCTTCTCCTCTCACTCCCTCCATGAACCCCTCCAATCGTGTTTCAGTGCTGCCCACAGCACGGAAACTGCTCTGGTCAAGGTCACAAATGACATCCTGACCATGTGTGACCAGGGCCCCCTCTGCCTCCTCATCCTCCTCGATATCTCCTCGATATCTCCTTTGACACCGTGGACCACTCATCCTCCTCCATCACCTCTCCTCCCACCTCAACCTTCAATGTTCTGCCCTTGACTGGTTCAGCTCCTACCTTTCACATCGCCTCCACTTCGTCGCGGCAAATGGCTTCTCAAGCCCCCGCATCATTTCATTCGGTGTTCCTCAGGGCTCTGTCCTCGGTCTTCCTCTTCACCCTCTACATGCTCCCCTTTGGTGACATCATCCGCAGAGGGGTAAATGGGGTAAATTTCCACATGTATGCGGATGACACCCAGCTCTACCTCTCTGCCTCCACCCTGAACTCCAGGACTGTTGGCATCCTTACCGACTGCCTGTCCGACATCAAGTCCTGGACAAGGGCCAACTTTCTCCACCTCAACATCAGCAAGACCGAGGCTTTCCTGATTGGCTCATGCCAGTGCCTCCACACCTCAGGTGCTGGCAGTATCAGATAAGGAAAAGAAAAGAGCCAACGATGGAGCCTTGGGTTACCCCACAGGTGACCGGGTGGGAGCGGGAGGAGAAACCATTTGCCGAGATGAAGTGCAGGCGGTTGGTTAAGTAGGACTCGAACCATGCAAGTGCATTCCCACTAAAGTAGATGAGGGAGGAGAGGTGGTGGAGGAGGATGGCGTGATCGACTGTGTCAAACACAGCAGAGAGATCCAGGAGGACCAGGAGGCAGAGGAAGCCCTGGTCACAGATAGGGAGGGCATTGTTTGTGACTTTGACAAGTGCTGTCTCGGTGTGGGGGAAGAGCAAAAACCAGACTGCAGGGGCTCAATGAGGGAGTGTAGGGAGAGGTGTGATCGAAGTTAACCTGCAACAATGCGTTCCAGGACTTTAGCAAGGAAGGGTAGGTTGGAAATGGGGTGGTAGTGTATGAGATTAGAGGGATCGAAGGTGGGGTTTTTGAGGAGGGGTGTGATAACAGCAGTTTTCAGGGGGAGTGGAACAGAGACTGAGGAGAAAGACTGGTTGCCCGTGTTGGCCAGCAGGGGGGAGAGGAGGAGGAGTTGAGTGACCAGCAGCTGGGTAGGGAGGGGGTCAAGGTAGCAGGTGGTGAACTTCATCTAGGTGATATTGGTTGAAAGGGAGGAGGGAGAAATGGGGTCAACAGAGTGTAAGGAGTGGGTAATGTCTGGAGCCATGGTGAAGGAAGAAGGGGGTGTGTATGTATGGTCTGGATGGGGTGGTGGGGGACATGGTGGGGGAGGACAAATCAGCCAAGTTGATGTTTTCAGTCTTTGAGGCAAAGAAGTCTAGGACCTCTTCGCACTTCCCGTTTATCCGCCCTTGCCCCATATCCCTTAATACCCTTACCTAACAAATATTTATCTACCTCCATTTTAAAAATGTGAAAGAAACCAGCATCCTTTTGGGGGAAGAAAGTTTCAGATTTCCACTACACTTTGGTGAAAAACTGCCTCCTAATTGCACTCCTAAAAGGCCTAGCTCTAATTTTAGGATTATGCCCCCTTGTTCTGGATCCCACCAGAGGAAATAGCTTCTCTGTATCTGTCCTATTGAATCCCTTCATTATTTTAAAAACCTTAATCAGATCATCCCTCAAGCTTCTGAACTCAAAAGAATAGAGACCAAGTTTATGCAACCTGTCCTTATAATTCAACTCTTTAGCCCTGGCGAATCTGCGCTGCACCCTCCAGAGCCGATATATCCTTCCTGAGGTGCGGTGCCCAAAACTGAACACAGTACTCCAGATGGGGTCTGACCAAGACTCTGGCTAGTTGAAGCAACATTTCCTGTCCTTTATATTCCAGCCCCCTTGAGATAAAGGCCAACATCCCATTAGCCTTTTTGATAACATTTTGCACCTCTGAGCTTGTTTTTAGTGATTTGTGTATGTGGATATACTTTTGTTAAGCTTCTGTATCAACAACAAATTACGTTTGTATAGCAACTTTCACGTTGCTGGACAGTTCAAGGATTTGCACCAGAGGTGGGGGTTGGGATCAGGAGGGGTGGAGGGCATGGAGGGTTGGGGTAGGATGTTGACCAAAGGCACGATTGAGCAGGAAGGTCTTAAGACAGTCTCGCACCACACATCGCTGAGCTTTCCTAAACATTGAGCAGTTGACAAACTAACCAAACTGATGGACCTTGTGGTCTCATACTACATTGCCCATATCTAGTTCATTCAATTATACTTGTCTAGGCCTATCCCTTAAGAATCTGTGATCCGCTAATCAACTAACAACCTGGTTCCTACTTACTGCTAGATAAACAGAGGAATGTGGAATAAGGAAACGTGACTAACGTTTTGCTTCACTTGGGAGTTGAACCTGGGTCCTCTCACTTGCAAGGCGAGTGCTCTAACCAAAACGTTTATATTACATGAAAAGTGCTGTATAAAGATTATGATTATATCCAGATATTTATGGTGTGATATATTTCCTTCTAGAGGTCATCATAATCTTTACACTTTAAAGAAATAGTCATTCTCAAAATAAATTCCACAGGATTTACTGTAAAGTGTAGTGAGTTCACAGGATTTACTGTTAAAGTGTAGTAATCGTATTTTGTAGATGAATTGTGGTATGTGGCCAATGTTCCCTATTTCTCTCCTTGGAAAGACCTCAAATCCACCTTGTGCATTCCATCTTGTGCATTCCATCTTTCCACAAATTTGCATTTATATAGCGCCTTATCTGTTGTTGAGATATCTTAAAGTGCTGCACAAAATATACTGTAAAGTAAATTTACTGTATATTTTGTTTGCGAAATGGAACAACTCCTTCTCTCCTGGGCCTTTCCCCCATTGCAGCAACTCATTGCACCACAAGGCTAGAGGGTGCTGTGCATTGGTAAAGATGGAGCAGTGGGGAATACCACAAACAGATAATCTAACTGACTTTTGGAGGCTGACAGAAACCAGAGGGGATAAACGCAAAACATTTCTGGTTACTTAAACTTCCTTCCCCCCCAGCTGCCTTTAGTTATCACATTCTCAATAACCGTTAATTTCTACAATATAAATAGCTGTAGCATGTAATACATGATATGATAATTATCACCAGCTATTACACGACCAAAATATACAATCAAAACTAGTCGTTAATGACTATAAACTATATAAACTATGAGTGATCCTATCTACCTCCCCACCCCCCCAGCCAGACTAAATTCAAACTGCTGCCATCTTAACCTTAGCTGCCCACAATCTCTGCAGTGGAATACAATCTTCAGTCTGAGCATTGCCTGGTGATTTTATCAGCCCATGCGGGAACTCTGGGGAAACAAAATAAATAAAGGGAAGAAATCTCTGAATAGATGTTCCAACAAAACTTTTTTCTTTCGGATAAGTGATCTGCATGAGTCTGGTGTATCTTACAATTATATTCACTGGATGACATTTTTATGGTCCCAGCAAAGCTATTGCTGGGATAACTAACACTGTTTCATAGAGTATATTATTGTCTGTGCCATTGAATCCTGTTTTAACCTCCTGTATAGCTGAGTTAAAGCCATTGAATCATAGAGATTTACAGTGCAAGAGGATGGCATTTGGTACATCATGCCTGTGCTGGCTCTCTGAAAAAGCACAATTTAGCACCATTTAGCACAATTCTCCTGTCTTTGCCACCACTTTCTTTTATATTGCTCCTCTTCAGATATTTATCCAATTCCAATGGAATTAAAAACTGCACAATCCAAACATAAACACTCAGAATTTCAATTAACCCAAACAAATTGTAAGTAATGTATTAAGCCAATAATTCGATACGAATTGTCAGGTCATAACAACGAAACAGAAGATGGCGCTGTTAATACACTGTGTTAATGCAAGTAGTGAGTGACACTTCTGGTTGCTAAAGTAATTCTTGCATTTGATACAGTGCCTTTTGGGTTGAAGGATATGTCAAAGTCCTACACAGGATTTTATCTAAAGTGCATTTTTTAGGCTACTTGGCAGCCAATTTGCGCACAGCAATGGCCCACAAACAACCATGAAGTGAATGAACGATTTTATTTGGCAGACTGTTGGCTAGGACACCAGAAGACACTTCCTTTTCTTGAAACCTTCCCTCCAATCTAATTGCTACAGGCTGGACAGAGGTGACAGGGCATAGAAATAGGTCAGTGAGGGTTTGAATGCAAGTAAGTCAAAGGCAGGCCGAGTTTGACTGCAGCCAGCCGCTTCGAATCAAAACTGATGCACAGAAGAAAAAACACACATACATATACATGCAATCATGATAATGTTCATTATCCCTGCATAGTTTAATTAATTACATCTTCTAATGTCGTCATGTAATCATATTCATTTGGTGCCTGAAATTTCAGCTAAACTTAGCCTGTAAGACCATTTAATGTTAAAATTTAAGAATTGTGGATGTTCAGTGTTAAATACAGAGGTTTTCGACTGTTTATAAAGATGCTTCCAAATGAAATTGCTAACAGTTAACAAAAAAAGAGTAAAACAAGGAAATAAACAAAGTGAGGATAAGTTCCTCAAAGATTTTTTAAAAAGTCTTTACAATTCACTTATAATAAATTCAAAAGGGCCAATCCTGAATATAGTGCCATTTGTGAGTGAACAAAATTTAATGTTGTTGTTGTGATTCAACAGGATTTATACTGGTAGACAGGAGCTTAAACTAACTAAAGCACAAGTCTCTCAGCATGTGCTGTAATTAGCTCCATGTGCTTCGGTCCTAGCATCACCTTATTCAGTCTTTCTATTAGCTATGTAGGAAGTTCAGTATCAAATGGAAAGTCAGAGGCTTTTGGACGACCACTTGATACAGACCTAGTTTAAGCTCTTGCTTCCTGTTGTGCTCAGTCGCAGTCACTAGCTCTGGACTTATACATAAAGACTAGAATAATTCAACACAGGAGCTGAAGAAAGGAATGACTGTTAAAGAAATATGTTTTATGATTATACAGAATTAAAAGCATTCGAGTTAAACACCATAAGCCCATGTAATTTAATAAGATTGTGCACAGTAAATTGACCTTGAATCGTTTACAAGGAAGAGAGCAGCACAATTGAATGGATCCAATGGCATAAAACATATAAAGGGAAAAGCCATATAGTTCAAAGAAATATAGGCTTTAAAAATAATAAATAAATAATATTAATACATGCATTTGAGCTCTGTGAGACGCTACCCTTCATGGAGAGCGCTCTATAAGTGCAAGTTGTTGTTGCATTTGATAGAGTGCCTTATATCATTGAAATGTGTCAAAGGGTTTACAGGATTTACTGCAAAGTGTAATGACTGTGTATTGTGTACTCAAGCTAATTCATTGACTATTCATTGTTAACTATTCTGAACCAATGTTCGGAGACATTCAGCTATAAAACTAATTTTCACATAGGCAAATGCCATTGTATCTCATTAAGACAATTCATTCTGGTTCGACTCTTATTACAATAACCAGCTCAGTCCCCATAGTTGTACAACAAAAGGAAGTGCAAAGACTTTGGGCTCAAACCAACCATTTTCAGGAACAGTTTTAAATCGTAATTTTATATCATAATTCGCTAGCACCTTTCACTTCAGGGGACGTCTGAAAATGCTTCACAAGATATAATCTGTAGTATAGTGAGTTTGTATTGTGTAGATGAACACGACAGCTTTGAGATCAAATGCTTTGAGATGTCCTCCTGATGTAAAAGGAGTTGCATCAAATGCAAAGATCATTATTATCGGCTGAGAATAACCAGAGCCAACTGTAACTAGGGCACATTTTCACAAATATGACCCTTTCTCGTTACTGGAAGCACAAAAGGACTTCTGAGTTATTTTTCTGTGTGCTTTGCCAGAGACTGTCACAAGCTCCAGCAATACATTTTCAGCAAGGCAAAGATTAGCTCTGCACTTGTGAACGTTGAGTTGCAGTTGTATCAGCACCAGTATTTTTGGTTTAGCTTTTAGACTAGATCTCTACCAGTTGCAAGCATAGCTAAGTTTCCTTTAAGATTCCTGCTCTTACTTATTTCAGCTTTACTAGACTGTGCTATATTTTTGCTTGAATGTGCTTTGGAAGTCATTACATATGAAATTTGGGAACTGAATATATTGCAACAACTGACCTACATCAAGGTACATCTCTCTTGACCGAGTATATTGACTTGCTTTTCTCAGCAGATCATTTTGTTGACAACCTTCTACTAAACAAACCAGAAGTGACATCATGAACAACGACAAATTGCATTTATATAGCACTCTTCATACAGGACAGTGTCTCAGAGCGTTTAACGGAGCAGAGTTTGACATCGAGCGGGGGGAGGGAAGAGGTGACCGTAAGCATGGACGAAGAGGAAAGTCTTCAAGCTTGATCTGAAAAATGGGAAGGGTGGGGGGTCAAGGCAGAGGAATTGGGGGAGAGAGTTCCAAAGTTTCAGGGCATAGTGGCTGAAAGCACGGCTGCCGATGGTGGAGAAGATGAGGGACGAGCAGGGGCCAGAACCAGCAAAGCTGTTACCTATTCTGAGAAGAATTTTAGGTGCAGGTTGGCAAGAACCAAAGCTTGGGGACCCCATATTGGGGTTTAACCAGCTAAAACCGTGAAACTTGCCATTGGGAGCTCTGTTTGGCAAGCCCTTTGGATTGCAGGATTAATAGGAGACCAGTGGGAACAATCTCTGCCCACAGTAACCGCTGTGCCCTGCAAGTCCTGCTGATGAGCCTATCATCAGCAGTGTCCAAGAGTATTGTGACCCCTCCTGGCTTGGGAATCAGACTACCGATATCACCACAGAGACATGATTTGATTCCAACATTTTATTGCCAAACTTGTCATCTTGGAGCCAGCTCAACATCAAGACAATCTCACGTACCTTCCTCTCCCGCCACCCCAAACCCCCTCCAAGAGGATAGACTTTGCTTCAACAATGGAAGCCTCCAAAGTCTCACAACTCTTTTTAAACGCGTATAATTGTTTTCTTAAAAAATAAATGTTGATGTACAATCTCCACGAGTTTGTATATCAACACAGCTCTAGCACAGTCAGTGCCTCTAAAATCCCTCAGTTGTTCTGCTTTCTCCTCCTTAGCACATTAAAAAAGGTCACAAGTTTAATTCAGAGCTGGGTTGTGAGACCGCTAACCTCTGATCTCAGTTCTTCCCTTTTCGCAATAGCTGTTAGCTGTCCAAGACTGTGTGGGACACATTCTATATACTACATTTGACAAAACTCAGCTTGAGTGCCAGTGAACTGTCAGCTGGTGGATATCTTCATAAACACCATTATTGCAAGGCAGCTGGAATTCTGTCGAGATTTGTATTTTTTTCCCTCCCTGACAACATAGCTCATCTTTGCATGCATGCACAATGTCAAGGAATCCGCTATGTAAGTGATTCTCAAATACGTAAATATTTTACAGACAAAGCAAGATATAAGAGTAAACTGTCTTAAATCATAACTGATACCACGGAGCTGATTTGGCATAACACTTGGGGCATATCAATTCAAAGATTCAGGCTAGGTTTAGACTGTTTGTGGGACTCTGCTGTGCACAATTGGCTGCTGTGTTTTGCCCACAAAATTATACAGTTAATTCACTTTACAGTATATTCTGTGAAGCGTTTTGAAACGTCTCAAAGACATGGTTAGGGCTATGTCAAATGCAAGGATTATTATTATTAGGTTTAGAGCAGCTTGCTTCATCACAGTATTGTCAGTGAGATCCACTTCAACATGTCCAAATAACTTTGCAGTAAAACATTTATTGTAAGACTTTATCTCATCTCCCTTCGTCCATGAATTCAGTCAATACTGAGTTCAATTCTGAGAAAGTGCTGTGTGGCTCCTCAGATAAGATGTTCAAACCAGTGTCCCACCTGCCTGTTCTTCATATGGACATTAAAGATCTCACAACACTGCTTGAAAGGATGACATTTTTCCCGGAGGCCTGGCCAACAATCCTCTGGATAAATTCTTTGTTTACCTCATGGCTATTTGTGGACTCGGGTGTGTGTGTGTGAAATGTTTGCTGTGTATGCCTACAATAAAAAGACAGACACTAAACTTGAAAATCATTACTCTAATGCAATGTTTTGTGATTATCTTCTATACTAATAAAAATGACAATGTCTGTCTGCACTTCAAGAAGGATCTCAATAATCGATTGATGTAGAGACATGATTTATACCTCATCAGAAAGGTCTTGCATCTGGGAGTGATATGGTATTTTTTTTCAGGTATCTCCTATCGATCACAAGTTATTTTCAATTTTGCACTTTTTGGTGCAGTTACACCTGGTGGTTGCCAAGTCAAAGTGATTTCCTTGGCATCGTCCATCACAGAGCACCTACATGTGTATGCATGCACTGCAGTTACACCTGGTGGCCGCACAGGCTGATCGTAGCGCTGTGACATTCTGCGTCACAAGCACGCACGTAGCCAAATGGCGGGAACAAAATAATGAACACAGACGAAGATAAATCACGGCAACAACAAAATTACATTTTTAAAGCACTAAGTCTGCCCACTGAATCCTTCCCACAGAAGTCCTCCCACAGGAGTCCTCCCAGATGAGAAGAGATAAACATGAAATGTCTGTCTGTGTGTCTTTCTGTGTGTCAATTACATTCCATATTATATCCGTTGGTCAGAAGTGTAGCTGCAACAGGTACAGCTAGTAGTTCTCTAAAAATGCATGTTTCGCTTTATCTGCAGCATTCATAAATTGAACACTGGATCTCTTAGGTCCCCTCTGAGATGTTTCTTTCAAGACTGAAGAGTCATAGCTTGTCTAATTGTTACTCGTAGCCCCGTCCTCAAAAGCTGGGAATCATCCTCATTTGCTGTCCTCTGCAAGTGTTTCCTTCAATCGTTCGTTCCCTCCCTGCCTCCCTTCCTTCATAACAATGTTTGTTTCTCCTTATATCAGTAAGCTTTCTTTGTGCATGTGTATAGATTGATTGAGTTATAGTTTTAATCGGGTATCACTTTTTCTGCTGAAGAGTCTAAATACTGGATTACAACAACAACAACTTGCATTCATATAGCTCCCCTCACATAAGGTTGCGTCCCAGAACGTTTGACTGCAGCGGAGCACAACTCCAAACTGGGGGAAGGTGACCATAGAGGAACGTCCTCAGGCACAATCTGAAGATGGGGAAGAAAGGGGCAAGGTGAAAGGATAGAGGAAGAGTGTTCCAGAGTTTTGGGGTGAAGTGGCTGAAAACGTGGCCACCAATGGTGGAACAGAGGGCACAAGGGACATGCAGGAGGCCGGAGCCAGTCAAGAGAAGCAGTGGGTGGTGGATTGGGGAATAATCAGGTCAGAGAGGTAGGGAGATGCCAAGACATGAAGGGATTTGAAAATGTGTGAGGATCTTGAAATCAATCCATTTGGCAATAAAGAACCAGTGGAGCCTGGTCCGAACTGGTGTGATGGCGGTTTTGAAGTTTAGTGCAGGTGAGTATGTGGGCAGCAGAGTTTGGGATCAGTTGGATCTTGTGCATGGTGGAGCTGGGGAGACTGGTGAGGAGGGCATTTGAATAGTCAAGGCGGGAGGTAACGAACAAATGGATGAGTGTTTTGGCTCCGTCTGGGAAAGGTTTTGTCAGAGGCGGGCAATGTGGCGGAGGTGGAGAAGGCAATCCTGGTCGGAGACGGGTTGTGGAGTACATTGCTGCTTCTATTTTCCTCAGCTGCCATTGGCCACATTGTTCGGAAAGAGGACAATTTACACCTGCCTCCCACAGCCTCAGCACAATGGTACAATTTGGGATATTCCCAAGATTAAAACTCTACTTTTAGAGCTAAAAATGGTGTCTCGGCACCACGGATAACCAGTTATCACAATAACTGGTCATCAAACATTTCAAATTTTACTTCTATATTATTTCAACTCCAGACACGGGAAGTTCCATGTGTAGGTGGCATATATGGAACTCTCAGTTTGGTTTGGATACTCTTAAGCACAGATATGGGTTTACACATGTATCAGACTGACTAAAAAAAAAATTTCATCTGGTCAGTCTCATAAACATTTTGAATCGAAAGCTATATCGGATAGTATACCTGGATTTCCAAAAGGATCTCGAGAAAGTACCACACGAGGACTTTTGTGCAAATCAGTATCAAAGTAAGATGCCAATACCTCTCCCCAAAAGCTGCTGAAACCCTGGTCCATGCATTTGTCACCTCTCGGCTGGACTACTCTAACGCCCTCCTCGCCGGTCTCCCATCCATCACTATCCATAAAATCCAAATCATTCAAAACTCTGCCGCCCGCATTCTCACCCACACGAAACTCCGCTCCCCGATCACCCCAGTCCTTGCCAGACTGCACTGGCTGCCTGTCCCAGAGAGGATCGACTTCAAGATCCTCACCCTTGTATTCAAGTCCCTGCACTCCTCTGCACCTCCCTACCTCTCTGACCTCCTCTCTCCTCAAAACAGTACCCATTGCCTCTGTTCCTCTGGGTCTCCGCCACGTCCCCTGAGTCCTCCGCTCCACCCTCGGTGGCTGTGTCTTCAGCCACTATGCCCCGAGGTTCTGGAACTGCCTTCCTCACTCCTTCGTCTCATCCCCTCCCTTCCCATTTTCAGGTCTCTGCTGAAGATCTTTCTTTTCGACCGCGCCTTTGGTCACTTTCCTCTCCCTCCCCCTGGCTTGGTCCTGGGCTCCATGACTGTAAAGCGCCCTGAGACGCCATCCAGCTTGGAGGGCGCTATATAAATCCAAGTTGTTGTTGTTGTTGTGAGATATGGAATTAATTGGATTTGTAACTAGTTATTGGGAATTTGTGAGGAGTACAACAACAACTTACATTATTCTAGCACTCTTCATGTGGGGCAGTGTCTCAGAGTGCTTAATAGTGGTGAAGCCTGATGCGAAGCCGGGAGGGGAGAGAGGAAGTAACCATAAGTACAGTGGAAGAAGAAGGTCTTCAGTCATGATCTGAGGGAGGTGGCAAGGCGGAGGGATTGGGGGAGAGAATTCCAACCTAGTACAGAAATTAAGGATGCTAAATTGAAGTGGGATTAGGTGTTGAGTAAGGTTTTACAGGTGTCAGTGCTGTGACCTCACTGGCCCTTGTGTATGTAAACAATCTGACCTCCCTTGCTTTTGTATATGTAACAACCTGGAATTGGATTCGGTGCAAGATAGTTCGATTTGTATATGGTACCAAGCTAGGGGGAGCTGTTGATTCAGTTAAGATCTTGCAGTCAACTAGTAAGTTAATTTCAATATAGATGAATGCAAGGTACAGTGGAGCCTCATTATAACATGGTCGTTGGGATCCACAAAACCCTAACCCTATAACAAGGCTTGATAGCTGTTTTCACTACACAACGAACAATTAATTTGCTTTATGCACTCAGGCCTATTCCTGTGCTAAAGGAAAAATGACTGATTTTCACATCATCGGGTCACCGTTAACATCACTTCCTATTTGCTGCACATGCGCAAATCATTTCCATGATTTGTTGACCCATAAATTAGCCATTTTGTTTTGCTAAATGGCTGACTTCCAGGTCATCGGGTCACTGTGTCTTCACTTTCTGCTTTGCACATGTGCATCAAACAGGAAGTGATATCTGTAGTGATGTAAAAACCTGGAAGTCCAACATTTTAGTGTAAAAGCCAGCTGGTGTGTGGAAAGCAAACAGCTGTACTCAGACACAATGAACTGGGTCCACAGAGCAACCAAGTTATATCCAAATTCACACTTTCAAGAAGTGAGTTATAACTGGGCTAAACTGTATTAGATATTCCAAGTAAGAGGCACACTTGTTCTAAGGATGGGATTGCCAAGGCAAAATTTGAAAGAGATCATGGGTGGCAATTTACACACTACTTACTATGTCGAAACAAAGCAGCACTTAACAAAGCAGCAGGATGCTGGGCTACATTGTCAAATCAGTTGAGCTCAGAAGCTCAAAATTGTTCATGGTCTTTAAGGTTAAGACCATTGCCTTAATATTTAAGATTGTGCAGAATGTTTTGGAAAATTCTTGAATTCAGGATTCATTTGGTAGCTGAGACTGAATTAATGTGTTTCTAAAATTGAACATGGAATTCAACCATGTGAAATGATCCCCTATGTTAGAGGAGTGAACTGTGAGGAGCAATGTCTTAGGAGCTATGGCTATTCAGCGATGAGAAGAAATGTCTCAGAGCAGATCTTATCGAGATACACAGATGTTAAATGGGATAGAGAAATTAAACTCAGAGCAATAATCACCAAAGCAGAAGTACACGAGGTCACAGGATTGTGCAGGACAATTTGAACACAGATACTAAGTATTTCTTTACAGAGGGATACCAGAAAGGATGGTTCAGAGCAGGACACAAGACTCACTTAAAAATAGATTGATGCCATAACAGGAGGGTGGTATAGTTGATAACTTAGAAGGATGAGACCAATGAGTCAAATAACCTTTTTCATCCGATCTATTCGTGTGATCTTGAAGAGAGAAAAAAAAACTCCATATAAAAAAGGATAGTAAAATCCTGTGAAGCGCTTTGAGACTTCCGGACAACCTAATAAGGCATTATATCAAATGCAACTGTTAATATTATTATTTGGATTTTCTATGAATACACTCGGACAGAGTTGAAATGCATCTGATACACAGATCAACTTTACTATATATAATAAACAATCCTTGCATTTGATATAGTTCCTCAAAGACTTCTGTACAGTACAATGACTGTACATTTTGTAGGCAAACACGGCAGCCAATTTGCACACAGCAATGTCCTGAAGTCATGAAGTGAATGACAAACTTTATTTGGGGAATTGTTGGCCAGGACACTCACTTGTTGGCAGAAACTCACTTGAGTTTTCGAATAGTAACATAGGATCTTCAATATTCATTTGAACAATGGCATTTCCAGCAAAGGGGGCTCCCCAGCACTGCATAGGAATATCAGCCTAGACTATGTGAGCGTAAAGTCTTAAACAACAACAACTTGGATTTATATCGCGCTCTCCACGCCGGACGGTATCCCAGAGCGCTTAAAGTGGAACTTGAGCCCACAACCTTCTGACTCAGATTCGAGCGTATTACCAACTGAGCCAGGATATTTAACATGACACATTTAATAATTATTGGTTAAAAAAAATACTGTTATATGTCTTGCTCATTTGTCTCTCGTCTCTGTGAACTTATTAACAAACTATAGGTTAGTTAAGATGAAAAGTTAACAGGACTCTCGTTCCTGGGGCCTGAAATTCCAGCTTTAACACTAGTGACTTTGAATTTCTTCTAAACTGGCTCTCAAGTTAAGAAATTCTGCACAATAATAATAATAATCCTTACATTTGATATAGTGCCTTATCACAATGTTAAGACGTTTCAAAGCACTACACAGAGTATATTGGAAAGTGAATTGACTGTATTTTGTGGGCGATACGCGGCAGCCAAATGCACACAGCAGTGTCCCACAAACAGTCATGGATTGAGTGACCAGATTTTTTTTGAGGTATTACGACCCCCGGAAAAACGATCCACCAATCAGCTCATAACCGGGTTCTTACGAACTGCTACGTAAACAGAGGCATGTGGAGTAAGGAAATGTGCCTAAGTTTTCGCCCTGCCCAGGAATCTAATCCAGGTAAGATTTTAATGTAAGATTTTAAGATAGCCTTAACGTACACTTTTGGTTCTCTAATCATTATCCAGTTACATCTGCTGAAGGTGCTAAAGACAGGAGCTGACGAGCTGTAACCCTTCACCACCCCCATTCCCCCCTCCGCTTCCCAGCCTGGTGCTGTTCACTGGGAAGGCTTTCACATGAAGAATGCTGTCCTGGAGTGTGCCTGGTATCCAGGATACATAGGGAAAAGAAACACTCGGGCGGGCAGGAGCAGTAAAAATATTGGTGAGTGAAACCTGCATCAAATAAGGTACTGCATTTTAATCTGGTGGTCTGATCGCATCTATTCTGGGTCAGATCACCACCTTGTGGGTTCATTTATAAACTCAAATGTCAATTCAATTGTGTGGAACACTCAAGACTTTCCGCACTGTCAGTACACTGCCGGAACTATAGGTTAATTCTCAGTGAAATAGATGCTGTTGACCCTTACATAAACAAATAGCCAGTATCACGGATGCCCAACCAAATAGCTGTAAAGGCTCTGAAATCAAACCTTATAAAGTGATATGATAAACAAATGCGGCAACAATTTTAGTT
Organism: Callorhinchus milii; assembly: GCF_018977255.1. NCBI lineage: Eukaryota > Metazoa > Chordata > Chondrichthyes > Chimaeriformes > Callorhinchidae > Callorhinchus > Callorhinchus milii. Next base: position 84,280,847 of record NW_024704742.1, on the reverse strand, counting down.
TGCTGAGGTGTGAGGCTTGTTGGAATGGGAGGTTTGCTGAGGTGTGAAATTTGTTGAGATGTGAGAGGTTCGCTGAAATGAATTTTCCCGAGTCATAGATATTCTAGTGGGAGAAGCATCCACTTATATGGGGGGAGGGGGAAGGGAGACACAATGTCATCTCCCCCAGTAAATCTCACAGCCAGAACATTCCCTGCTTAAAATAAATCCATTAGCACCATTAATCAGGCAACAGGTGGAAAGTCCTTTCAAAAAGTGTGAGATCCAATGAAAAAATACATTGCAAACAAAAGCTAATGCACGGTGAGCAGTGCTGATTGATAGCAGCCAGTCGCACCCCTGTGAGCAAGATGTTGTATGGAAGTTTAATGCTTGCAATTGTTGAAGAACAATGTCCTATCTTCTTGGAAATGTAGCAAAGCCTATTGTTGTCCCTGGTCTACAGTAGGCTAAAGGAGAACTTCACTTTCTCTTGTTACAGAAGGCAGAAGGCTTTAACACCACCAGATGGCTGGATAAGGAACATCTGCTCACGTCCATCACCACCAGTCTTAGTCTTTTCAAAATTCCTATTTATACTTAGATCCGCTACGGCCTCCATTGGGGTCTGCTAGAGAGGGCTGAGAAGTTAACATCTACAAACCATTTTAGTGTAGAATACAAAGGAAACCCTGGCTTATTTGTTTGGAAAGTTGGACTAATCTCACCATGAGACCTTCCTCAATTGACATTCCACTTCTGGTGATCTTCGTTGCAACAGCCGGGAGCTCTTTTGATGGGACGCTTCTTAAAGGTTTGCTTCAATCATTCAATTCTTTTTGTGAACAAATTGCCATATGTGTGTGTGAGCGTCCGATTCATGTTTGTTGCTCTGTCGACTGGCTTTAAACTGCTTGAAGTGGTGGTTTAACCGTTTGTTAGCAAGTCTAATTTAAACAAAACACACAGATCTAAAACAGCCCAAGGCCTCCAGCAGGCAAAACATCCTGCGAAGCATTTTATAGTGTTGTCTTGTTTATACTATACGTGTTTTACTAAGAGAAAAGACAGACAGTATTCATTTACGACTGAGGCAATTATAAATTCGTATATGTTGGAGTTACATATAGTTTTAAACTCAACATTGATTATCAACACACATAATAATTATAATAGTTCTCCAAAATGTATCAGCCACAACAAACCCAAATACTCAGTGCCCAACTCAGCACGTTGAAAAAGGAACTTTTTCTAACATTTTGGGATAGAAAGCTAAACTGAAGGGTTTTGAACAAGAAGTAGTGTGAGAGGAGCTTACATTTAGCTTTAAAATAATACTCCTTGTTGCATTTGGTACAGTACCTTTCACATCAAATGGAAACACCTCAACACACCTCAGAAGCTTTACAGTAAAGTGGAGTGACTGTGCGTATTTTGTAGGCAAACATGGCAGCCAGTCTATGCACAGCAATGTCCCACATACAGTACGAAGTGAATGCCCAATTCTATTTGAGGGATTGTTGGTCAGGACACCTGTAGAAAACTCCTTTCTTTTTTTTGAACAGTGGATTTTTAATATCCACTTGAACAGGCAGACAGCGCCTCGATTTAACATCTAATCCAAAGGATGGCACCGCTGACAATGCACACACCCCTAACACCCTAAATATTAATATATATATATTGTCCCTAAAGGCAATAGTTTTAAAGAATAAAGTGGTCGTGAGAACAACAACAAGATTACATTTGTATAGCACCTTTCACGTCGGGAGGACGTCCCAAGGCGCTGGAGAGTGTACAGCATTTCAGACCCGAGCTGGGGTTGGGGGGAGAAGGGAGGGGAGGGGAAGGGGGGTGGCCTTTGACATGGTCGAAGAGGAGGGTCTTGAGGCGGGACTTGAAGGAGGCTAAGGAGGGGGCGAGACGGAGTGACTGGGGGATGGAATTCCAGAGGTTGGGGGCAGAGTGGTTGAAGGCTCTCCCGCCAATGGTCAAGGGACATGAAGCAGACTGGAGTTGGCTGAGTGGAGGGAACGGGCGGGTTGGTATGGGGTTAGGAGGTTGCAGAGGTAGGGTGGGGCGAGGCCATGGAGGGCTTTGTAGGTGAGGACCAGGATCTTGAACTGGATCCTCTGAAAGATAGATTATTTGTTGGGTGGGGTGGTGGTGGGCAGTGACTATGACATAATTTTCAAAGATATGATTCTGAAGAATAGGGAGAGATTGATGATGTCAAAGCCTTGGGACGTGCTCCCGACGTGAAAGGCGCTATATAAGTATTTGTGGTTGGCCAGCATGGGGCCAAAGAAGGGATAATTGGTTTCACAAGATCTGGGTTGCTATAGAGTCAAGGGAGCAAGTGATAGACTTAATTTGGGAGATGAGGGAGAGACAGGGGTGAAAACATGCAGGAAAAGGGGTGGGGACAGGACAAGAGGGTCTGGGGAAGGTGGGTAGTGGGGGAGCAGGGAGAAATGGAGGAGGATTAGACAACTGAACGGTGACAATTTGGGACACCAGGAAGCCTATGAGCACCTTGTATTGGGACAGTGAAATACCTAAACAATCAGAGTAAGACCACTTAGCAAAGATAGCAAAGATTTTGCACACTAATAAAGTTCAGTTCAATGTGAACCTGTTACCAAATATTTTGATTTGTCAAAAAACATTTGAGAATAAAATCAAATTAATTGATCCAGGTTATTAACATTATGTGTTTACCCCAGGAGCAGAGCAGTCTCCTTCTCTGCAGTTCAACACCATCAAGAACGAACTTGAATTATACTTCCTGCTGTACATCACATCAAATGCAGGCTGTGATAAGAAATACCCAACTTTGATGTTTTGAGAGTGTGTGCCTGCCTTGGCAGAACACCAGAATTGGATCTTATCATTTTAATGTTATTAAAGAGATGGTTGCAATAAAGTAGTCCATTAGGCAACCTGAGAACTTTAAATGAACAACAGCCAGCACAGTGCCAATTTCACTTACTGAGTTTATTTACCAAGCAGTAATTAGGAACTTGGTTGTTAGGCGATTGGTGGATCACTTTCCGGGGGTAATATTCCATTCAAAAATAATAATAATTTGGTCACTCAATCCATGACTGTTCGTGGGATACTTCTGTGTGCAATTGACTGCCGCGGTATGCCAACAAAATATACAGTCAATCCACTTTACAGTATATCCTGTGAAGCACTTTGAGACGTTTCAATGACGTGATAAGGTGCTATATCAAATATTATTATTTCCTTTCACATTATTGTCCCTCAGTCAACCTTACCTGCTCTTCCTCCACTTCTGATGTTCACATTCTTATCTCTCGCTCTCTCTATCTCTTCCTTGCACAAATCTCTCAAGTGTCTTCTTCCCTCCTGTCCCATTATGCATCAGAATTCTGACAAGGAGGGATTTTCTCACTGGCTATGCCTTATCCCCAGGAGCTCCCTTTACACTCTGAGTTGGATTCGCAATCTACACCAGTCCCATTAGACCTACCAATCCCATTCAACCCATCAATCTCAGTCCCCCCACTCATCTAAACTCTACCCAGTTAAAGCAATGAGAGCAGATTGGGGGTGCAGCTTTTAAATTGGGTACTATGCTATGTGTACAAACCTTACTCAAGTCTTACTTGGTTCATCTTGAGCCACAGTCCAGCATAGCTGGCAACTTGAGAGAGAGTTGGGATGATTTTTAACAAATATATATGGCTGGAAAGAAATAACTAACTTGTTTTCTTGATCCAATATCTTAAAATGCTTTTGGGTTCTCCAACCTCTTGTGTGCCAAGGGTCAGATGTCATATTTTCTCGACTTTTAAGCACTCTGAGACACTACCCTGCATGGAGCGGGTTATATATGTTCAAGTTGTTGTTGACTTAGCAGACAATTAATTGTCTTAGTCTTAAGTGTAAACACTGTGTTTCTCTTTAACCAGAGCTCCAATATGAATTTCAAATTTAGTAGTGACAAGTCAGAGAAAGCACTCTATTAGGCCTAATGCAATGTTTGGATTTACCGTGTGTTATTGTAGAAAATATTCTTTCACAAATGTATAAGCTTGCAAACATAGAACACATCTTCAGTGCAAAGCCATTTAATTCAGAAAAATGATTCTTAGGAACAATTTTCCAGAAGTTTCGTGAATCTCATTTTTCCTTGAGTGGAAGAAAGAATTCTGCAGTTCACACATCTCCATCTGAAGATATTTTGGTTACTGCTCAATCAACACTTTCATTGGATTTTTGAATAGTTGAATAGTTGGATGCTGGACCTCAAACCCTCAAAATCAGCAAATCTGACCCTGAACTCATCCAATAGCTTTGTTATGATTTCTGAAAAGCTGTGAAAATCAGCCTCAGCAAGTTCCTTGCAAGATGGAAAATGGATGAGGTTGTTCTGTAAGAGGGATGTGTTCAACAGTTCTAGCTTTAAGCAGAACCCGTCAACATGCCCCATAAGGTGCAAAATATTCCGATTTCTACCTTGTAGCCAAAGATTGAGAATGTTGAGATGGCGTGTTATGTCTGTTAAGAAAGCCAATGAACACAAGGAGGTTGCATCTTCCAAATCCCCTTCAAACTGTGTGGTATTGCTCTTTACATGTTCCTTAAGAAATGAAAGTACCTCCTTCCTAAGTGCAAAAAAATTGCAAAAGGCATTTGTGTGCACTCAGCCAAAGCTCTTGTGAATAGAGGGGTAAATCACCATATTCTGCATCTAATTCTTTGAGGAAGTTTATGTTCTTTCTGTGCTTGATTTCCTCCACGTGATCACTTGATATTGATCACTTTGATGACACTGGTCATCACATTCCTCATTTTCACTGATTTTCCGCAAAGGGATTCTTGGTGTACGATGCAGTGGAGGGTAGATCATTGAATTCCATTTTGTTTCAGCAAACCAACCAAATCGTTCTTACAGCCGATCATTGATTCAGCACCATCCGTCATAATGCAGCAACACTTGTAAAATCCACTGTATTTACTGACAGTTTAAGAAAGAACCTTGTAAATGTCGAACCCCTTTTTTTTTACCAGTTTTCAAAGGAATTATCTTAAATAATTTGTCATGCAGAGCAAAAATTTCATCAATGGTTGTGATGAAAATTAATAACTGATTGATATCAGATTATGGGAACAGAACTCACATTTTTTGACTTGGAAGCAAGAGTCATACAAAATGAAGCAAGCTAACACTCGGAGGCTAAATAGAGCAGTAAATATCACATGTTTTGTTACAAGATACAAAAGCCAGAGTGGATTTTAAGCCAGCAGCACCACCTGAACTGAAGTAATATTGACTTTTGCTCCACTCTGTAACTGTTTAAATGTCATCTCAACCTCCCTCAGTGTGCTTTGCCTTGTAACATACGTCAACCTATGTAAAACTAACTCTCTGGGTGTCAGAAGCTTTGTTGTGTGAAGCTTTTCCGTGCCACAGATTTTAATGCAAGCCATTTGCCTGTAATCAGTAGAAGTAACCAGCTTACTGTAATATCTCCAAGTCAAATATTATGACTTAAGCATGCAATAGGATCGCGTGTTAGGTTTAATAATGGTGACATCCTCTCTGCTACGCATGGTGTTCCACGTTTGGGCTTGTTTGAACTGCATTTAAAAAAAGGTTTCCCAGATTTGTTACACGTGGGCTTCCCCACAGAGAGGAAATATCATCGGAAGGAAGGGACAACAAGATTAAATCAATAAACGTGGATTTACTTGAGCCCCTTAAAATTATTATTGCTGCATTTTGTGAACGTGCATGTGATTTTGCAGCTCCTCAGATCACCAGTCCTCTGGAGACAGTGGATGCACTGGTGGAAGAGGAAGCCACCTTCCTGTGTGCAGTGGATTCCCATCCACCAGCTGAGATCATTTGGACGCGCAATAACATTCCTATAAGGTAAGCACACATACACACACACAGAGCGGCAAACTTAGAGAGAATTGGAATTGGGCTTCTATCATAGTTATCATAGTGTAGCTTTGACTACCCATTCGGTCGGGTGAGCTGGAGCTGTGGCCCAGCAAAACAGTGGTGGAATGTGTTTGTTCATTGTTCATGCCAGGAGAAGATTGTGGGTGTTATGTTTTTAAACTATCATTTTTGATCCATTTATTCCACTCTGCTATTCAGGCCCCTCCCTGCTGCATCCTCTCGCCACGTAGGATAGAGCTGTACATCCATGCTTCCCACATGGAAAACTTCACTGTGGCAATATTGGAGGCAGTCAAAGAGGAATGAAGTAACATTACACATTATCAGTGTATAAATTGAGGCTCGTAAATGTGTAATTTATCATATTATTGATAAAGGCAGGGAACAAGATGAGCTTTACAGGTTGCAATTTTCACCCCTTTAAGTATTTTATTTAGGAAATCAACTTTTTTATTATTGTCTGCCCTCATAGTCAACTCACCACTGCTCTGTGGATCCCAGGCAGAGCCCAGCTTCAACCATCCCCACCTACACGCACCCCACCTCCCCGCCCCCATCCCCAACCAACCTGTGCTGTGGGAGTTCATTGCATCAAGGTTAAGGTGAAGTGAAACTCAATTGGTTTCAGTATCCCTGGGTCACAATCATAGTCATTGCCCTCGGTGTCTCTGGGTCAGAAACACTATCATTGCCCTCAGTATCTATGAATCACAAACATATTATTGTCCCTGGGTTATTCATTCTCAGTGTCCTTGTTGTGTCCCAGTGTGTGTGTGAACAATGTAAGTAAGGGAAGATTAAGAGTGAAATGATGTGTGAAAAATGGTCTTTCAGATCACTGGGTCACTATGAGATCACTTCCTGCTCACTGGAACTTCCAACTCTTCCCTCCATAAACTGCAGATTATTCAGAACTCTACAGCCCGTGTCCTCTCCTGCACCAGGCTTCGGAACCTATCAACCCCGTTCTTGCCCGGCTTCACTAGCTCCCCATTCCTCAGAAAATTGAGTGCAAAGCCCTTGTTCTTATCTTCAAGGCCCTCCACGGTCTTGCTCCCCTCTACCTCTCTAACCTCATAACTCCATATCAGCCTGTCTGCTCCCTCCGCTCGGCGGACACCGGCCTGCATTTTCTGCCCCACCAATGCCGGTTGAGTATTCAACATCTCCGCCCCCACACTCTGAAACTCTATCCCGCAATCCCTCCACCTCACCCCCTCTCTTGCCTCCTTCAAGTTCCGTCGGAAGAATTTCCTCTTCGACCATGCCTTCGGCCCCACTCCCACCCATCCTACCCTCCTCCGCTTCTGACCCCAACTCTCAGCTCGGGTCCAAAACCTCTGATTATCCAGCGCCCTGGGACATCTTTCCAACTTGAAGAGCACTGTACAAGTGTAATTTGTTGTTGTTGTTGTATGCAGGAAGTGACAGAAACATCGCTTCCTGCTGATCCTCATCCTCACCTACAAGGCCATTTACGGCCTTGCTCCCTCCTACCTCTCTGACCTACTATCCCCTACTTACCTGCCCGTACCCTCCGTTCCTCTGGCTCCGATCTGCTCCACATCCCCCGCCCCAACCACCCTACCATCGGTGGCCGGGCCTTCAGCCTCTCAGCCCCGAGGCTCTGGAACTATCCCCCAATGCCTTCGCCGCCTCCTCCCTTTCCTCCTTCAAGGCCGGTCTCAAGACCTTTCTCTTTGACCGTGCCTTCAGCTCCCCTCTCGACTCTCTACCCCCTCCTCGCTCCCTCCCTTCCCTCCCCTCACCCTGACCATTTCCCCCCTGCTCGGGTCCTGACCCAACTGTACAGCGCCTTGGGACGTCCTCCCGACATGAAAGGCGCTCTAGAAATTGAATCTTGTTGTTGTTGATAGTGAGCATGAGGAAGTGAAGTCAGCAATTTTCTTGTGTCGGAAGTGTATTGTATGTAGAAACTGTAGGTCCACAGGTAACCCAATCAAAAGTGAACCCATGCTCTAGTGAGGCATTCAATATTGGGGATGTCCTGAAATTCTTGTTCAGAGTGAAATTGTTTGTTGCATATGCTTTTTTGGTAAGATATAAGCATTTAAGTTCGTTGATCCCTCACCTCCCAGTGTAAAAGTGAGTGACGCGGATGAGGAAGGACCCCATTTTGATCCGCAGTCGGTGCTGAATTGGTTGAGTTCAGCAGGGGTGCTACCATACCTCAGTGATGCTACCCTGGAAGTGGATTAAACAAACCATTGCTACCCAGTGACTTCTACTGAAAATTGTCCATGTGGGAATATTGCATGAAGTTGCTGACACTCCGTGTCTGGGCTCACACATTAAAATACTGAGTGAGGTATTGACGGGTGACTGATGCCTCTGGAACCAGACTTTTAAAAACTGAACATAGATCTACAACTTTCTGCACTTGATTCTAAACTGCACGCACTTTTCTGTGTGATTGTTAAATCGTTTGATGAATAAATCCATTGGTTTGCCCCTTCTTTCGCAGGCCGTTTGACACACGCTACAGCACAACAGAGAAAGGGCAGATTTTAACCATTCTCAGTGTTGAAGACACAGACAATGGTGTGTACTGTTGTACTGCCAACAATGGTATCGGGAGCCCTGTGCAAAGCTGCGGGGCTTTACAGGTCAAAATGAGTAAGTCTCACACCATTGTTTACTTACTTCAACCAATTCCAACAACAATAGGTTTGCACAACACAGTCAACGCTTCATCCTGTGTACTTAATAATAATAATCCTTGCATTTGGTACAGCGCCTTATCATGCCATCAAGAGTCACAAAGCATTTCACAGAGCATTTCACTATACTGTTAAATATAGTGACAATGCATTTTGTGGTGAAACCCAGCAGCCAATTTGTCCACAGTAATGTCCTACAAACAGACTTCATGAAGTGAATGATCAGTTCTATCTGGGGGAGAAGCTCTCTTCTCTCTTGAAACACTACCATAGGATTATTAATGTCCGCCTAAACAGACAGACAGAATCTTGGGTTTAACATCCCATCCAAAGATGACGCCTCTGACAATGCACTGCATTGGAGTGTCAGCTTAGACTGGGAGCTCAAAGTCCCAATGTGTGGCTTGAGCCCACAATCTTCGGACTCAGAGGCAAGACTGCTAGAATGGAAAATGGGCAGGTGGAGAGAAAGAGTGGCAGGGAGAGAGAAAGAAAGACTGACACAGCATGGAATTATGGTGACAGTACAACTTTTAATTGAACAAAAGTTTAGTTAGTGCTGCAGTCAATTTGTATTTTGTTTGATGTCCAATTATTCACACTGGTTGATTTCTTGCAATGCTGGTGGTCTCCATTTGTGTGGATAATTGGCTTTCAATTGTGTCAACAATTATGTTCATCAATAAATGAACTACTTTTGATAGTCTCTTACTCGTTTACTTGAGTTTTCAAAGTTCCAAAATAAATCCAAATTTGCACCAATTTTATCCAGTGTTTCCTGTATGAAATCCGACCCCCCCCCATCGATTTTCTCCCTTTTTTGTCATAAAACAAAGTTTGGGAGTCCTGTAGCTCAGTGGTTAGAGCACTTGTCTCACAAGCGAGCGACCTGGGTTCGATTCTCGGCAGGTCGAAATGTTGGGCAAGTTTCCTTCCTCCACACTCCTCTGTTTACCTAGCAGTGAGTAGGAACCCAGTTGTTAGTTGATTGGCAGATCGCATTTCTGGGGATAATAATCTCAAAAAAAATTGGTCACTTCAATCTACGACTGTGTGTGGGACACTGCTGTGTACAATTGGCTGCCGCGTTTTACCCACAAATGCAGTCAGTTCATTTTACAGTATATTCTGTGAAGCACATTAAGACATCTAGAAGATGTGAAATGCGCTATATCAAATGCAATAATTATTATTATAAAAAATAGACTCTTTAAAAACCCCCCGAAAAAACTGATTTTTTATTTTGTGGATAAAAATAACTATAATAGCCCTTAAACATGTTTATTTGTTTAAAATGTTTCCTGGTATCCTAACTATAATGCATAATAATAATAATCCTTGCATTTGATATAGCGCTTTTCACGTCGGGTGGACGTCCCAAAGCGCTTCACAGAACACACTGTAAAGTGAATTGACTGTATATTTGTGGGCGAACGCAGCAGCCAATTGCGCACAGCAATGTCCCACAAACAGTCGTAGATTGAAAATGACCAATTTATTATTGTTTTGGGTTTTTTGGAGGGATTATTATTAGGTGTGTGGAGTAAGGAAACTTGCCCAAGGTTTTGCGCTGCCTGGAATTGAACTCAGGTCTCTCGTTTGCAAAGCGAGTGCTCTAACCACTGAGCTACAGAACTCTACTGGAAATATTACAGGAAATATTAGTTGCAGTGACAGGGGGAATCTATAGCCCCAGCCCAGTGACACTTTTTTTACCTCATGTTCTTAGAACCAAAAATCACTCGACCACCTACTGATGTGAAAGTGCTGCTGGGTTCAAAGGTTGTGCTACCGTGTGGTACGATGGGAAATCCAAAACCAGTGATTTCATGGATCAAGGATGAGGCTGCACTGAAGGTAAGCAAATAAGCAACTTCCACAGATCTCAAAATACACACTCGACCCAGATGTTGAGCAGGTGAAAAATAATCTGATTGACATGCTTAATTCGGATCGTCTTTGTTTCAGACCACCCTTTGCATGGGGATCCTCTTCTATATTGGCCAAACTCTGTAATCATTTTGATTCCCATTGTTACACTTGCTTTTGGTGTTGAGCCTTGTCTCCTGAGGCTACCAATGTATCTCCATTGTGCCAAACTACATTTAAGGTTATCCTGGCTGCGGAAATCAGGGAGCTCTGAAGCTCAGAGCATCAATACAATGTACTGTCACATACCCATCAAAGGGGAGAGATTATAATAATATGATCTTTGCAGTTGATATATCTCCTTGTTGGAAGTATCTCAAAGAGCTTCACAAACATTCACCTTATGATGAAGTGACTGTGTATCTGTAGGCGAGAGCAGTTTCCAATATGTGGATTGAATGGCACAGCAATGTCCTACAGACAGTCATGAAATGAGTCCAAATTTTATCTGGGGAACTGTTGGCCAGGACATTGGAAGAAACTGGATGGGGGAAGGATTTCATCGGGGTCAAGATTTACTCTATTGATGTAGCGCTAAGAGTTCAAAGTCCCAACTCGTGGTTTAATCACACAGCTTTCTGAGTCAGAGGTGAGAGTGCTACCAAGTGAGCTAGCCTGACAAATTGTACTTGGGCTTATATTTGCTCCAGTTATGTAGCATTTTTAGAGCTTCCAGAATTAAGCATTTTTTTTAAATGTAGTTTGAATTGTGAAGACAGTTTTCTTTAAGTTTCTCATAAGAACTGCAGAAAAATGATTTCAAAGCTAAGACTGAATTCAACAATTTACCAAATTCTGGATGCTCTAAAATGTTACATCAATAGAATAAATCTTAACCTGCGTGACATCCCCTCCCAGTATTGTTACATTGGATGCTCGGACACCCAGATGTAGTGGTGATAGTGTTGGTGCTCTGATACCACAGAGTCTGGTTTCAAGCTAGAATAATGCACTCAATGTAGGCAAAGGGAAAAGGAGGGAGTTAATACAATTATTTTTATACAGACTGTGGAATATTTTATTGTAAATGGCCCTTGAAGCTGATCCCATGGCAGCAATTTGACAGGAGATTGGATACATACTTGAGGAAACATAATACAAATATTTAAGGGCTGACAAAGGGAATAGAGTAGATCAATCGCTCCAGTTGGACACTTCGCAGCACCAAAGATACAATGAACCAAATGACCTTCTTCAATGCTATAAACATTCTAAGAGATGCAATTGATTATTTATTGTTTCACAGTGGAACAATAGCCCTTCCACAACAAGGGTAGCCAAGAAAAAGAATGCAAACCTGGCCAGTTCGACTGGATTTAACTCAGAAACAGTGTTACCCCCACCTCCCCAACTCCAAAAACAGTTCAAGGTTTTTACTTTTACATGAACTGCAAAGAACCACAGTCAATTTTGAGCAGTTTACTAAGATTGATTTAACTGCACAAACATCCAAAACTATTTATATCATTGTAAAGACTAGGTATATTAATAATTTGTATCACTTGTGTGGGAGAAACAGACCACTGAATACATTTTTCTCTTGTAATAGTCTGTCGGTGCACGATTTATCAATGTCAACAGCTGGAACTAATTTCCTTCTCCCTTTGGCTCCAAAAGCTGCCTTCAGGTAATGCTCAGAGAATATATTAATAGTTTCAATCCTTGCCTGGATTTCTATCACTGTGGCAAACTGGGGCTGTAACTATAAATGTATTTTAAAATAAATAATATGGGAAGGAAATGAAATGAGTAAGGGTGTTCCTGTTACTGTCGGCTTGCAGTAGGGCTGCGTAAGGGCACTGGTAATATTAATTTACATTCTTGTTAATACCAAGAGAGTTATGCTTTCAAGGAGATAGAAACTTAAAGTAACTCCAGGATACAATAAAACACTATCTAGCCATAAATTTAATCTCCACCAACAGGATGTTAATATATAAGGAAGTAAATAGACTGGGAATGCCGGAAAGGTGAAATAGAATCAGGAAATGATGGATATCTATAATAAAAATAGGAAATATTGGAAATCTGCACTAGGCTGAACAGCATCTGAAAGAGAGAAATAGGTTAAAGGTTTTGGTATTACCGTTCATCAGAACAATAATGTCCTGGCCAACAAACTTACTTTGTCTACAAAATACACAGTTACTACACTTTACATCACGTGAAGTGCTTTAAGTTGTCCTCCTGATGAGAAAGGCGTTATATCAAATCCAAGGATTATTACTATTAATAGTGATAAACAACATATGGAATGTGTTAAGGAATCCCCACAAATTTTACCTCAAAGTTTCTTAAGAGTTTTGTGTTTATGAATCAGAGTCAGATGAATAATGAAATTAACTCCATGTGTAGCAGGACTATCTTCGAACCTCCATATTGGAGTCTGGAAACTTAAGAATCCGCAGTGTCCAAATGGAAGATGCAGGACAGTACCGCTGTATGGCCAGAAACAGCCTGGGCTTGGAGTATTCCAGATCTGTCACATTGGAAGTACAGGGTAAGTCTGCTACGCACTGTTCAAAATGATTGTGCTTTATAGAACAAGAAACACCGGGAGTGAAAAATGTGGCTTGTGGTGCAATAATTATCACTGGCACCAATTATCACATCGCACAATATATTTTTTCAGCCTTTAGCACATGCTATTTCACTTTCCTTCTCAATAACCTGTAAGGGTAACTCATCCGTCTATGTCCTATGAGCATTTGAGTGAATGAGGGTGAATAAGAGACAGATAACTGATCACGTCAATCCATACACCTCACCCAACAATTCTAACAGTGCAAGTTTTTCTTCAGATCAAGATCAGTAACACATTCCCAGGGAATTTGAACACTCATTGATGGTGTTGTGGAAAAAAATCCTTAGGTCTCCTGAAATCATTCTTAAACCTAACCCTCAAGATCAGGTTGCCAGGAAGGGTGGTTGAGGCCAGGACATTTACAAAGCAGCTTGATACTATGATGGCAGGATGGTAGCATGGATATTCTGGAGGGTGAGATCAGATGGGTCAAACGGCTTTCTACTTCATCCAAACTGATCTTGTGATCTTATGGTCTTGTGACTGTCAAATTGCTAGCAATTAAAACATGACACTTCTCAAAGTTTCTCATGAACACGTGGTTCTTTCGCATTGCACGACAATCCATCTGAAAATCAATAGCCAGTGAGGATATTGCCTGCATAAGGCTTAACACAGCACTGTGTGTTAATGTGATCATTCTATTTGCATGACAAATCATTTTCCGATATTTATTTGCTTTTTTCCATTTGTTGTGCAGATTTTAATATGACAAATGCAACAGAAAGAGGTATTTTGCAAATAACTAAGGCCAAAAAAGAATGCCTGCTTGTTTCTAATACATTAGATTCAACTTAATGGGAACTCTGTTGATAGGAACATTTAGGAAGCAGTGTTGTTCATTCCAGACCCAAGTTCAATGTTCTAAACATTGTGTAATGAATTTAACAACAATAACTGGACATGGGGAGCGTTTTGCTCAACACAGAACTATTCCCAAAAAGAGGTTTCTACTATGCTGCAATAAGCAAAGGATAGCTCAGCTTGAACAAGCATCGCAGGGGAGAAATTCCATTGGGGTCTCGATTTACTCTATGTAGAAATTGCAAAGCGCCAGAATTTGGCAAAATCTTAAATTGTGAAGCTGGTTTTCCATAATTGCTTTCATCTCCGACTGCAGTATATCCAATTTTCTGTCCAACCTTCCTGCAATCCTATTGATTTGCCACTCCCTCCGTTCAACATCCTGCTTCTTGTCCCCTCCATCCCACCATTACTGGGCGAGCTTTCAACCATTCTGTTCCATTCTGATTCGCCCCCTCCCCAATTTTAAAGCCCACCTTAAGACTCTTTAAACATGCTTTCAGTCATCTTCCAACCTCCCACCCCCACACCTTTTTAACTCCTCTCTCCTACCCCCAGGGTGCCCAGTCAGCCATGTAAAGCACTTTGAGATAACCTCCCATGAAATGGCTACATAAATATAAATTGTATTATGTTTTGTATTTTAAGAACTATGGAAAACTGATTTAAAGTTAAGACTGAATTCAACAATTTGCCATATTCTGGATGCTCTAAAATGCACCTGAAAGAGAGTAAATCTAAACCTAGATAGAACTTCTGCGCATGTGTCTGCCACCTGTTACTGCTAAAGCCTGTTTGTTTTTTCCAAAGAATGCTGTATGAAGTTATGATCTATAGCTTGTGCATAACCAGAGTTTTCTTGATGTGCTCAGTCTACTGCACACTTTAAACATGCTCACTTTTCTCCCTGCACCAAATTATGTTGGCAACTGTGGATTCTGTCAATCTATTTAGGCCTTTCTTCCCTGAATGTTGCTGCATTTCAGTCATGCAAAAAGATAGCTGTTGTGAAGGTGTAATACCATTCATTGACTCCATTGCAATGTGGACATTGCAATGGCTTTGCACTAACTGCTTAACAGCCCAAGTATAAGGACTCAGTAGCAGAGCACAGGGAACACAGACAGGATCATGGACATGTTGATAATATCACCCATGTTTGCCTATTCCCAATAAGCAATCGACTGAGACATGTTGTGGGCATTACAGCCTTTAAGAATAGTACTTTGTGATTGCCAATCAGATTTTCTTCAATTCGAATAGGAAAAGGCTGCAATGGAAAATGAGGCTGTTTCAAAAGTAACATGTTAAAGTGTTGCACTGACCCTGAGGCATCGAGGTCAAAGTGCATGTCATTACCATCAACTTCCCCAATGGCCTAATGGACAAAGGCACTGCTCACCTCCAACATTAGTGATATGGTCACAGATTTGATACTGATTCAGCTCATCTCAATTTGGACAGATGGCAGTTCTGTGCTGCAGGTGGTCTCAGTGCTCCTGGGATAGGAGGAAGAAAATTAACCAATGTTCCCACTCCTGCTCACAATCCCGTGACCCAATTCCATGGGTACATGCAGGTGTTGAACGAATGTAGGATCGGATTCAGCTGTCATATCCACTAAAACCCAAACTAATTGAATCTATTGACATGAATAATAATAATAATCCTTGCATTTGATATAGCGCTTTTCACGTCGGGAGGACGTCCCAAAGTGCTTCACAGAACACACTGTAAAGTGAATTGACTGTATTTTTGTGGGCGAACGCGGCAGCCAATTGTGCACAGCAATGTCCCACAAACAGTCGTAGATTGAAAATGACCAATTTATTATTGTTTTTGGTTTTGGAGGGATTATTATTAGGCGTGTGGAGTAAGGAAACTTGCCCAAGGTTTCGCCCTGCCTAGAATTGAACTCAGGTCTCTCGCTTGCAAAGCGAGTGCTCTAACCACTGAGCTACAGGACTCCACTGAAGAGGTAGAGGGCAGAAAATTAGGGAAGAAACTATTGTCAAGAAGAGAAATGGGCCACTGGAATGCTGGCAATAAGACTGATTCCACTATCAGTAAAAATTAAACTTGTTACTCCTCATAAAATGCATATAATACAGTAAACGCCAAATAACTCCAAATAGCTTGTCATTCCAAGGGAAAAGGGCTCAACAAAGGACTTAACTGGAGTGGTTATGTAGGCTTAGGTCCTGCTGGGTACTGTGACTGGTATGGGCAGAGGTTGGCCGTACATTCTCAAATGCATTGCAGAGGCCTCTAGTCTATTAGAGGGCCATGCTGTGCCCCGCCTCCCCCTCTCACCTTATCCTGTAGAGGCAGGATGCCACGGCATTGCCCTCTAATAGACCAGAGGCCTTTGGGATGCATTTGAGCATGTACGCCCAACCTCTGCCCGCTGAAATCACAGGATAGGGCAGGAAGCCTCTGCAATCCAACACACGATCTTATAGGATGAGTTATCCGAAGTAGGTACTTACAGGAGTTTGTAGAATGCAACATCAACAACAAATTGCATTTGTATAGCGCCTTTAATGTCAGGAGGATGTCCCAAGCTGCTGGACAGACAAGGAATTGCATCCGAGCTGGGGGTTGGTATCAGGAGGGGTGGAGGGCATGGAAGCTGGGTGACGAAAGGTTCGGTCACAGAGGAGGGTCTTGAGATGGGCATTGAAGGAGGCAAGGGAGAGGGCAAGGCAAAGAGAATGTGGGATGGAGTTCCAAAAGGGGGGGACAGAGAGGTTCAAGACCCGACCGCTGATGGTGGGATGACTATAGCGGGGGACGTGGAGCAGGCCAGAGTCCATTGAGTGGAGAGAGCGGACAATGTAAAACAGAGTGAGAAGTAAAGCAGAGTCCCTTATTAACATTTTGCATGGAAAACAGCTACAATATTGACAGCATGGCTACTTAAGTGGTAATGACAAGTTAAGCCAGGGTCTTGTTATCAGGAATTTACTTGTATTTGCATTTTTGAAAACTTGTTTGTTGCCTTGTAAACTCGCTGAACCCTTTTGAGTATTGAATATCCTGTGAACTTTTCAAAATGCTGAACATCATAAGTTTCAGGAAAAAACTCCTTCTGGAAACGTTTACTTCCAAGTAGCAAAAAGTAAATCCGAAGAAACAACAAGATTACATTTGTATAGCGCTTTTCACGTCGGGAGGACGTCCCAAGGCGCTGGACAGAGTATAGCATTTCAAAAAGATTCAGAACATGGATAAACTCACACAATGGACTAAAGTACATCCTGGTGCTATTGTTAAGACATTGATTTTGAGGTCGAAATTCTTACCTCAGTCTTCAAAAGAATAAAGCAAACGGCCTCCAGCGATTCAAACATGTGTGTATTAGGTGAGATGCATAAAACCATATGTAGAGAGGGAATTATAGACCTTTTTAATTGGGTCTTTTTCAGCTAAATGAAAAAGTCCACAAAACTACCTGTACTCCTTTTTATTGGCTGAGAAACACCCAAGTAAGGGCATCTGGAGTTCCCTCTTTACACATGCATTTACACAGCACAACTTGCATAATAGACCCCAGCGGAGGAAAACTTACATTGCTCTCAAGGTGTTGAAACAGCTGCTTGCTTGTTGTTGTGGATGTGCCTTCTTGTATGGCTTAATCTTCATTCATATTAATAATACCCAGTTTACATTCATTGCTGAAGCCACCCCCACCCCTCCCACTTGCCCTCTCCTCATGTTATTTCTCTTTAAATAGACACAAATTGCAGCAGTCATCAAAGCCAGCCTTGTCTGTATTTGTCCTGTCCTACTTAAAATGTGTTATAAAAGCAAAACAAAAATAGAGCGTAAAGGATATGGCGTCTTCCTTTATGTTCAACGTAAAATTCGCAGTAAATCCACCAGATTTTGCCCATAGATAGTCAGAGCCGTAGCTCACCTGCTCTGTCACATGAATTGGATGCAGGGGAAAAAGGAAGGGGCGATCGAAACTAGTTGAAATATTCTAGATAGGGCGAGCGGAAGTGTAATCCAATAACTCACTGTTTATAAAGTGAAGACATTTCTTTGGAGTTGTTTAAAGAAGGGCTGATTGAAGAGCTGTGGAATGAAGGCAGCTGGGCTCAGTATGATGCCAGCAATGGCAGGCCCACCAGCCCCCAATCTGACCCTAACCCCAACAAAAAAGCTCATTTCCCGCCACAAGCTCAGGACTGAATTACTTTTTAACTTCCGCTTCGCTTCAATGTTAGTCTCTTCCAACACCACCCCCCGGACAGCTTCAATTAAACCTCAGTTAAAGTCTACCCAAGGCTCAATTGAGGAATCCTGCCTCAGACCCTGTTATCGTCTGACAAATAAATAGTTTTCATCCCCGGGGCTTGCTGGATATATTTCAGAAAAATTTGCCTCCGATTCTTTGATATTAATCCCTCGGCCTCGCCTTACAACCCCCCTCCCCTCCCACACACACTCAATTGCGTGTGTTTTGTAGTGAAGCCAGTCATTACATCACTGGTGGAGTTTAATTGAGGAGCGGAATGAATCATTATTAACCCAGTGTCACTAATATTCCCTGGTGAAAATAATCATGAATAATCCGCTGCCTTGGCAGAGCTTGCTCTACATCTGCTTTAAGTATCATTACTGAGTGCCTGACACACAGAACATGGGATTTCACTGTCACCACTTACCCATGAACAACAACACACTGAATTGTCAAATGCAGCCTTATACACTGGGCCAGATTGAGAATCCACACTGGTTCAACTCAATGCATAAAGATTATCTCAAACGCACGCCAGACCAGACAAGAGGTTTGACATCTGTACAGCAATCATGCCAGTCCCCTGACATCATGAGGTCAGAACATCAGTTGCTCTGCAAGCTGTGCTTTCCTTAAATCATTGGTAATTTATTCCCTGGCACAATCAAAGATTGGCAGAACAAAGTCCTAATCTCATTTTTCATAAAAGCAAGTTCTACATTTTTCTGTGGTGAGTGAGGTGCGCTGTGGTGTTGTGTTATTAAAGATGATTAGTTATTAAAGTAGAAGATACCAGTGTACTGGCTAATGTTCCACTGACAAACCTGCACGTTGCTCCTGTGGTTTGATTAGCAACTTTGCTTCTGATGTTGGCTGTTAACTCTGTTTCACTGTTGCACTGGAAGGTTTCTCACTGTAACATGCTTCTTGTCTTTTCATGGTGATAGAAGGAAGTGAAACTCTGCAGGACATCAAAGGTATCCTCGCTTCATTTGTTATCAGCATTTCTTGCAGCATTTTAATGCCAGACCAACTCTGTCCCTTTCAAACACTTTCTGATCTTGTTTATCGGGAATGGGTATTCCATAGAAATGTAATTTAGATCAGGATCCTCCTGAAATATGCCTGGTCCAAATTGAACTCTGAAAAAACTAGGCTGAGAACTAGACAACTGGATATAATAATAATAATCCTTGGATTTGACATAGCGCTTTTCACGTCTTCAAGACTTCTCATATAGCTAACTAACCCACCAACACTTCCCATACTGAAATGTGGACACACAGTTGTCAAATTGTTAATGGACAATGTGTCTGAGAGAATCAGACACATACTTACCATTGCTCAACCACTGGGAATCAAACAAATATAAAAGCACTAAAACATTCAGATGAGATATTAAACTGAGGTCCCATTTGTGCCTGTCCACGTGGACACTACCAAGCCCATGGTACTGTTTGTTTAAGGGGCTTTAATTTCTGTGCACAAATTGGCTTTGAGTTTTATCTACAAAATAAACAGTCACTACGCTCTACGGTGAACAGGGCTATACTAAAAAAAATGATTTTTATTATTATTTAACACAAAGATTGCTTGTGTAACCATTGCTGAAGTACGTAAAAAGGGTCCCTTGACCTTCGTGATCAGATTATCTGAGAGTGCAGTTCTTTCACAGCCTTTGTGGAAGGAAAAGAAAGTCAAACGAGTTCAGAAGCGGATGGGAGAAAGTCAAGAAATAAATTCTACCTTATGCAGTGTGTATCCCACAGAACAGACAGACAGTCATCTGAAACAAAGTCCTGAAAAGGGTGTGACCCTCTAATCACCATTTGCCACAATCTTAGCTTGGATCACTTTCAGATGTTTCTGCTGATTTTGTTGTGTTATTGGCATTGAGTAGGGCGGACAGAGATATTTAACTACCCAGTAATTGTGAGCTGCTAAAATTCTGGTTTATACCAAGCAACAAATTGCAGGTACTTACTTCTCAGAACATGACGTTACACAAATGAGGGGCACGCAGGCAATGTTAAAAAACAGACTCCCTGTGATGTTGAGTTGAAGGTTCAAAAGGAGTTAAAAGCCGGTTTAATTTTATCCTTCTCAGACATACAGCTTGCTGATCCTTATTTTGGAGTTTTGTCCAACCAGGCTGCTCCTGCTGGTGGCATCACTGTTGTAGAAATCACTTACAGTGGCAGATAAAGAGGGGTGTCCTCAATTGATGTCTCAGATCTGAAAAGAAAAGAGGAGAACAGTTAAACCTTGAGCAAAATGGATACCTGGGTGTGTCACTCACTCCCAAGACTCAGATGTCAATCAATTAAAATATTTTACTACATTTTATCTAATATTTTATCTAAAAGATATCTTTTAGAGTCAGCCAGGATTAGCTAAATTACACTTGCCTCCTCTTCTCCATTCGCAACTTGCCACCGTGACACAACTGCTATGTGATGTTGTCAGTTTCTTGAAACACAACATCAACAGTTTAAGCTCCATGATGATCTAAAGGAAATCAGTATTTTCCTCTGGTAGCAGGGTGTCTGTGACAGTAGGGGAGAGATTGTCAGTCTAAAACTGACAAAAAATATCTTCAGGTCAGGCTCACACAAAACTAAAGGAGAGGGTCAAATGACAGAACCCTTCAACACATTTGATCTCATCCTTTAGGAGAAGTTCATCTACAAAATACAGATTTTATAATTTATAATAAATCCTGAAAGGCTTTGAGCCAACTTATCAACATTATATTGAATGTAAGTATTATTATTTTTCCTGGTCAATGAGTCAGACAGAATTGGTCAAGGTAGAATCCATATTAGCTTTCAAGAGGGAACCAGAGTTGTAGGAACTCTTGCTTTTTGTTAGAAGGTTATAGGCTCAAGCTCAATATCAGGACTTTGAACTCACAGTCTAGGATGACACTCCAATACAGTGCTGGATTGTCACAGGTTTCAACTTTAAAAATGTGACATTAAACTGAGGTCCCATCTGCTCGTTCGGGTAGACGTTAAAAATCTTGTGGCACTATTCAAAAAGAGAAGAGAGTTTCTTCTTGTGTTTTGGTCAACAATCCTCCTGTAAGAATTAATTAACCATTTCATAACTGTTGGTGAGGCATTGCTGTGTGCACTGCTAAACGTGATGGGAGGAGCAAGGCAGAAGTCGGCCGCTCTGACATGTGGTGGGAGGGAGAATCAAATGGGAGAGATCGCCTGGGTTGCCTCTGTGTGCTCCATCTGGTGACATCCCAAGTGGTAGTACTGGTAAAGGTTTACAAGTGGGCTGACTGCCTGTCCTCTTAGCCAGGGTTAAAGCACAACGAGAATGAAAAAAATAAAGGAGAAAATAAAATGAATTAGAAATAAATAAGTCCATCGTGCGTCATTTGTCTAAGTGGCAGATGTGGAATGTTGACTCACTATCTGACCCTTGGGATTGTGCAATGGAGAGTTTTGTTTTTGGTGGGCGGGTGAGGCTGGAGATGGTCCAATCTAAAATCTGTTGTTAGTAGCTGGTCCAGAAATACAACACAACAGAATGAACTTTAAAGAACTTTGACTTCAGCAAAATGATCTGATATTTATGTGGTTCAAATAATAGGGTGTCAATGGAACGTTAAAGGGTACTTTGTTCATTTTTCTTGTACTCTGTCTCAGGATGAGGGTGATGCTGGCATTTTGCCAGCATTTAGTAGGCACTGCTGGCTGGCCTGAGAAGCCAGTGGTGGGGCCTTCTCTTTAAACCACTGCATTGCTTGCTTGTGGCCATTGTGCTCCATCTATGTACTGGATCAAGATTTAATATGAGGCCTCAATCCAATTCAGTTTGAACTTAAATGTTGGTTCAAGAACGTATTGAACGTTCTCTCCGATGCATCGCCCATCTCTGCCAATACCTCTCCAAAAGCCACTGAAACCCTAGTCCATGCCTTTGTCACCTCTCGGCTAGACTACTCTAATGCCCTCCTCGCCGGTCTCCCATCCACTACCATCCATAAAATCCAGATCATTCAAAACTCTACCGCCTGCATTCTCACCCGCACCCCAGTCCTTGGTCCTGCTCCCCGATCACCCCAGTCCTTGCCAGACTGCACTGGCTGCTTATCCCAGAGAGGATTGACTTCAAGATCCTCACCCTTGTATTCAAATCCCTCCACTCCTCTGCACAACCTTACCACTCTGACCTCCTCTCTCCTCAAAACAGTACCCGTTACCTTAATTCCTCCAGGTCTGGTCTCTTCCTCGTCCCCCAAGTCCCCTGCTCCACCCTCAGTGACCATGCATCCAGCCATTATGCCCCGAAGCTCTGGAATTCCCTTCCTCACTCCCTTCGCCTCGCCCCCTTTCTTCCTATTTTCAGGTCCCTGCTGAAGACCTTTCTTTTCGACCACACCTTTGGTCACCTTCCTCCCCCTCCCCATGGCTCGGCCCTGGGATCTGTTATTGTGAAGCACTCTGAGACTCCGTCTGGCGTGGAGGGCGCTATATAAATCCCCGTTGTTGTTGTTGCATTATGGCATGATTGTATGGTCCAGTATCTCAACAACCGTGAACCTTTAAAACAATGTCCAATGTCCAGGTTATCAGGTCGCTGCTGTTATTGCATCTGGTTGCGTTCTCTGCATCTAGTGTGCACACCCGCAGGGAATAATGTTAGTATTTCTCCATGTGCACAGTGCACAGGAAACAAATCAACGCTGACCTGATGATCCAGAAGTTTGCGCATTTTGTCGCGCCAGAAGCAAACGACAAGAACAACCTGTATTTATATAGCGCCCCTCACGCAGGGTAGCATCCCAGAGCACTTGACAGTGGCGGAGCACGATGCTGAGCCAGGGGGAGGGGGAGGTGACCATAGACATGGTCGAAGAGGAAGGTCTTCAGGCGCAACCTGAAGATGGAGAAGGAAGGGGCAAGGCGGAGGGATAGAGGAAGAGGGTTCCAGATTTTCGGGGCGTAGTGGCTGAAAGCACGGCCATCAATGGTGGAATAGAGGACATGAGAGACATGGAGGAGGCTGGAGCCAGTCGAGCGGAGGCAGTGGATATTGGGTTGGGGATTAAGCAGGTTGGAGAGGTGAGGAGGTGCAAGGGCATGAAGGGATTTAAAAACGAGTGTGAGGCTCATGAAATCATTCCGTTAGGTAATAGGGAGTGGAGCCTGGTTATAACCGATGTGATAGGGGTATGGAGTTTAGTACGGATGAGTATGTGGACAGCAGAGTTTGGGATCAGCTGGATCTTGTGCATGGTGGAGCTGGGGAGACTGGTGAGGAGGGCATTTGAATAGTCAAGGGCGGGAGGTAATGAACACATGGATGAGTGTTTCGGCTTCGTCTGGGAAAGGTACGATCAGAGGCGGGCAATATGGCGGAGGTGGAGAAGGCAATACTGGTCAGGGACTGGTTGTGGAGTACTTTGCTGCTTTTACTTTCCTCAGCTGCCATTGGCCACATTGTTCCGAAAGGGAACAATTTACGTCTCCCTCCCACAGGCTCAGCACAATGGTACAATCTGAAATATTCCCAAGATTAAAACTCTACTTTTAGAGCTAAAAGTGGTGTCTCAGCACCACAGATCAGGAAACTGTCTAAACAAATATTGGAGCTTGGCGAGAACTAGTGGGATGGGAGTACGGAGTTTAGTGTGGGAGAGTATGCGAGCAGCGGGGCTTTGGTATCAGCTGGATCCTGTGCATGGTGGAGCTGGGGAGACCGGCAAAGAAGGCATTTGAAAAGTCGAGTCGGGAGGTGACAAATACATGGACAAATGTTTCGGCTGCGTCTGTGGTAAAGTACGGTCGGATGCAGGCAATCGCTGCCAGTTAGTCAGTGCCAGAAGCCAGGTGTATTGTGCTTACAGTTTGCACCCATGTGGCCCTCGACGTAGCTGTAAGGCAGTTTTCGACCACTGCACTATCCAATTCTGAACAATGAATGCCATTCATCAACAGAACAATAACATCTCCCTATGGTCAGCATTTTTTTTAAACAAAAACTATAAACCTTGGGGTGAAAATCCAATGGTTCATAACTGTTCTAATGTTCTAATTATCACATTGAATCTGTTATAAACCGTGCACTATTCTTCACCCCTATAAAGCTAAGTATTCCAACAGCCCCCCTCCCCCATAGCTCAGAAACTAAAGCTACTGCCAAGAGTGAAACTGAGCCAAGCAAGTTCACTTCCCAGTCGGTGCTGATGTAGCTGATCTCACCCAAGACAGCAGCAGGAAGAGTAAAATTAGGGCAAGGGAAACTTTATCAATATTCCCACTTCTACTCGCTATTCGGTTACATACATGGGAAAGTGCATGTTTAACATTGGACGAGACAGGATCAGGTCCAGTCACTGTGGCCCCGAAGATCAAACAGTCCACAGGCGCGTGCTGTCCAGGATTATACATTAAGAATGATCCCTTCAGTGAAGTATCAAAGGATCAAACACTATCCCAGCATGAGTCTGTGCCCAAAAGAAAGAAAGAAAGAAAGAAAGAAAATGAGAGAGAGAAAGAAAGAGAGAAAAAGAGAAAAAGAGAGAAAAAGAAAGAAAGAAAGAAAATGGTGGATGGGAAATAAGATAACCACTGTAGTCTGAAGCGTAAGAAGGAAGGAAGATTATTAGTGGAACTGCAGATTGTACAGATTGAACTTCCATGCCGTGTTATATTCCCATTGTTTCTTGCAGTCCCTGCCAGGATCGTGAAGGCTCCAATCTCGTACAATGTCAGTTTTGGTACCGAGGTGATTCTTCATTGCAAAGCCACTGGTTTTCCTATTCCCACTATAAAGTGGCTGGAGAATGGAAAAACAGTGAGTACATTTTCATCGTGTTTCAATTACAAGAATGTTCCATCAATAGATACTTGAACTCATTTTTTGTGTTCGTCTGCCGGGAGTGTGACATGTGCAGAAATACATCATCGTGCTTAAGAGTATCCAACCAGACTGAAAGTTCCACATAGGTATGCCACTAATTGTGGAAATTTCCCATTTGTCTGGAATGGAGTGTGCATCCTGCTTACCTAAACCTGGAATACCTTAAAGTTTGGGAACCCACTTCTATTCCACCACAGAGGACTGGCTCAATTCCGACATTCCATTGCTGGACATGTCATCTTGGAGCCAGCTCAGCCCCACTGCTGACTTTCCTCTCCTCCAGCCCCACACCCCCTCACCTTCCCAAGGAGAATAGCACTTTGACTCATAGTCTTGGCTAACACTTCACTGCAGTGCTGGGGGAGTGCTGTATTGTTGGAAGTGTCTTTCTTTGGATGAGAAAATAAGCCAAGGCATCATCTAACCTGTTGAAGTGGATGTTAAGATCCCATGCCAAAATTTGAAAAGAAAAGGGAGTTTCTCCAGCGTTAAGGCCGACAATCCCTCAGATAAAATTGGTCATTCATTTCATGGCTATTATTGGGACAATACTGTGCAAATTGTCTGCCACATCCATTTATAAATACAGACATTACACTTGACAGAAAACTCTGTGAAGCGTTTTGAGACAAATTTATGTTATAGAATCTGTGTCCTTGATCTGCAAATAATATTAATATACAGTACCTGAATATTAATATTAGTAATATTGTTATCTTCTGGAGAGTTGCAACATCACCCAGGATAGAAGATATATGTGTATCAGGGAGATCAGGACAGCACAAAGATATGTGTAACATTGGAAAGGACCATTACAGAAAATCTTTTTTTTTATTTTACCATTGTTCACTGCCTCTCATACTTCTCCCTTCCCCCAATCTCTGCCAACATTATATATTTGTCTTATTCCCACTTCAAATTGTAACGACCGTTGCCCTCTTGAGGCAATCCATTCAGCATATTTATCACTCTCTACTCATGTAGTCGAGTCTAAATCATCTGATCATTTTTTTGCTTCAGAGATCATGACCCTCTTGTGTTGACTGGTGACTAGGTCACCACAAACTGTAGTAATGTGAAGGTCCTGGGGCCAGAGAAACATCCCAGGTTCAATTGACTGTGGGACCGTTTCCAGTGTTCGGTACTACAAAAACTTCTCAATTTCAACCTCAGAATCCATTGTGCCTTTAGCACAAAGTTTGTGGTGTAAAACCAGTTTGCCTTTGATTCTCTCTAGGTGCCTCAGGTATCAATACAGAACAGTATTAAGAGAGAGGTAACAGAATCCAGACTTCGCATCTATGTTACCAGACCTGCACTGTTCACTTGCCTAACAAGCAACAAACATCGTGACGGAACATCTACAGCAAAAGCCACTGCAATGCTTAGCATCTCAGGTAGGTCTCAGCCACACTGTTCATCTTCCCTTTTATTTTAAGACAATCACCCCCACTACCATTCATTGTTTAAAGAGGAAAGTCTTCATGAATGAAAGTATTTGGCAAATGTCTTCACTTGTTTATAAAGTACACAGGTTAATGACCTTAATTTTGTTGAATGAATCATTCGCATTACTTGCAGATCATTCATTTCAAAGGTTGTTGGTGGGATATTTTTGTGCACAAATTGGCTGTCGCGTTCACCTCTAAAGTGCCTTTGCTACTATTTGAAAAGGGAAGGGAGTTTCTCCCAGTGTCCTGTCCAACTATCCCCCACATAAAATAGGTTACTCACTTCAAGGCTATTTGTGTGCAATTGCTGTGTGCAAATTGGCTGCCGCATTTGCCTACAAGCTCTTTGAGATGTCTCAACGACATGATATGACACTATATCAAATGCAAGGATTATTATTATTACAAAATCCAGTCTCCACACTTTATAATAATTTCTGGAGAGCACTTTGAGAAGTGATAATGTGATGTATCAAATGCAAGGATTATTATAAATACATTCACTACACTTTACTGAGATATTTTGATGTTATAGACAATATATTAAATGCAAGAAAATGCCTGGCACATTTATACTTCAATATTCTGTGCTATGGAATGTTTCAGTAACACAGGAATTCCAGGTTCAGATCCTGGAGACTGAGTGGAGACCTGGATGAGTCACTTTAAGTTTCTCTTTCACAGCTCCTCTGAACAGAAATACCAGTAGAGGCCTACGAATATATCAGGGTCTATCAAACACCAATCCCTTGAAAAGTACCAACGATTTCATTACACAAAGTAGTATGTGATGTGATAATGATCACATTGTGGGACATTATATTCCTGCCAATGTCCCAATCATTGACCCCAACCCACTCTGTCCATCAGCCAAGTTTGTTTAAATGGCTGTACTCAAAGGCACTTGGAATGGTCATTGAACGAGTCATCAGGCGACACTTTTTAAAGTTTAGTTAAGATGATATTCATCGAACAGGGACTGAAATGCTGGTATTCACATGGTGGCAAGTTCAAAAGGCGACAGTCATCAACTGAGGCATGTCCAGGAGAGGAATGTCTGATGGCCTGGTCACCTCACAAACTGTTTTTTTTATCTCATGGTTTGATGTCTCCTCATAAACAAGCAATGAACAGATCGCTAGTCTTAGCAACAGGGACGTTTTGGGCCACCAAACACTCGTTCCTTTCTCAGCACACAGCATGGAGAGCCCTGTGGAGGCCAAGAGTACAACATGCTAAAGTAATAAAGGGAAGGAGGATGGAGTACGGCTGTTCAGCTTCCTGGAAGGGAAACTGGAATAAAGTTTAACAGCTGTCAAGGATCCTAAGTAGAATGAGTTTGGCTGGTCACTTTCCATTTCATTGGCTGCACCATGAAGCTTACTTCATAACTGGCACCACTTCAGACTAATTGCCTTTAATTCATCATTTTTGTTGAGGGACAGTGCCTGCAATAGAATTCTCCTACTGGAGGAGTGTTGGAAGTCTTTCTAGAGGCTGTGGTTTAAGCCCATTGTGGCAGGTTAAGGATAGCACTGAATCTCCATTGGCCAGAATTAGAAAGAAACATTGGATACTCATAAGAGTCAACAGACTGGGCCAAATCAGCACCAGAATGGCTTGAATCACTGCACCATGTGTGCACACAACGTCTCCAGCTTCAGTCACTTCCAGGTCAATGCAATGATGATTTATCAGAATGATTCTAGCTCTGTCCTTCTACACCAGACGTGACACTGACTGAGGCACATGTGGGCTGGTGAACATTGTCCAAATCCTTAATCTGTGATGTTATTTTTAAATTGCTTTCAAGTATAGTTTGCAGTGCTCTTTCCTGTAGAAAAGGGCCTTCCCGCAAGCAGGGAAGAGTTTACCAACCTTGTGCTGTAAAATGCAAAGTTTACAAAAAGCGAACACTGCAGGTACCTATAATGGGCCTCAGACCAACTTAAGAGAATGACCTCCAGTCAGTAGCCAGTCACCTTCAACTTACATGACTCTGGATTTCAGCCAAAGGAGGTTACAGACACCCGGTGGCAGATCGGTACAGATCAGTATCGGAGCAGAGTTCCAGCAGGACCTTGTGACCGAGGGGTCAGGAAAGATCACCTCACTGGATTCTCATGGAGTCCTGTAGCGGAGTGGTTAGCATGCTCATATCACAAACGAGAAGACCTGGGTTTGATTCCTGGGCAGGTTGAAACCTTAGGCAAGTTTCCTTATTCCGAACTCCTCTGTTTACCTATCAGTAAGTAAAGACCCAGTTGTTAGTCGATTGGCGGATCGCTTTCCAGGGGTAATAATCCCTCCCCCCACAAAAAATCAATTATTCAATCCATGACTGTTTGTTTGTGGAACACTGTTGTGCACAATTGGCTGCTGCAGTTCGCCCACAAAATATACAGTTAATCCACTTTATATTATATTCTGTGAAGCGCTTTGAGATGTCTCAACAATGTGATAAGGCACTATATCAAATGCAAGGATTATTATTATTGTCAGATACCAGTTTAAAATGAATTTTAATGGTTTATTTTTAAGTGGTAAATTAATTGCCTCACCACTCCACTCACTGGGAATGAAAGTCTCGGGGGCCCCATTTCTAAGAAAAGAATGTTCCCTTTAAGTCAAGGGGTTGTACTTTCTGAAACATTGTCATTAAGGTTAGTTTTAAAAACATGTTTTTCCTGACATTTCTGTACCATTTCTTAATGATGCCAGTGTTAGCTAAGCAACAGATTGGGGAAAGATTTTACCTGGGACTAGATTTATTCTATTTCTGTAATACTTTGCTATGTGCAGCACTTGACGAATTGTTGGGTTGTGTTTCTGTGTGTGTCAGACACCCGGCTGGCCAGGAAAGTAACCCTTTTGTGGTATCTGGATTGACTTCCGTGGCATTCCTTTACTGTTACAAGGCAATAGAGACCTGACATCAGCAGCGCCAAGATCCAGTCCCACATTCCTGTAATAATAAACTGGTCCACTTACCACTGGGACCGGCCCACTGGTCTACTGATACATGTAATGTCTGCGGGCCAGACATTTGTTCCTTTTCCTACTGTGAAGTGACCTGGAACAGTCAAGACAACGTCCAGAGTCCAGTTAAAGCCAACAGCCTCCCTCGAGGCCCAGTGGGTGAAAGGACTGGCACTAGCCTGTACAACAATGCCTTGGAGTGCTTTGCAGACCAGATTGGCAATGGCTTTCTTCCCAGTCCCTGCTGAGAGTTAGTTGATTTGAGCCAGGACAGCAGGTGGGACACTGCCTTTGGCCTCAAAGCCCATTTATGCATTTAAGAGGAAGCTAGATATACGCTTGAGAGAGAAGGGAATCAAAGGGTATCAGAGGAAGGAGATTCATGTGGAGGATAAACATGAACTGGTTGGATTGAATGGTTTGTTTCCATGCTACACAGAATATGTAAGTCTATACCTTTCTGGAAAGGCAGACATTAACCAGTTACCTCTTCTGGTCAGAATGTATTGCAGTCCCCTGCTGGAAGGTTTGTATCTGAGAATGTCAGGTAAAGAATGGATCAGACTCGGCAGTGAAGTCCTGCATAGTCAAATGAGACTCACAGTCTAAACTTGTGCAACAACAACTTGCATTTATATAGCATCACAAAGAGTAACATCTCAGTACGCTTTACAGACAGTACCAGAAACCGAGGAGGGCTGCTGAAGTGGGACAGGGAGATGACCGAAGGCACAGTGATTAAGATATTAGATGGCTTTTGAAGCAGAGTGGGGGGGCAACCGAGGTGTTGAGGGAGGGAATTCCAGAGGATAGGAGCACAAAGCCTGAAGGTTGACCACTGATGATGAGATGGAGGGATTGGGGTTGCAGAGCCAGCTCAAGGGGAATAATTGTCACTTGGATGAGAAAAGTTTAATGAAACCTATGCAACAATTGATTTTCAAATGACAAAGCTTTGACTGGATATCAGAAACAGGGAAGGGATTTAGGAGATTCTAGCCATATGTTTGCTCATGTGATGGGACATCTGATACTAGGGGATTCTTTTCTACAGGGTCTCATCTCTGTGGATGTGCGAGCATTGCTCAGCAGAAACTCCATCTTTCACAGGTTTGTCCTGAGCCCACGTGATGAAACGCATCTCTAAGGCAGCTGTCAGCTCTGGTCAGCAGGTGTGGGCTTGAAAGACAGGCAACCACAAGTGGGGTTTGTTCCTTTCCTAAATTTAGTATGCAGCCTCGGCCAGGAGAGCTGCTGTGACACTTCACTGCATTTTTTCCCGTACCATTAAATTGCAGGAAGCATCTTTGTAATCCAGGAGACGAGCACATTCTCTCACACATACACTTTCTCACATATACATTCTCACACACACATTTTCTCACACATATACATTCTTTCTCACACATACAAAATTTCACACATATACACGTGTTCTCTCACACAAGCTAAGACACAATCTCTCCTATAGACACGTTCTCACACACATGTTCTCTCACACGTACACACGCATTCTCACACACTCACATTCCCTCCTAGATGTGCCAACAAGTTCTCTCTCTTACATATGAATATTCTCGCACACTCACAAGCACTGTTTAACACACACGTTGGATCACACTGTCCTAGTACTACAGTGGTCACAACTTTCCAGGCATAATGTGCTTTCCACCATACCTATACAGTAGCAGTTGCTGGGAATGGTGTGTTGACCAGTGTGTCTGCATAGACTTCAGCCAGTATGCTAAAGTCTGTTGTGCAGACACACAATAAAATGCTGACTGTACAAACTGATTCATGAAATGGTATCAGACGCATGCAGGTTTGCTTTCCAGTTGCCCGATTCCAAATGGGCAGCAGATGCACTGAGAAGTCTGGCGAGTGGAGGGGAAAGAGATAAAAGAAAGCTAAAGAAGGAGGGCTTGTGAGGATATGTTGTGCCTGTTGTAAATCAGACCAGTAGTGATACTGAATCCAGAGCTGCTCTGGTCACTGCTTTGTTCATCTCTCAGCATTTCAGTGCAATTGCAGTGGCTGGTTTGCTTTGGGATGGGTGTAACATTTTCTGATACACTGGCAAACCACGTTCAGCTGTGATATTCAAAGTGCCATTTGATATTAACTTCATTCTTCTGCACAGCTCAATACTGCAAACCTCACTGGAACATAGGAAATGCTAGATGAAAAATGACCAAGGTCCATCCAGTTTGCCTTCCACCATCCTGGCAGTCACATGTCATGTGCTGAACTTCTCATGTACTGTATCCCAAAATATTGTTTCCTAAAATAAATTAAAAATAAATAATTTGCATTTGAAAGAATTCACACTTCTACTTTTTCCTTCTCCCTAGGGAGCCTGTTCGTCTGTTCCATACATTTATTCATCTCCTGCCACCTCTCCACACATGTCAGCAACATGCTCCTTATATGTTTAAGAGATTTGGGGGGCGGGGTGGGGGGAGGGCAGGGGTGGCCAGGGGGATTTATCTTTAATAAGGCAATTTAATTAAAGTTTAATTTTATTTTCATTTATACATTTGCAACAGAACAAATTAAGGAATTTTCTACAATTATGCGCAATCATAAATACAGGTTAAAAACTAGGATGAATTTTATGGTCCAGTAGTGTGTTTCTCCCCTCAGACACACACATACCAAATATCAGTAGTTTTTTTTATACAGATGGAAGAAAATCACCTAACTCTCTTCTTGTTTTGTCTTCTTTCTAAATCTCTCTGTCCGGTCTCCAAATGGATTCTGCTCCTTCCCCGTAGAATGGAGGTAAGATCTTTTAAACTTTGTACACTGTACCACAAGATTGCTGACCGCTTATGCCACTGTCGCTTTGCCTGTGCCTGTGAATCAGTGGAGTGGACACAGGACATAACTATAAATCAAAGTCCTATAAACAGCTAGTTTGTGAAATATTTTTTGATTAAAATCAGAAAAAAAATCAGAGCAGACTTGAAATAAAATGTCCAAATGAGAATGTGGAGGATCACTTTTGATAAGACAAGCTTCCCGATCTGGTCTCTCACTCTCAACCTTGGATGCTGTGATGTTATTGTTGGCTTGCTGTTATCCAGGCCTGACTGCAGTGATATAAATAATGTATCAATAGAAGTAAACAGGGGAGTTGGATGCTTAAGCCAGCAGACATCTTCTGCACATTTTTGTATGTCGTGTGATAAATTTCATAAGTGCCAGAACAGGATGTTGCTGACAACATAAGGGATTGCAGTATCAAGTTGCAGTGGCAATACTCCGTACTGTACTTCATTGATGGCTGGGTGAACAACTGTGATCCTACGTATTCAACCCGTTGCTATTTAATTTTTAGTTGCTCAGACTTTATACATAGCTTGTTAGGTACTTTGTAACAACATGCTGAGTACTAAAATTCAGTCATGCTGCCTTGCTCTGGACCATCAAAAAGAGGCTTGTTACAGGCAGAATGTTTTAGAGGCTACTCTATATCAATATTATGGTGAAGATTGAGAGTGTTTTACCTGAGCTTGTTGTGTATCAGTGTTATAATGAGGGCTGGTGTTACAGAGAGTAATACACCAGAGGTTATTGTGTATCACTGTTATAATGATGGACTGGGTTACAGAGAGTGTTACACTGGAGCTCATTGTGTATTAGTGTAAGAATGATGGTCATGTTATTATTCAGAGTGTTATTCCAGAGTATTTGTGTTATATTGAGTGTGTCAAGAATGTGTTATACGAGTTGTCATTATACATCTGTGTTATATTGAGAGTGTGTTACACCAGATGTCATAGTATATTATGATTTACATTGATATAAAGCGCGTTTCATGTTGGGAGGACGTTTCAAAGTGCTTTACCACCCCCACCTCCCCATCCACCCAACATCAGCACACTGGTGGAGGTTGAAAGGTTGAAGTTGACAACTAACTGGAAGTATTTTGTCACACATCAGTTCCAGTACTATTGTTTCTGATCATGTGAAGAACAATGTTTCAATGCCACCTCACTCAATGTGAGCTTGGCTGGTTTTTTGAAGGCATTGCTGGGATCAGTTTTCTGCAGATGGGAATATAAATGGTGGTGGTGATTTCTGCTCGCCCAACATCTGTGCTGCAATTCGGGGGAGGTATTCACATGCAAAATCAAAGACTAATAATCTGATGTTTCTTAACATTTGATGTGATAAATATCGCACGTTTCATCCCTTGATATTTTAAATCTAAATACTTTGTTTATCACAGTAAAATCCACTTGATAGAAATTCTGTTGTATCCATTATAACAATTGGGAAATGTGACATTTGTCACCCCATCTACTGTTTGTCCTGAATTTCATCCACTTATACCACTGGGAAAGAAAAGACCAGAGAGAAGCTGCTTTCATTTCAGGCAAAACCAACAAACTCCATTGCTTGACTCTCTGCAGCCCTTGTTTTATTATTGCCTGGAGTGTTCTGCTGTGCAAAGCATAAAATTGATTTATTTGTAGATTGTTTTTTCAGAAACTTATTATTACACTGGCAGAATTATAGTCTAGTTCTCTCCAGTGTTTCCCTGGTGGTAGCCAAATAAATTAGTTGCCAGGGAATGGAAAGTCCGTTCAGTGCCACAAGCTATAGCAGGAGAAAGACCCAGGTTTGAATTGCAGTGGATTTACCGTCTGCAAGAGCAGTGGTAAATCAATAACATCTGGTGAATATTGTCACAATTCAAAAGATTTTCAAAAACTTTTCTTAGACTACATTAGCGGAGCCTGTCTCTTATGAACCTTAATGCCCACCCATTGTACAGAATATAATAATGATCCTTACATTTGATATAACACATTTCATTGACATTTCTCAAAGTGCTTCCCAGGATATACTGTGTGGTGACTAAAGACAAAGTGCTTCACAGGAAATACTGTGTGGAGACAGCCTAGACTATAAGTTTAAAGTCCTAATGTGGGGCTAAAACCCACAGCCTTCTGATTCGGAAGTGAGAGTGCTACCATAGAGCCAGTTTAACAGAACCAATCAGTAATTATTGACTAATATTCTAATGTTTATTCATATATTTAGTGTAATTAGTATCACACTTTTCATTCCTAAATGTTTTATATCATATGTCCTTTTGGATAAGATTTGTGCTTTTCATGTTGTGTGTCTTTGGGTTCTAGCTCCATATCAGGACTTTGAGTTCACAGTCTTGACTAACACTCCATTCTTGGGGGTGTATTGCGTTGTTGGAGGTGTCAACTTTTGGATAAGACATTAAACTGAGATCCCGCCTGCCTTTCAGATGGATGTTAAAGGTCCCACGGCAATATTTGAAAGTGTCCTGGCAAACAATCCTCTAGATAAAATTAATCATCCACTTCATGGCTGTTGCACAAATTGGTTACTACAAATACACATTCACTAGACTTTACAAACTCTTTGTGGAGCAATTTGAGACATTCTGGGATGTTATAGGCATTGTATTAAATACAAGGATGATTATTGTCTATGAAAATCATAAATATATTGCAGACCTGTTGTGGTATGATTTGATTCTAATGCAATTGCAGTGTGGACCCCATTCAGATGGCCCATTTACTTCTCATATGCCAGCCAACACTTGTATTCAAATGACTGACTTTCAGGTCATCAGGTCTCACCTGACATCACTTCCTACCCATTGAGCATATGCAGAGGTCAGGAAAACGTGTCAGTGGAGATCTGCTGACCCAGAAGTTGGCCGCATTGGCTTCTAGAATTAAAGAAATGGCCAAAGCAATCAGGTAATTTCCAATGTCATTTCCTGCTTTACAAGTGTGCCTTTTTTCAAAAAATGTACGGGGTGTTCACAAAGTCCTGATACCCCCATGTATTTCCTACAGTGCACTGACCAACAGCTGAAACATGTGGAAGAATATTGATAATTGTATTTAGAAATACTTAATTGTATTCAGTACAAGTATTTAACTGTATTTAGCCGTTCAGAGGATCAGTGTGTGTGAGCTCCATCATTTTCATGACAGATAATGATCCGTTGCCATGTTTGGTGTGACATCTTTTTCACCAACAAAGTATACAGTCAATTCACTTTACAGTGTATAATGTGAAGCGCTATGAGACATCTCAAAGACGTGATGAGGCACTATATCAAATGCAAGGATTATTATTATTATCTTCAGTAACATGGATGGAGTGACGAGAAAGTTAATGGTATCAAACATTGTTACATTTGACTCATCTGCAACAAAAAATAAAAATCATTGCAGAAAAAAACAAGGTAGGGGTGGTGGGGAGGTAACACGACTTTGTGAACACCCTGTAGGAACTGCTGGTGAGCAGTGTTGGCTGCTGTCTACAAGTGCAGTGAAACTGGCTATTGCAACAATTTATAGAATGAATCCCAATCATCCTGTTATAACAGGACTCCAAGGATAAAAGGGAGATGAGCCACAGCTGAAAAGGGAAAGGGGCCATGGTTGAAGGGAAAGTGGCTACAATTACCTCTGAGCCATATTATGAATTTCATCAATGTAAGGATCTGGTTCTAGTTAGGTCAGGGAATTAAACCGGTAAATCCATAGTATTAAAAATTAATAGAGGAACAATGTGCAACTTACCCAAACTGTGATTACAGGAATGTCCTGACAATTAGCATCTGAAATGCAATACAAGAATCCTAGGAAGGCTTTGCAGAAGCTATTGAGGGCTTTTTTCTATACATGCTTTCATTACATCGAGGTTCGACTACGCAAACTCCCTGCTTGACAGCCTCCCCTCTCCTCCCTCCATAAGTTGCAGATCATCCAGAACTCTGCAGCCCGTGTTCTCTCCTGCATCAGGCTTTCCGATCCTATCACCCACATCCTCGCCCAACTCCAGTCGCTTCCCATCACACAGAGGATACAGTTCAAGATCCTGGACCTCACCTTCAAAGCTCTCCATGGCCTTGCTTCCCCCTATCTCTGTGACCTCCTAACTCCCTACCAACCTGCCCACTCCGTCCATTCAGCTTCATGTCCCCCTGCCCCATCATTGGCAGGTGGGCCTTCTGCCACTCTGTCCCCACCCTCTAGAACTCCATTAGTCCCTCTGTCTCGCCCCCTCCCTTGCCTCCATCAAGTCCCATCTCAAGACCTTCCTCTTCAACTGCGCCTTCGATCACCCTGCTTCCCCCCCGCCATTCACCCTCCCAATCCGGACCTCCAGCTCGGGTCTGAAACTGTCCGGCGCCTTGGAATGTCCTCCCGAAGGCGCTACACAAATTTAATTTTGTTGTTCTTATATAAATAACTCTCTCATTTTATTGTATGTCTGGCCGGTTGGTCCCAATTAGAGGGTAGACAGGCAGTGTGCTGCAGACTCCTCAATAACTTCTTGTTCCATAGATCACTTAGCCTTGGCGTTGGGTCCTGTCCCAAACATTCAGTTATGTATGGGTTGGTGTCAGCAATAATTAACTCCAGCATGTAAAACTCTTTAGCCTAATGCCATTGTTCACATACATACTGAGTGAGTGAATGAGCTGGCAGATGCTTTTGTATCAAGGCTTCTCTGCTCAGCTCATTAACCAGCTCAGGAAGCCTCTGATAGCATTACAGTAACTAAACTGCAGTCTCACATGGCTCCCTGTCGCATATGGTGACGAGGTTGGAATTACTGTAAAACAAGTCACATTTTCCACAGGTTTAATTATTGATGGCCGGCAATGCAATTTAAACCATGCAGGAAATGAATGAGTTACAATTTAAACAGGGGAGAGAATGAGGTAACTGAAGCTTTTATCACAATCAGCAAAAATGTAGAAAGAGTCAAATTTATTCTCTTGATACGTCAAACCCTTTGGTAAGTCACAGCTTAATAACAGGAGGGATGGTATGTCTGGGATCAGTCATGGTTTCCTACCTATATTGGGAGTTTATCAACGATTTCCCATTATAAACTCCAGCAAAAAGATCCCTAGTATTAGTGACTGGCACACCGCTAAACACTGTGGTCTGTTTTTATTTTTAAATGTTGCAGCAGCCATTTCTTTGAGGACATCAATCATTTTGAATTCTGGGGTAAGTGGTCATAGACCTAGTGTAAACAACACACAAGGTCATATGATTGTTTCAAATGAAGAAGGTCCTTCAGTCCATCCATCTCACACTTCCAGAACACCTTCTTCCTGCCACTGTCTTTTAAATGAGTGAAGTGACCTGGCCTCAACCACTCAATTTGTTCCAATCAAAACAGTTATAACCTTTACCCTCTGGGTAATGAAATACTTCTTGATATCTGTCCTGAAATTGCCTTTTGCAACTCTAAGCCTGTGTTCTCTACTATCTACTATCCTGGTGCATCCACTGCTATATCTTTAAATTTTAATTCTTTCATAAAACCCAAAGTAGAACTAACCCCACTTGCACAAATGTTTACAGAATACGGTGAACACAGCAAGTGTCCTGTAGAGCACTCGCTTTGCAAGTGAGAGACCTGAGTTCAATTCCAGACAGGGCGAAACCTTGGGCAAGTTTTCTTACTCCACACGCCTAATAATAAGCCCCTCCAATAAAACAAAAAACAATAATTAAATTGGTCATTTTCAATCTACGACTGTTTGTGGGACATTGCTGTGCGCAATTGGCTGCTGCGTTCGCCCACAAATATACAGTCAATTCACTTTACAGTGTGTGCTGTGAAGTGCTTTGGGACATCCTCCCGACGTGAAAAGCGCTATATCAAATGCAAGGATTATGATTATTATTATTATTAATTCCGTGCCTGGCACTTTATCGTCAATAATGGGTTCTGCCCTATATTGATAGCATAACCCATGGTAAAGATCTACCAAAACAATTGCCATTTTTACTGATTTGTGATTTAGTGATTTGTGTAAAAAAGACTCCCATTGCTATTCGAGCTATTAGAAATGATGGAGACCTGTGTGGGTCCTAGTGTGACAGGGTTATTTTACTTGTGAGTTAAGGTTGTGGCCTCTGAGTCAGAAATTTTAGGGTTCAAGCCCATGTTGGGATTTTGAACTCATGTGGCTGATATTCCAATGCAGTGCTGTATTGTTGGAGATTAAACCATTAGACTTTAAACTGGTTGCTGTGTTTGCCTGCAAAGTATACAGTCACTACTTTGCACAGTGAATCCTGGGACTTGCTTTGAGATGTTCTCCGATGTGACAGGCACTATATCAATTATTATTATTTGGTAACTTGAGCTTCAGTCCCGTATCCCTACTTTGTCCCCACTTTCTGGAACTCTCTCCTTAAATCCTTCCCTTTAGCTTTCAAATCCCGTCTAAAAAAATCTATATTATATTTTTATTAAAAACCTTTCTCTTTGACTGCACTTTCAGCAACCTCCCTCCAACCCCTGCCATCTCCCAATCTACAGTTTTCCATCCTGTCTCTGTAAAGTGCTCTGAGACAACTTTTCCAAGTGAACTTTGTTATACAAGTGCAAGTCGTTGTAAGT
This sequence comes from Callorhinchus milii, assembly GCF_018977255.1. NCBI lineage: Eukaryota > Metazoa > Chordata > Chondrichthyes > Chimaeriformes > Callorhinchidae > Callorhinchus > Callorhinchus milii. The sequence goes on along the minus strand of NW_024704742.1, from coordinate 84,241,930 downwards.
TCACAACTTCCTGCTGCTTTCCAGGCTTGTAGCTAAAGAGTTAAAGAGTAACTCCTATCCCAAATCCAACCCAGAAACTCAGATAAAACCTACACTTGTGACTGCAGCGATTCTGGGCTTTGGATCAAACCTATGGAAGAAGCAGCTGCAGCAATGGAAACCTGGCTAACCTTGCTGAATGGAGCCGTGGGTGGTCGGTTGCCGGGCTTTCAGCTGGCCCAAAATAACAATGTTTTTCTACAGTAAGGCCTTTCACAATGATGTGGCGAAATATTATCACCTGGAAACATCAACAAGTTAAAATCCCTTTCAATAGTCCGAAAGCCGTCAGCAAAGAGGGAATGAAGTTCGCCCACAACTATGTGCTGCCAATTGTTTTTTACACAGTCACAGCATGTGATTCAAGTTGTAGCAGAGAGGTTTAATACTGGTGTTGGTTCTATATTTGCACTGAGCGTGATTATCAGTGTTAGTGGCTGGGGAGGATAATCTGCTTGGGTTAAAGGATTCCTCATAGCATACTGACATTGTGCAGGGATCATTTCACCTTGAGGTTCAGGATGTTAGAATGATTACAGGGGGCTTACATGAGAAAGGGATGATGGAAGGAACAAAGCTAAGATTTTTTTTTGGAATCAGCTGATTGTCTGACATATGCGGAAACCCGTCACCATGCTTAAGAATATCCAAGCCAAGATGAGAATTCCATGCATCCCACCTACACATGTAAATCCCAGAGATAGATTGTTGGAATGAAATGTACACTCATTCTCTGGAAAGACGAATCCTGCTTACCTAATTCCGGAAAGTATTAAATGCAAGTTGGCAAGAGCCAAGGCTTGGGGACCCCAGAGTGTGCGTTGCAATACTGCTGAAGTCTAACCAACCATTGATATCGCTGCCTGGCAAGCTAAGATCTAAAACACCGGTGTCTTTTTGATATCAATGCATGTCCATCTCCATTTTCAGGTTGTACAAAGGTGACTCTGGCTATTGTAGCACATATCGAGGTGAAGTGTGCAAAGGGCTTCTGGAAGAAGGCTCACTTGTTTTCTTCAACTCTTCTTATGCTGACCCGGAGGAGATGCAGGAGATGCTGGCTCGCGGAGCCTGGGCAGAGCTGGATCGAGTGAACTCGCTGTGCAGGCCAGCTGCGGAATCATTACTCTGCCGCTTTCTGTACCAGAAATGCGATCCCTCTGGATCAGGGCCTGCTCCTAAGCCTGTGTGCAGGTAGGACTGTGGCAGAGACTCTGGCTGTAATTTGACAAGTCTACAGTTCATTAACAAGGCTAACAACAACAACATGCATTTATAGCTTAAACAATCACAAAATTGCATCATGTGATGTATTAACTGACCGATGGCTGTCAGACAGGTGAAGCGCTTCGAGATGTCTCAAAGACGTGACAAGGCACTTTATCAAATGCAAGGATTATTATTATTATCAAATCCTAGATAAGCTTAACTTTCTCCAGTTGAATGGCAACAAGATGGAGATTCTCCTGCTTGGCTCCCGTCAGCATTTCTCTCCTCAGGCACTGACAGCATCAAACTCCTTAGATGCACACTCTACCTAATGAAGCCTGTGTGGAACATTGGTGTCTCATTTAACCCTCAACTGCCCCTTAAATATATAATTTATAATTTGACCCGAAACTATGGAACTCTGCCTCAATCCCCCCACCTTGCCCCCTCCTCGCCTGTCTTCAGATCACACCTGAAGCTCTTCCTCTTCACCTTGCCTACAGTCAACTCCCACCTTTCCCTGGCTCGACATCAAGCTCTGTCACTGTTAAGCACTCTGAGATCCTGCCCGCATGAAGGCTGCTATATAAATGCAAGTTGTTTTTTGTTGTTTTGATCTGTTCAGCTTTCCTGCACTTCTGTAACATTTTTCACCTCCACCACCATCTCCCCTTGGACAGCCAGGAATGATCCAGAAGTCCGCAGTGCGTATCCTTTCCCGCACCATGCTCCGCAAGCCTATTACCCGCATCCTAGCTCGGCTCCATTGACACTATCCCCAACACTCCACCAGCGTATCTGCCACCACCCTCTGGAACTCTATCCTGGAGTGTCTTTACCGCACCCCTTCCCTCTCATCCTTTAAGACCTTTCTCTTCACAACATGTAAGGTGCTATATAAATGTAAATTTGAAACATAATATTGAAACATGCAGTCAAAGTGGGCAGTGGATAATTAAACACCAACAATTTATAATTAAAAACAAGAACAACATGCATTTGTCTAGCGCCCTTCATGCAGGGTAGTGTCCTGAGTGCTTTCACGCTGGGTAGCAAAATGCACCTATCACAGAGGAAAACATCGCAAAGCTCTTCACAGAGACAGGGTGAGAGATCGTTGGGTAGGAGGGAGGTGACCAGAATACAGAATGCACTGTAAAGTGGAGTGACTGTGTTTTGTGCCGCAGCTAATTGTGCACAGAAGTGTCCCATAAACAGCTGTGGATTGAGTGGCCAAATGATTATTTAAAAATAATTTGAAGGGATTATTACCCCTGGAAAAGTGATTCACCAATCAGCTAACAACCGAGTTCCTACTTACTGCAAGGTAAACAGAGGTGTGTGGAGTAAGGAAACTTGCCTAACGTTTTGCCCTGCCGGTACTCGAACCCAGGACCTCTCATATTTGCATTGCTTGTTGCATTATTTAGGGGCTGGATTGTTCAGGAAAACACTAAGTTACTTTTTTTTAATATGTAAAAATGTGTTGGGCGGATTTACAGCGCCTTGGGACGCCCTCCCGACGTGAAAGGCTATACAAATGTAATCTTGTTGTTGTTGTTTTGCATTAAGTCCTGGATCAGTTCATTCTTTCTTCCAGAGAGCACTGTCTGGCGGTGAAAGAACTCTATTGTTACAGAGAATGGATGTCCATGGAGGACAACTTACGCAATGGACTTTACACTGCAAGTCTGATCCTGACCTTGCCGGACTGCAATCGCCTTCCCAGCATGTACCAGAACCCAGACACGTGCACAAAAATTTCCTTTCTTGGTAATTACTCCCTTGTTGAAATGTTAATGGGTTTCAGGTACCAACATAGTAATTCTGCAGAGCTAATCTCAGTGACTAACTGCAATGCCCAGTTTAATGAATGACTTCAATGAGCATACTGGCAATTTTCTGTACTCAATTAGTTCCTTTTCTGCCCTTTTATCTTGCAGACATGAAAAAAGATCTCATTACCAGTGAGTAAATATGCCCCCTGCTGCTCTTCACTGCCATGCTGGGAACAGTAAATCAGATATAATTACAGACATTGCGTTTGTTGAAAATGTGTGCATAAGATCACATGGCACTGAATAATCAATGCACGATGTTCAATAATACTCCTCTACATAAACACATTTTCCTTCCACTTTCCTCCCAGGCTGTTTCTAAATCTAAATATAATATTTACGGTCTGCAGCACTTGTTTATTTCACCAGCAGTGCTGAGGTGTTTTAAGCATCATGCGAAGTAGAGTTAGTCATTGATTGGGCCAATAGAAAATTGCAACAACAACAACATTACATTTGTATGGCGCCTTTCACATCGGGAGGACATCCCAAGGCACTGGACAATAAGTGTTTCGGACCCGAGCTGGGGGTCGGGATCAGGGAGGGTGGAGAGCAGGGGGAGAAGGAGGGTGACCGAAGGCATGGTCGAAGAGGAGGGTCTTGAGACAGGTCTTGAAGGCGACAAGGGAGGGAATGAGGCAGAGGGACTGCAGGGTGGAGTTCCAGAGGGTAGGAGCAGAGTGGCAGAAGGCCTGCCCAACAATGGTGGGGTGGTCGAGGCGTTGGACATGAAGCAGGCTGGAGCCCGCTGAGCGGAGAGAGCGGGTACGTTGGTATGGGGAGCAAGCTCATGGAGGACTTTGAAGGTGAAGACCAGGATCTTGAACTGTATTCTCTGTATAATGGGAAGCCAGTGGAGTCGGGCGAGGAAGGGGATGATTGGGTCGTGGAGCCTGATGTGGGAGAGGACATGGGCTGCAGAGGTTTGAATGATCTGCAACCTATGGAGGGAGAAGTTGGGGAGACCATCAATCAGGGAGTTTGCATAGCTGAGCCTGGGTGTTATGAATGCGTATGAGGGTCTCAGTGGCCTGCGATGTGAGACAGTGGTGGAGCAAGGCAATGTTGCGGAGGAGGGGGAAGGCGGAGCAGGTCATGGCATGGATGTGGGGTAGAAAGGATAGTTGAGGGTCAAACAGGATGCCAAGGTTGCGGACTGGCTGAGTAAGGTGGAGTGTGCAACCATGGATAGTGATGCTGTCAGTGCCTGAGGTGAGGAGGCGCTGATGGGAGCCAATCAGGAGAGCCTCGGTCTTGTTGATGTTCAACAGGAGAAAGTTAGCTCTCGTCCAGGACTTGATGTCTAACAAATATTCTGTCAGAACAGCAGTGATTTGAGGGTGGTGGCAGAGAGATAGAGTTGGGTGTCATCTGCGTACATGTGGAAGTTGACCCCATGTCTGCGGATGATGTCACCAAGAGGGAGTATATAGATACTGAAAGGGATGGGACCAAGGACAGAGCCCTGAGGAACTCCGCACAAAACGGTTCAGGGGCTAGAGAAGAAGCCGTTTGTGGAGATGAAATGCAGGTGGTCTGAGAAGTACGATCTGAACCATTGAAGGGCAGAACACACTGTAAAGTGAATTGACTGTATATTTGTGGGCGAACGCGGCAGCCAATTGCTCACAGCAATGTTCCACAAACAGTCGTAGATTGAAAATGATCAATTTATTATTGTTTTTGGAGGGATTATTATTAGGTGTTTGGAGTAAGGAAACTTGCCCAAGGTTTCGCCCTGCCTGGAATTGAACTCAGGTCTCTCACTTGCAAAGCAAGTGCTCTAACCACTGAGCTACAGGACTCCACATGGCACCCAACTCTATCTCTCTGCCTCCACCCTCAAATCACTGCTGTTCTGACAGAATATTTGTTGAGTTGAGAGGAGGGGTGTTGGAGGAGGGTGGAGTGGTCAACAGTATCGAAGGCAACAGAGAGGTCAAGGAGGACGAGGAGGCAGAGGAAGCCCTGGTCACAGATGGACAGAATGTAATTTGTCACTTTGACCAAAGCTGTTTCTGTTCTGCGGGCGGCACGGAAACCCAATTGGAGGAGTTTGTGAAGGGAGTGGCAAGAGAGAAGGTGTGAAGCTGGGAAGCAGCAACTCTTTCCAGGACCTTGGAAGGCAAAGGGAGATTGGAAATGGGTGGTAATTTGAAGGCAGGGATGGGTCCAGGGAGGGTTTTTTAAGGATAGAAGTGATGACGGACATTTTTAAAGGGTTGGGAATGGTGCCAGTGGACTGGGAGAGGTTTAGGACGTATGTGAGTAGAGGGGCAATGAGGTGGAGCTGGGAGGTAAGGAGTGGAGTAGGGATGGGGTTGAGGGATCAGGTGGTCGGTTTCACGTAGGTTATGGTGGTGATCAGAGAGGAGATGGGGACAAGTTCGAAGGTGTGGAGGGAGGGATGGATGGGGACGGGGGTGTGAAGGGGAGATGGGGAGGGGCTAGTGGTTGGAAGGGCAGAGGCAGCTGAGCAGATCCACTTTGGGCAGAAACATTTACCAACAATTGGGGGGCATTTGACAAATTTTGTGGAAAATTGTAGAGGGTTGATTAGTGCTATTGAGAGACAGATTTTGTGAAACAACCCACATTAAAACTGTAGGTATATATTTCCTGAAGACGTAGTCATGTTTAAAATACTAAAAATGTTCATTTGAATAGTTCAGCACTGAACAAAAATTGGTAGCAGGAGTTCAGATTAGGTTAGGGGTCAGGCAAATAGACACAAGTCGTGTCCCGCAGCTGCTATTTCACTCACTGGTGGGCGAAGCCTATTTCCCTCTTGCGCTATCTCCGCAATCCCAACACCCCCCGATGTCATGCATCCGTGACTGGAGCCGCTCCACTCACAGTAGCAGTGTCGAGAAAACAATGACCAGAGGCCTGGGGCCAAGCACACTGTGTGTACAGGTTTGTAATGGAAGGGGCATTTGTAGCGGAGTTTGTGGCGGAGGAGGGCGTTTGTGGCAGAGGAGGGCGTTTGTTACTTAAATTGGTAACTTTAAGATCTTTCAACTTCTTGCTGTCTCTTTCTGTTTCAATTCATTACGGCTCAGAATATTTTTGCTTCAAAAGTCAGGAAAAGCCAGAGCCCAAATTGTGAATTTTCTGAGCATTCATTGGATTGGAGTATGACCAAAAGGAGGTAGATTGAACCTGAGCCACATTGATCATCTGAAGCTCATTTGGCTGACTAATATTTGGGGTTTTAAACGGTGTGGATATAATAGTGGTGTAATGCACACCATTGAAATTCACGAGCACAGGAATGTTACCCTCAGGAAAATGTTGAACATTCCACATCCTTTGACATTTGGAAATGTTTCCAGTACAGGAACTGTCTACCTGAATGCCAAGGATAGCACAATAATTCCATAGTTAATAATAATGCAAAAATTGAATTTCTAGCTAACATAGATATATCACAGTTCTTGAAGCAAAAAAAATTGCATTGTATGAACATAGAACCTGCAGTATAGCTGACCTATTGTACTTTCACAAATGCACCTAAACATAGATATTTCTTGTGTTTGATGTAATACCGTATCATGTCATTGAAACACTTCACAGGGTTTACCACAGTATTGACTGCATTTGTAGGCGAATGTGGCAACCAATTTTCACATAGCAATGTCCCACAAACGGACATAAAGTGGATAACCAATTTTATCTGGGAATTGTTGGCCAGGACACTGGAAGAAACTTCCTTCTCTTTTTGAATAGTGTCGTGAAAACTTTAATGTTCAATTGAACAGATTGACAGGACCTCATTCTCTCATCCAAAGGATGGCAGTCCGACAATGCAGCAATCTCCCAATGTCAGCTTTAACCAGAAGTGTAAAGTCCCCACATGGGGCTGAAACCCAAACCTTCTGAGTTAGAAGCAAAAGTGCTATGAACTGAGCCAAGCAGGCACTGACCAAATGAAAGGAGAAACCACTCCAACTATATTTAATGGGTCAAAATGTTCTGCACTTCTGAAATAGAGTTTAAAAATGCCTACATCTGTAAAGTAAAATCTGAGGTGTGAAAAGTGAAATGAGGCTCATTGTGGCACTCGGCGCTGGCTGTCCAGCAGCAGCAACACCGACTGCCTCATTCCCCACTACCGCTGCAAGCCACCCTGGACTCTGACCCCAGTGGCTAATCTCTCCTCCCTCATCTACATTCCCACTCTCCCTCCCAACCATTCCACTACCCCCTCCCATCCCACACATCCCCCTGCCAACTATCCACTCTGCATTGGTCTTCAAAATGTCCGCTCCATCTCCAACAAGACCCTGGCCATCAAAGAACTCATCCTCGATGAGAACATTGACATCACGGCACTAACAGAAACCTGGATCACCCCAGGTGACACCTTTCCCCTCACTGAGGCCATACCACCCGGCTACACCTACCACCATGCCCCACACCCCAACTATCGTGGCGGTGGTGTGGCCCTCATATCCAGGGCGTCACTTGCCCTATCCCCCTACTCCACCGGCTCGTTCCCCTCTTTCAAACACCTTATCCTCTGCCATCCCTCTCACCTCTCTCTGAAAATTCTCTTACTCTATCGTCCCCCAAAATCCTCTCCACCCTCTTTGCTTCCCTCTGCCTCTGCGCTGACCGCATCATCATCCTAGGCGACTTCAACCTCCACTTCATCCCCTCCTGCTCCATCTCCTCAGACTTCTCCTCTCTCCTCTCTCAACCTCTCCCTCCACATCCACTCTGCTCCTTCCTACCTCTGTGACCTGCTAACCCAATATCAACCTGTTGACTCCCTCCACTGCCCCATGGCCCCCAGCCGGTCCACCTCACCATCGGAGGTCGTACCTTCAACCTCTCTGCCTCCAACCTTTGGAACTCCATCACACAGTCCCTTTGCTTTGCTCCCTCCCTTGCCTCTTTCAAGGCACATCTCAAGACCCTCCTCTTCGACTGCACCTTCGGGCACTCTCCTAACCTCCTTGCCCTTCCCTGCTCTCCCCCCCCCTCCTGATCCCAACACCCCTGCTCGAGGGGTTGGGATCAGGAAGGATGGAGGGCTATAGCGCCCTTCACATTAGGAGGACATCGCTGACTGTCCAGCACTTTGAGATGTCCTCCCTATGAGAAGGGCACTATACAAACGTAATTTGTTGTTGTTGTTATTAAAAGGTTTGTAGTTTGCCTGATTTTCTACATATATTTTTCATCAATTTTGCTGAAATGTTTCACCGCTGGGGCTGACAAGTGATTATCGCCAGCTTGCCCGTCAGTGTAAGCTAATGATCTGAGCAGAATAGGCTGAAATGTAATGTAATGTCAAAATGAGGTGGATAAGCTGTAGACTCAGAATTATTTGTGGCTCCAAGGAAAGTTTTGATTGATTCCAGGATTGCTGAATTGACCTCAACTCTNAAAAATATGTTTGCTGGAGCCAAGGGTCCTCTTCGTTTCCGATTCAAAACCACTCAGCTGGACTTCTGCCAATTTCCCTGATGTTTCAACCTTTCAAATAAAATGCTTGCGGAGGAGCTGTGATTGACAGTAAAACTAATCAAGCCTATGTAGCTTTGAAATATTAGATTAAAAATTGTGGTGGTCGTAAATACATTCCTTTCCTTATTCAAGGAATGCCATTAAGATATGTTTTGAAAATACCCCCTGACTTCTAAATAATGGTAGCACCAAACCTCGGGTGTAAAGCCCTGAGCCCGAACACTATCTTGAATCTCACGTAGCAGGTATCATCTTTTGAGTGCCTAAAGTGGTCTATCCAGTCCTGTAGATCAGTGGTTAGAACACTCGCCTCGCAAGTGAGAGATCTGGATTCGATTCCAGGCAGGGCGAAATGTTAGGCAAGTTTCCTTACTCCACATGCCTCTGTTACCTAGCAGTAAGTAGGAACACGGTTGTTAGTTGATTGACAGATCACTTTTCCGGGGGTATTAATTCCTTNAAAAAAATACAAAAACAAATTGGTCAAAAACAAAATATACAGTCAATTCACTTTACAGTATATTCTGTGAAGCGCTTTGAGTTGTCGAGAAGACATGATAAGGTGCGATATCAAATGTAAGGATTATTAATATTATTTCCACACTTACTCAGGAGAGGCTTGCCTAACTCAATCTGAGGTATGACAACATCCCATGAATAAGCTTGGAAGGCCATTTTGGAACATGTAAAACGATTGCTGATAAGTAATAATAATTGAGCTACTGGACTCCAAAGAAGTTGTCCCTGCGTTTTCATCCAAATTTGGCCTCTACTACTCATCAGAAATCATCAGAAATCACATCTTAATGACATTCCTTAAATAAAGAAAGGATGTGCTCAGGAATCATGCATTTTTTGTTTACACTTGCAATTGTAATAATAATAATAATAATCCTTGCATGTTTTTATCATCCTGGTTTATCAGCACTTTGGGATATCCACCCAATGTGAAAGGTTCTATATAAATGCAATTTGTTGTTGTTGGTTTCCACAGAAACGTGTTACAGAGACCGAGGGAGATATTACCAGGGGTCAGTGAATGTCACAGTATCTGGTATTTCCTGTCAAAAATGGAGTGAGCAGGTTAGTGCCTATTGTAAACAAAGTTACCACTGATGTACTGTTCACATGTTTATTAACTGTATATTAACCTTCTTCCACTTCCTTGGCAGTGCTACTGAATCACCCCCTATTATTTGCCTGTATATCTGATCTCAAGTCTTAAATTATTTGGAAAATCCAGTATTGTTTCAAGCCTGTGATAGATTCAGGATAGACTCAACTGTGAAACTATCATAATAATTAATCCAAAATTGGTTTAGTTGGTAAATCCCCAATGCAAATTATCATAAAAACATGGTGGAAAGTACCAGATTTGATTCCTGGTCTGTGATAAGGGGGTTGAATGGGGGCAGCAACAAGGTTAGGGTGGAACATAATAGGTGTCTTTAACATTGCTGATTACTGTCAAATGTGCCTTGTTGGGCAAAAATAGGATTGGGCTCAGCTCTGAAGCTCCTCAATAAATAAAACAGCCTGCGTATAAGCAATACACAAGATTGTGAGTTTCAGTCCAATGTCAGGACTTTGATCTCACAGTTGACACATGCTGAAACTTCAGTGCTGTGCTGGAAGAGCAGTCTATTGTTGGAAGTTTCGTCCTTCAGATAAGATGTTAAACCGAGGTCCTGTCTGCCTGTTCAGATGGAGGTTAAAGATCCCACGCCACTGTTCAAAACGAGAAGGGAGTTTCTCCCAATGTCAAAAATCCCCCAAATAAAATTGATCATTCATTTACTTTGTGGCTATCTGTGGGACATTGCTCTATGCAAAATGATTCCTGTGTTTACTTACAAAACACAGAGTCACTGCACTTTGCAGTATATACTGTCATGTACTTTTAGACATTATCCTGAAATGCAAGGATTACTACTGTATTATCTATACATAGAAAGTGACCTCTGAAATAGGTATGATGAGTAGATGGAACCAATGGAATTGTACCCCGGTGTGAGTCGAGGTCTTCAGGGGAGAGAGAAAAAAATTCAACTTGTATAATAATAATACAACAACAAAATTACATTTATAGAGCACCTTTCACGTCAGGAGGACATCCTAAAGTGCTAATAATCCTTGCATTTGATGTTGCACCCTATCATGTTGCTGAGATGTCTCAAAGCACTTAAGCACTTCACAGGATATATTGTAAAGTGCAGTGACTATGTATTTTGTGAGCGAAATGTAAAATTAGTCTATTCAGAAATATTTGTGGAATTACAATTTTTGTTTGAAAACTCATTTAACTCATCAGAGTTAGAAAACCTATTCTTCTCATGAGATCTGCAGTTGTCACTGACAAAATAAATGTTGTTTTGATTTGTTATCCCTCTTTTCATTTCCACCCACAAAGGCTCCCCATTTCCATAGACGTTTGCCAGAAATATTTCCAGAACTGACCAATTCGGAAAACTACTGCCGTAACCCTGGCGGTGAGAGTGAGCGTCCTTGGTGCTACACTATGGATCGATCGATCAGATGGGAATTCTGCAATGTCCGTCTATGCACCAATGGTATGTGTTTCCACATACAGTGTGTCAGAAGTGCAGTGGAATTGTTATGTCTCAATGCTAGCCAAGAATAAATCACTCATGACTGAACTTGAAAGCAAGGAAATTATGATGAATATTTATAAGGTAAAGGGTAGGCCACAACTGAAATGTTGTGTGCAGGTTTAGGCAGCGCACTATAGAAAGGATGCTAAAGCCGTGGAGAGGGTGCAGTGTGGATTTACAAGGATGATACTGGGAGTGAGAGGATAAGGCTTTGAGGAGAGGTTGGAGGATTACTTTCACTGGAGCAGAGTAGATGTAAGTGAACAAAACGGCTTGGGAGGATAAATGGTGAGGAAGCTTTTGCTCTGAAAGGTGATTCAAGGACAAGAGGACATAAATATAAGATTCTAACTAGGAGCATAAATAAGGAACTTGGGAAGTTTTTCTCTCCCAGAATATAGAATACATTGCTAAGGGTAGCTGTTGGTATGAAGGAGATTGGAGGAAATTATAAATGAATCAGATATGCACATATGGAGGAAGAACATTGGAGGCTATGGGGGATAAGCAAAGGAATTGGGATTAGAATAGATGTCATTATTGGAGGAGCAAACATCAAAACAAATACAATGGGTTGAATGGCCTCTTGCTATGAGGTAGACTTCCATGGTTTACTGGTAAGCAAAGAGTTGATCCTCCACAAGTACAAATGAAATATAGAACTACCTATATTACCTCTTGATCTCAGGTAGGCTGTTGGAGGCAACTTCAAAGGCAAGAAGTGTTCCCCAAAGGGAGAGAGAAATAGATGGAAGGCAAGTCAGCCTGACTCACAGGCGTTTCTTTCTGGTTTGGAACAGAAGTGGTCCCTCAATAATATATGTTGTGAGAAATAAACAAAGTTTATAAAATCGATCTGTGTGCTTTTACAATAATTTTGTCTATAACTTCCTGCTGACACTGGTGGGTGTAGACATGCAAAACGGAGCATGCAATGTGAATTCTCACCTTATATGCTACACTTTTCACCCCATAGAACGAAGACCCATCACAGACAGATTGTTCTCATGCCAACCACGTGTGAATGTTTCCAGTGTTTCTTAAGTACTGTACTAAATAATCACATTCTCAAATGTGCCTTTTCTTTCCAGGAACCCCAATAATAGGTGGGGAGACAAAGGCAGGAACATCCAACACCCCGATCCTTAACTCTGCAACCTACTCCATGACTGTCATCATTTTCATTATCTCAGGCTTTGCAGTCATCGTGTTACTGATATTCGCAGCTCTAATGTGCCACCGGCAACAGAAGGAATGGAAGAATAGGAAAAGGTGAGAGATGCCTTTGTGCTATTATTTCCATAAAAGGAATGCAAATGGGTAATGTGAATTGAATTGCTTCCTGCCCCTTCTATGTTTGTCTCTATGACCAGGTTTGAACAATGCAACTTTAGAAATTCATTGGATTGCAACTTCTAGTTAATTGCAATTTCTGGTTTGTAAAATTCGTTTCATTTGTAGAACATTGTTGTGCGCAAATTGGCTGCTGCGTTTGCCTATAAAATACGCAATCACGGCACTTCGTAGTAAATCATGTGAAGACACATTGAGATATCCTCCCAGTGTGCTATATTAAATGCAAGGATCATTATATATACATGATGAAATGTGGAGCTCTAGTCAGCAAAGCCTGAACAAAGACTTGCCTGGAAAACAACAATCTCAGCTACAAGGAAAATTCAGATTGGTGTAAACTTGATTTGGTTGGAGCACTCTCGTCTCTGGGTCCAGGCAGGGCGAAACCTTGGGCAAGTTTCCTTACTCCACACACAGCCTAATAATAATCCCTCCAAAACCCAAAACAATAATAAATTGGTCATTTTCAATCTACGACTGTTTGTGGGACATTGCTGTGCGCAATTGGCTGCCGCGTTCGCCCACAAATATACAGTCAATTCACTTTACAGTGTGTTCTGTGAAACGCTTCGGGACGTCCTCCCGACGTGAAAAGCGCTATATCAAATGCAAGGATTATTATTATTATTGTGTGTTCAACCCTTCGCCCTTGAGCTGTCCATGCTGACACTCCAGCACAGTACTCAGATGTGTTGTCCTTTGGATGAGATACTAAACCAAATCCCTGTCCCTTAGGTAGAAAATGAAGAGCCTATCACTGACACTGAGTCAAATGGCCTAATACTGTGTTGATTTTTATGGTTCCCTGGACACAACTTGAAAAGAGAAGGGAGTTTCTCCCTGACTAACAATCCTCCAAATAAAATTTGTAAGTAATTTCATGGCTATTTTGGGACATTGTGTACAAAATAACTGCCATGTTTGCCTACAAAAACAATGACTACACTTGGCATTAATTGCTGTGAAGCACTTGAGATGTTCTGATGTTATAAAATGCAGACTACTATTATCTGGCTTCAAAGTGTTTATTTAAATACTATCATTATTAGTCACATTTTCTTTTCTACTTACAGAGGAGCTGAAACACCGACTCTAACAGCTTTTCCTTCAGAATTGCTGCTCGACAGACTTCATCCCAACCCAATGTACCAGAGATTACCCCTACTTCTAAATGCTAAACTGCTCGGCCTTGAATACCCAAGGAATAACATTGAGTATGTGCGAGACATTGGAGAGGGAGCCTTCGGAAGAGTGTTCCAAGCAAGGTAAGGATGTTTTCAATCTTCAGATGAGCAAAGCTCAACAGAATTCCATTGTGAACAGAATTGCTTACAGCGCACCACCATTGATATGAACTTTGGTGATTTGGACAGTGATCCTCCGAAACACACTTTGAAATCCGAAGCCATTTTTTGGTAATTTCTTTTAAAACTTTTAAAAAAGGGAGTTAGGAATTCAGAGGTGACTGACCGAAAATGCAGTCAAAGATATAGACTGACTCGTCCTGAAATGATTTAGCAAATTGGTGAATTCAGTCTCAACTATGAAGCTGGTTTTCTGGTAGTTTTTAAAAGAAATTATTGAAAAATGGCTTCAGGTTTCAGCTCTGAGATATTACCCTACATGAAGGGCTCTATATAAATGCAAGTTGTTGTTGTAGTGAACACGGCTTTTGGAGTTTTTTTATATATGTTTAGATCAACTGCAGGGTAGTGTTTATCTGTTTGATCTCAGGCAGATAAACACTACCCTGCAGTTGATCTAATCACATATAAAGAAAACTCCAAAAGCCGTGAACACTAACCTTTCCACAGATCCTAGAACACATCTGTTTAGATTTTGCCTGAAATATGGTGTTTTTCTATGAAAATAACATTTCCCATACATAAATCAACAAAATCTATGCAACCTTCACATTGCGTGAGGCATGCTGCAGTTTCAACTGTCCTCGATGCAATGGATAAACATCATTAAAAAGTTAAAAGCCAGTTTGGACGTATGCAGTTAGGAATGAGCTCCCAAGCCATTTACAAATTCCCAACTTAATTAAGGGAAAAGTGCAGGAGTTTATGGACAAAATTAAAGCTTTCCAAATTGACCTCATTCAAATTGTTTGAGATTGGGATGACACCCAAGTGGTCTCTAGTTATGCTAAGACTGGCCTCAGGGTTTGCAAATGGAGATTCAGCATAACAGGAAGCTGGTGTCAGAATCCAAATGTGTCATTCGGAATTAACATTTCAAAGTGTAGCTTGCAGAATCAACTTTGAGTAGAGTTGACCTGATCTAACCCCTCCCTCTCCCACCTGGAAAGTCCATTTCTTGATTGAACTGAAACACCGGAGGCTGCTGGATAGTATATTACATAGACAAGCATTTAGAAATGAACAGAATGTTATGTATGTTTGAGAGTTATATAGATTCCAGCTGTTCAGCTCTGCATCTTGAAGACTGCAGCGAGGCCATATAGGCCTTCTCTTCACATGTGCCAATGGAAGTGTGAGCAGGCATTTCCTGTTGTAGAAACTTCCAGAGCCAGTACAACTGTATAGGGAATTCATGCACTACACAACATTCCTGTTCAAATTAAATTTCGTGCAACTTTAAATCCTAGCCCTTGATTACATCACCGCATTTAATATCTGACTAGGTTATTTGTTAAAGCTGTAAATGGTCCCAGTACACTATCTGGCAGCAGTATCACCTCACAGCAGGATATAAGTCATCGTTGAGTAGCAACACACATTTGGATTCTGAGGTGATCTGGCATTAAAACTCTGCTCACCACAAAATAGTAAAGGAAATGTGTATAGATCATATCTCAACTTGTGAGAGAAAAATAGCCAGCACTGTGGACAAAGGAAGTTAGTGTAATGTACAGCCATACCTGTGTTCTGTACTAACAGAATGGTCTTTTGATATACTGGTACCAGTCTGATACATTTGGTAGCACTCTCACCTCTGGGTCAGAAAGATGTGCGTCAAGCACTACATCAGGAGTGTGATCTCAGTCAGCCTGGTTTACATAAACCTGTTGAAGTGTTGGTGTGACACAAAGTACAGGATACCCAGAAAATGCAGGTACATACACTGGGAGGGCGTTGTCACAAACATAAGCATTCGCAGGGTCCTTAAGCAGGCAAACTCTGACGACTACCAGCATCAAACCCTTCCCAATTACTTATAAGTGCCTTCGTTCCTCCGGGTCTGGCTTCCTCCTTGTCCCCAGAGTCCTCCGCTCCACCCTCGGCAGCCGTGCTTTCAGCCTCTATGCCCCGAGGCTTTGGAACCCCCTTCCTCACTCCCTTCGCCTCACCCTCTCTCTTCCTATTTTCAGGTCTCGTCTGTAGACCTTTCTTTTCAACCTCGCCTTTGGTCACCTTCCTCCCCCTCCCCCTGGCTCGGCCCCGGGATCCGTTACTGTGAAGCACTCTGAGACACCATCCGGCATGGAGGGCGCTATATAAGTACTTATTACTACTTACCATTTACATAACGCCCGTGATTCTAAGGCTCGCAACCCCCAGCCCTCCCAATATTGGGGGGCATATTTTATTGAAAAATACCCACCCCTTAGAATCAAGTCAATACATTATGACTTGATTGTGGAGTCCTGTAACTCAGTGGTTAGAGCACTCACCTCGCAAGCGAGTGACCTGGGTTTGATTTCCGGGAGGGCGAAATGTTGGGCAAGTTTCCTTACTCCACACACCTCTGTTTACCTAGCAGTAAGTAGGAACCTGGTTGTTAGTCGATTGGTGGATCGCTTTGCCAGGGGTAATAACTCCTTCAGAAAAATAATAATAATACAACAACAACAACAACAACAAGATTCCATTTATAAAGCGCCTTTCACGTCAGGAGGACGTCCAAAGGCGCTGCACAGTTGGGTCATGACCGAGCAGGGGGAAATGGTCAGGGTGAGGGGAGGGAAAGGAGGAGCAAGGAGGGGGGAAATGGTCAGGGTGAGGGGAGGGAGGGAGGGAGGAGGGGGAAGCGAGTCGAGAGGGGAGCTGAAGGCTCGGTCAAGAGAAAGGTTTTGAGACCGGCCTTGAAGGAAAGGGAGGAAGCAAGGCGAAGGCACTGGGGGATGGAGTTCCAGAGCCTGGGGGCTGAGAGGCTGAAGGCCCGACCACCGATGGTAGGGCGGTTGGGGCGGGGGACGTGGAGCAGACTGGAGCCGGAGCCAATAATAAATTGGTCGCTTCAATCCACAACTGTTTGTGGGACACTGCTGTGCACAATTGGCTGCCGCGTTTCGCCCACAAAACATACAGTCAATTCACTTTACAGTATATTCTGTGAAGCGCTTTGAGATGTCTCGAAGATGTAATAAAGCGCTACATCAAATGCAAGGATTATTATTATTACCTCACTACTCAATAAAAATGGAGTAAAATTAGTGGAGCTTCTTAACATAAGGAAGGAGTTAAGATTCACCGCAACTTTCACTCCAGACTACAATTCCCAAAGCTCCTTCTGAGTCTATTTGTCTGATCAGGACTCAGTACATCATGGAAGAACATCTGCTCCATTATAGAAAGGGTGAAACTGGCTCCCTCCTATAACAATACAGCAGATAGTGATCACAGTGTGTCACTGTTTCCAAAGCAGAAGGAATAGCCATCAACAGCCCAATGAGTGTTGTAACTCCTCCATACGTTCACTTTCTACTGATTGTGTGCGAATGTGCTCTCTTATACTATCACATGTCTAGCTCTAGTGCCACTGCTACTCCAAATAAAACTTTCTATTTCCCACATTTTTAAATGATATCAACCCTATAAGTGGATTAAAGCTGAAAATTAACTTCCTCTGCTTCAAGTATCACTGCTAACTATTTGTGTGGTAACCAGCACTGATTTTATTCCTACAGAAATGAATTAAAAGATTTGTTTCACAATGCAGACATCAACAACAACTTGCATTGTATAGTGCCTTCACGTAGGATAATGTCTTGGAATGCTTCGTAGGGGTTGGACGACAGGTTAGGAAGAAAGGGAAGGGGAAAGATAACAATAACATGGTCAAAGCAGTAGGTTTTAAAGTGGGATTAGAGTATAGATTAGAGGATCCGTCTTCAGACAAGACGGTAAACCAAGATCCTGTCTGCCTGTTCAGGTGGACAATAAAGCTCCCATGGCATGTTTCTTAAAGAGAAGGGAATTCCCTCAATTCCCTCAAATAAAATTGGTCACCCACTCCATGGTAGTTTGTGGGACTTTGCTGTGCGCAAATTGGCTGCCGCATTTTGCCCACAAGATAGAATCACTCCACTTTACAGTATGTCATGTGAAGTGCTTTGAAATGTCTCGACAACATAAGGATTATGAAAGGATTAATATTATATGGATAGAGAGGGGGTGAGATGGAGGGTTAAAGGCAAAGTTCCAGAAGTTGGGGGCACAATGACTGAAGACGACAACAACAAATTACATTTGTATTGCGCCTTTCATGTCAGGAGGATATCCCAAGACGCTGAGGACAACATTGTTATTCTTGTTACTGATGCTAGTGGACCTGTTCAAAGCCCATGAGGTACTGTGTCAGATACAGCATTCAGCCCTCAGAATACCCAGCAGTGTTGTATACAGTACATACTGTTACGGTGAGAACCATCCTTGCTGATATATCCGTCAGCAGAGATGAACATTTCTGCCAATTAACTTATTTATAACTTACCCTAGAAATTAGAAACTGTGATCTGTTCCTTATCTACTCCTGTAGAAGCTGTGGATCCCATTTCAAGCACAGGAAATCCTTAACTGTTGACTATTAAGCTTTCTGAATAGCTGCTATTTTTCACTCCAGTGCTCTCTTTTGAGTCCTTGGGTACAATTCAACACATTTTGCCACAGCACATTGTGGCATGTGATGGTTCAGTTCTGCTCACTCTGTAAAAAGTGCCACCTGTTCAGCTTTAGGTGAAAGAATCTGGTAATTTCAATAAGGAAATAACATCAACAACAACTTGCATTTACAGAGCGCCTTTCATGTAGTATAATGTCTCCGAGCGTTTAAGGATAAAACATCAAGTACTGAATTCTCTCTATTTTAAGTCAATGAGAATAATAATAAACTTTGAAATCCGTTTTTTAAGTAAAAATACTCAAACAGAGTTAAATTTGCAGTGTTAAATAAACAATACTGGCATAAATTAACATGTTAATTATTGTGAATAGCAAGTTTTACCCACCGTTTCCAGTTATTTCCTTCTCAAATTGCAACCATTAACATTTAAGATTCTCAATATATTTTAATCATCACAAATACAAATCCCATAAATAAATCTATGAACACATCTCTCATCTTCTCCCTTCCCAGCTCTGCACTTATTCTGCCCCTTTCTTAAACAAAGCAACTTGTACTTGTATAGTGCATTACATATAGAAAAACACCTCAAAGATATACAGAGGCGGAATGTGATTTACAGAGGCTCTCTGCCTTCTGGATGATCTGTGGAGGGTAAAGCTGTGGAGCACATTGGGTTTGGGCTGCTTTGGGGCTGAGGTTGGGATTTGGTCAGGCACCCAACAAATGGCTTAAAGGAGAGTTCATGGTCAAACAAAACACCAAGATCCATGAGTTGGTGTGAACAGCTGGGGGAGTTGATATGGTTAGCGCCGGGGTGAGGACTGGTGAAAGCCGAGCAGGATAGTCTCGGTTTTGGTCGACATTTAGTTGAGAAAGTTAAGACTCATCCAGGACTTGATGTCTTGATGCCTGTCAGA
Source organism: Callorhinchus milii (assembly GCF_018977255.1). Classification (NCBI taxonomy): domain Eukaryota; kingdom Metazoa; phylum Chordata; class Chondrichthyes; order Chimaeriformes; family Callorhinchidae; genus Callorhinchus; species Callorhinchus milii. The sequence goes on along the minus strand of NW_024704742.1, from coordinate 84,222,670 downwards.
ACAGCGCTGTCCTGAGGTTGAGGGTAGAGGCAGATGAATGGAGTTAGATGTCATCTGTGTACATATGGAAGTAAACCCCCATATCTGCAGATGTTAACAAGAGGAGCATGTAGATGAGGTAAAGAGGACTGAGGATAGGGACCTGAGGAATACTACATGTGATCACTGGCTCGGGAAAAACTGTCAACCCTAAATAACAATGTGTTTGTTTTATGTTTCCTGGAGATGTTAGAAACATTTAACACCTAAGGTATTGTGCAAATAACTTCTAAATGTGTAGGGCAAATATAGAGGTGCTGTGCTGGGATACTTAACCCAACTCCACACAGTGGCTCGGAATTGCCTGCCCACAGCTGTCTGACAGTTCTGGTAATCACTGCCCACCGGTGACATAAAATTATACATTACAGAGAGCCTCAGCCATCTGCTGGTTTTCATTTTATAAAGAAAAAAATCATGTCTTCATATACCATGCATCTGTATTCTTAGTTTACGTTGATTTATATTCGTACTGACTTAAAACAATTTGAAGAAAACCCAATAACGATGCGGTTCAGACTTCTAATCCCGATGTCCTCTGCTGGGATTCTAGCTCTCTGCCTTCTGGTTTGTATCATTCTGCACCAGTTCCAAAGTTCACATTTCCTGACTTGTTCCATATGGAAACATAAACCAAAAGGAAAAGATACTTAAACCTTCCAAGAAACATTAGTCTTTTCTGAAACCACCAGGACTGATTCAGAATGGCATAACTAATGATCGGCAGGTCAATGATAAAATATTAATGGTATTTCAGCAGCCACAATCGCCAACATCCTGCCCTGGCTGAGGTCAACATTTGGCTTGTGTTATTGTGACAATGCACTTACATCACATAAGATTAGATTTACTTCATGGATCTGCACATAAATTAACATGCACATCGAGTGCGTTGTAATTTGGTTCAGATAAAGTAACCTTTAACATTAGAAATGCTTGAGGAAACAAATCAGACTTTGCGCTACATTATGTATATTCTTAGTTTATACTAATTTATAATAATAGGAGTCTTGTAGCTCAGGAATTAGAGCACTCGCCTTGCAAGCGAGAGACCTGGGTTTGATTCCTGGCAGGGCAACACATTGGGCAAGTTTCCTTACTCCACACACCTGATAATAATCCCTCAAGAAAAAAAAACAATAATAAAATTGGTCACTTCAATCCACGACTGCTGTGCACAATTGGCTGCTGCGTTTCGCCCACAAAATATACAGTCAATTCACTTTCCAGTATATTCTGTGAAGCGCTTTGAGATGTCTTGAAGACGTGAAAAGTGCTATATCAAATGCAAGGATTATTATTATTATTTCAAGACAAAAAATTGCTAAGCCTGTTGAAATGTCATACAGATATATATATGTATATATATATGCATAATCACAATGAACAACACAACACACAGTTACCCCCCACCCCCCTAATGGCTCAGTTGAAACCCATTGACTAATGTGAAACACAGTTGGATATCCTTGAATGTTCCTTGCTTCCATGCCTGGTCCATGTTGTAGTTGTTGACCTAAGATGAACAATGATTGCCCTTTGTGTAGGTACCGTTTATACACATGACTCAATATTCTCCAGAATTAGGTAAACAGGGTGCGATCCTCCAGGGAGAAAGTCCATATTCCATTCCAAACATGGGAAAATTTCCATGTGTAGGCAACAAACACATTCAGAATTCTCAATCTGGTTTGGATATTCTTAAGCATGGTGATAAGTTTCCCCATGTGTCAGACATCTGGCTGACCAAAAAAAAACATTTCTTTGTAAAAATATCAAATATGATATAAAACAAAGATATTTCCTTGAAGAAGCTGAAAAAAATAGTTGGTGGTTTGGAAAACCAGACAGTTCAGAGTCATTTTACGTAATCAGGTGGAATATTACTGCTTTGAAGAAGTTGACAGAAATATTAAAGCGAGAGTCCTTGAGTACAATAGTTTGAGATCAGAATTGTTATTAATGATAGGTTGAAGCAGGAGGAATCCCACAAGGCCAGAATTATTGATGTCAAAAGTTTGATGGGGAAGATAAACTTACTTAACACTTAATATGAAGAATGTTAAATTAAAAAGAAACAAACAAGAAGCTCTTCACTTCAAAATGATAATGATTCACACAATTAAAAGTGCTTCACTCTTATACATAGAGAAAAAAATGAATAGTTTGGCATCTGGGGATAGTGAGATTAAAAATACAATATCAGCAAAATAAATGAAATTCTGACACCATTTATCAGAGGGGTCAGTGACATCAGAGAAAAAAGTGGCAGGATGTATAACAGAGTCCATAGAAGTGGAATGGAACAGTCCTCTTATGGGTAAAACAAGATCTAGTGTTGGCAGAATGAGATTGATGATGAGCTGTTAGTTTGTTCTGATGTTAATAGTGGTGAGGGAATAGAGAGGGTGAGAAAATTGGGATGCTTCCTTCACAAAAAGAAATAAAAGATGGGATTCAAAAACAGAAACAGGAAAGCACCAGGTCACGGTGGGATCGCAATGGAGAACTGAGAAGGTTCAATTACAGTGAGAGTATGCAACTCTACAAATGAAGCACATGCATTTACCACTGGGTGAAAGGTTAACATATCCCCATCTATAAATCATGCAACAGAAATAGCTAGGAATCCTATAGAGTAATTAGCCTTCCAAACATTGTGGTGATGTTTAATTCTCACCATCTTCTGTCTAAGTCATTCGGGTGACCTGGTTACTTACTTAATCCACACATCAGTCCAGCAGCAGGGAACTGGCGGAGTTTAGCGGGGGCTAGTACACAATAAATTATGGTCAATAAAAATGCAGGAACATAAAATTTAAACTTTATCCTGAATTCATCAATCCATTGGCTCGTTATTGCCGAAGTAAGCCGGAAGTCACTCTGGCTCAAAGAATGATTTGGCTCCAAGATTTAGGAAATTTCAATTTGTTCACTGACACCTCAACAGGAAGCAGATTAGATAAAAATGGAAGAGAGTTGAACAGTTGTTCTGGATCTTCAGCTGTGAGACAGGGCTTTTTCCTGACCTCCTGGCTCTGTAATACTTATTTCCATCCACACAGGATGGAGGATTTGTGAGTCACGCATGCTCTTCATCTGTGCAGATGATGAACGTCAGCTTGGCTCAGTTGGTTACACTCTTGCCTCTGCTTCAGAATGCTGTGGGTTCAAGCCTCATGGTCGGGACTTGAACTCACACTTAAAGTTGACCCTCCATCACATAGCTAGCAGAGGGGTAGATGCATGCAACAAGACTGCACTCTCCCCAGCCCCACACACACAGAGTGTTAGCTGGGTGAGCATTGGCAGAAGTGGGGCATTCAACTGAAGTCACATCTGCCTGTTCAGATGGACATTAAAGATCTCTTGTCACTCTATTCAAAAGGAGAAGGGAGTTCCCCTGGCTGCCCCAACAACCTCTATTAGTGTATTGGTAGCAGATGAAAATTGGATGCTAAACATAACAAAAATAGCAACAATACACATGAAGTGTATGGTGCCTTTTACGTCGGGAAGATTTCCCAAGTCCCTGGACATCAGAGATTTGGAGTTGAGTTAGAGCATGAGATCAGGAGGGGTGGAGGGCAAGGAGAATAGGGATAGGAGAGTGACAGAAAGTGCAGTCGAAGAGGAGGGTCTTGAGAAAAGCCTTGAAAGAGGCAAGGGAGGGGACGAGGCGGAGGGACTGTGTGATGGAGTTCCGAAGAATGGGGTTATGATACTTTGCAGCTCAAAATTATCAGTCAAAAAAGAATATATTTTTTGCGGAAAAGCAGGATTGGAGTCAATTCTTTCCATCATACCCACTCCTAAAACTCACATGAATATCTAAGAAATAAAAAAGAACATTGCAATGCTATCAGAGGAGCCCTTAGGTTTGGGAGAAAGTACTGAAGAGCAGCAGGAGCTTCTTTAAATGTACAACAGCAATAAAATTACATTTATAGAGTGCCCTTCATGTCGGGAGGATGTCCCAAAGCGCTGGACAGTAAGGGGTCAGGACCCGAGCATGGGGAATGGGTGGGGTAGGGCTGAGGGAAAGCAGAGAGATGGGAGGGCAACTGAAGGCACGATCGAAGAGGAGGGTCTTGAGGCGGGCCTTGAAAGAGGCAAGGGAGGAAGCGAGGCGAAGGGACTGTGGGATGGAGTTCCAGAGTGTGGGGGCAAAGAGGCTGAAAGCCCGGCCACCGATGGTAGGGCGGGTCGGGCGGTAGACGTGGAGCAGGCCGGAGCCCGCTGAACGTAGGGAGTCAGCAGGTCAGAGAGGTAGGAGGGGCAAGTCCATGGATGGCCTTGAAAGTGAGGACGAGGATCTTGAATTAGTATATCTGAATGTATATCTGAGTAAAACACAGCACTTTGTGCAGACTGAAATGTGAAGTATTTGCTCCCAAACTGAGAAAATCCAGAACATGTTTTTATGAAGAGTTCTGGCCCTCCATACCATAAGGCTTTGCCTCCAGTATTACAGCACAAACTACGTGACCTCAGTCAGCTCTAAAGTAAAACACCACCTCTTGAATTATTGGCTAAGGTTGTCTAGACATGAAACTGACAGGCTGCCAATATTATGCAGAATGAAGGCGACTGAATACAGAGCTAGTATTTTCGTATGGCTGAACTTTTGGAGAAACTCTGCTTAAAGAGGAAGGTTTGGGGAATATATGGAACAAGCTTGATGGAGCAAGCTTCTGTTTTAGAAAAAGACTAACAAACTAAGGACATTAGATGCCTCTCAACATGGAGGCATAGAGAGAGGCCAAGCCAAACCATCTACACTGATCTGTAAACAAAGAAAAACAATTTTGGAAAAGAAAAGTAAAAAGAAAGAATATCTTGTCAAATTTCAAATCATGAAGTATGAAGGAGCATTTACAAAGTCTGAATAGAGTTAGGGGAAATTGGTGTAGGGTGAAGTTGTGCCCAATGAATGTGCACTCAACAAGGAAGTTAGGAAATTGGCTAATGTCTAATATTTACCTCAAGAAATTCATTTAAATTTACAGTGGAATACAAGAGGATTAGTCTTGTAGCTGGAAGCTACAAAGACCAAATGGATCTCAGTCTTTTATGGGACAACAATAATAGACCATTGGTAATATCTATTTTAATGTATTATTACTTTTCAATTGTCACAGATGTTTTTTTTTTGCAGCAAAACCTGGAAATGCAAATAAAATTAATTTGTTCAGAAGTCCAAGGGGTTGATATATCTTGATAAAGCAATTGAACTCATAGTCAAGGCAATGTTGGGGCGGGCAATACATTGTCAGAAGTAGCATCCTTCAGATGAGACATTAAACCAAGGTCTTGTCTGTCTGTTCAAGTTAAGATCCCATGACATTATTTAAAACAAGAAGAAAGTTTCTCCGACTAAACTGGACAACAATCCTCCAGATAAAATTTGGCATTCACTTCATGGCTGTTTGTGAGATATTGCCATGCACAAACTAGCTGCTGTATTCGCCTACAAATAAAGTCACTACACTTTACAGTAAAATCCAGTGGAGTGTTTAGAGATATTTTGACAACATGATAAGTCTCTATATCAAATGTAAGGATATTATTGCAACTGGGGTGCCAAAGGGAAGCCAAGAGCCTTCTCATAACTTGATTTGTGTTCTAACCAGCCTAGCTTATCAAATGAAGATCATACTACATTCGAACTCTATTAAAAAAGGCCAGAAGTACAGGAGACAGCTACATGCCTCCATTCTCCATATCTTCAGAATAAGAAAGGAAATGCAAGCTTTTCTTAGAGTTTATATCCGTGAACCTCCCTTTGTATATACAAAGCTAAGTCAAGATAGGCATAATATTATTAACAAGGACTTGCAGTTCACTTTTTGGGTTCAGACCAAATGCTTCAATATTATGCTGCTGAACAACAACAACAACAACAACAAGATTCCATTTATAAAGCGCCTTTCACGTCAGGAGGACGTCCCAAGGCGCTGCACAGTTGGGTCATGACCCGAGCAGGGGGGAAATGGTCAGGGTGAGGGGAGGGAAGGGAGGGAGCGAGGAGGGGGAAATGGTCAGGGTGAGGGGAGGGAAGGGAGGGAGCGAGGAGGGGGAAGAGAGTCGAGAGGGGAGCTGAAGGCACGGTCAAAGAGAAAGGTTTTGAGACCGGCCTTGAAGGAGGAAAGGGAGGAAGCAAGGCAAAGGCACTGGGGGATGGAGTTCCAGAGCCTGGGGGCTGAGAGGCTGAGAACAATGCCAGAGATGTGTTGCATCAAGTTTCATAGAATCCTATAAAATCCTACTGCACAGAAGGAGGTCATTTGGCCCATTATGCCTGTGCCAACCCTTTGAAACAGCTAACAAGATGGAGAGAACCTGTGCTAACTGAACATGGTGAGGTGACTCAATCTTTGACTTGCCATAATTGAAGAAAGAATGCTTAAAGTCAACCGCAGCTTGCCAATTAAATGAAGACTTTTTGGATTGATACAGAATGCAGAAGTGCAGCCAGAGTAATTCTTGTGCTCCCGTCTTAAGTACAGGGGTCTAACTCCTCTTCTGGTAGTGGTCTTGTCATGATCTTGAAGCCTGAGATACTGATCAGTTCTCCTGAATGTTGCAGGCATTCCCCAAATGCAATCATCACAAGTTTGGATAAGTATATTCCAGGGGTGAAGAAATTCCACCTGAATCTAGCCTAAGACTTTTTCTTAGCATGTTTAGAGCATGCAAATATTGTAAAAAAAATCTTAAGTCAAGGCTTAACTTTGAAGCCAATTTTCTATAGTTCTTTAAAAGAGGAACCTACAGAAACCATGCTCAAACTTAAGATTAAATTTAGGAAATGTCCAAAATTTGTTTTGGTTTAAAATGCAAGGAAAAAGCTCAGAACCAGGTGGAATTTCTCCAGTCAGGAGCTAGGGAGGTTTCTCTCCACAACCTGTCAAACAGGGCTATAAATTTTAACTATCTTCAATGAAGGAGGTTGTTCCCCACTGAAAAGAAGCTTTGCATGACCTTTGCTGTATAAACATCCAGTGGGTTTGTTTATAATAGCAGCATTTTATATTTATTGGCAAGATAAGGTGGTAGGAAATCAAAAAAATAATTCACCTCCCAATGAAATATACAGTAAGAGAAGTGCATATGTCAGGAATAGATGGGGTAAAGCTTATGGTTAAAATTCCTTAGCTAAAGCCATCAAATGCCACAGACCTTACCCCATTATTGTGATTTGACTCTAATCACCCTGGTTTTCTGAAGTGCCATTGGAGGAATGTGCAGAAGAATTTCCCCCATTGCAATAATGTTTCTGGTTTCCTTTCAGGGCTCCTCAGCTTCTGCATTATGAACCCTACACCATGGTGGCAGTCAAGATGCTGAAAGAGGAAGCCTCGCCAGACATGCAGGCAGACTTCCAGAGAGAAGCAGCCCTAATGGCAGAGTTTGACCACCCAAACATTGTCAAATTGCTAGGTAATTACTGCTTTCTTAACACAAGCCTTGGGGATGACGTGAGTGACTAAAAAACAGAGATATACGGTACAGCATTATCAAAAGAAACTCACAGTTTATCTCTAATAATTGCCCAAAAACTAATGAACCTCAGAGATTTGGAATCTATGCCAGTGTGAATCTATGTGTTGCACTATACATTCCTCAAGTCATTCAGTGTATTTACACCAGATATTTTGAAAGCCGCTGCGGTTCCCAGTGTTTATGTGAAGTAGCATCTGTTTTTCTGTCTACTCTGCTGATTCAGGGAGCATGCAGGGGCTGGAGTCAGGGTTTGAACTGCTCTCATTTAAACAGAAATTCTTCCTGTTGCTCTTTTGCTAATAATACCCAGAAAAGGTATCAGCAAAAGTAATGCCTCTTGCAATCAGAGTGGGCTCAGCCCTTGCTCTTGATGTGCCCTGTTCACCGCTAAATGAAAGAATGCAAAATAACATTCTGCCTACAATGCATCATTACTGTAGACTATCGTAATGTGGGTCTTCAGGTGGACAGAAATACATGCCTTGCCTACCAAACACTCGTCACTATCACTTAAATTTAATTTCAAGAGAAATCTATTGAGATTTCCTAGGAAAGAGAGGATCACGATTACCAGATTGGGAGCCATATTGCCATATGATATCAAAACCAGTGAGGTACGGAAAAGAGGATATTGACCTTTGCTCTTGTGGTCGGTACTCATTCCTTCAGAGCCAGGAATCAGGGAGGAATTTTCCAGGCACATGTTTTTTCCACAAATTGAACATGCTTTGGGGATGTTTCTCTCAGACATTGCTGTACGCAAACGGGCTGCTGCGTTTGTCTATAAAATACACAGTCACTACACTTTACTGTAGCTCCCGTGAAGCCCTTTGAGACATCCTACTGACATGAAAAGTACTAGATCAAATGCAAGGATTATAATTATCATTATTATCATTAATAATTTTCACCTCCACTTGGAGGGGAGCGAGGGTCCAGAACCGAGAGAGATGTGTAAGTGTTTATTGTGTGGCAGGTGGAGTGGGGGGAATTCTCCAAACCCAATGGTTCAGTGTTTTTTTTTGCTCTTTCCTATCTGTAATAAAAAAAGGAATTTTGTTGAATTGAGTTTTGGAGAGATAAACTAGATTGTGATGTGAGAGATAGAAAGCTGCACTAGGTGTTATTGTGTATCGATAAGTAGTTTTCTAACTCCGTTTCTTTGCAACATTAATTCTTGATCGCCTGACTTTTAGAATTTGGTCTTATTCAAGTGTGAGGTCCTACAATGACCAACTCATTGTCAGTGTGTTTACTACATTTTATTATTTGTCCTCACAAACAAGTCATTTGGAGCCTGGTGCTTTCATGTTTATTATTGTAACTAGTACCATCCTTTAGGGTGGTTTTAGTTACTCAATGTTTCATGCTTCATGTTCTGCACACCTTAAATCTTAAATCTTGCACAGTTAACCCTAACCCTAAGTCATCGGGGGTTTAAGTGAATGCTCTGAAGGATCGCCAAATGGGAAAACAGGGAGCCATAAAGTGGGAAATTTAAATTGCTTCTCGAAGATGCACAGAGCATCTCCAAATGACCTGACCTGATTATGACCTGACCTGATTTGTTTGTTGCTCCCTGTAAGTAAACCCCTGCTTTCCTCACCCTGGTGTTTCCCCAATGGCACATCTAACACAGGAAATTCACTGCATGGAGAATTGCAAGGCCAGGCAGGTTTCTACAAATACCAAAGGTAATATTAGAAATTGAAAGAATTGCTATGTGCTTTAGCAGTGAGATCTTTGATCATTGCACCTAAAATGTGCTTGAGCTATTTGCGCTGGATGGTGCATTAGTTATACTATATCGGGATGTTCTAGTAAAAACTGTGTCACACAATAGACCAAACCTGAGCTTTACAGGATGAACAGAGGAGAGCAACAAAACTGCCCACCTCCCCCCACCGCCCCATCACCATGTTAACTGTGAACTATGAAAAATGATTTGATAAGTTCAGACTCTTCAACCTTGAAAAGAGAAGTCTTAGAGGAGACTTTATGGCGTTATATAAGATGCTAAAAAGGGATTGAGATAGCAAAACCAGAACAATACTTCCAAATGCACCAGAGCAACAAGACAATTGGGCACAGGGTCAGAGTTGCAAAGAACAATTTCAGGACACACCCTAACCAGAGGGCAATCAATGACTGGAACTGGTTACTGGGAAGGGGGTTAAGGTCATTATGCCAATTGAAGAAATAGGCTTGGTGATATACTGGGAGTGAGCAAGAGAGGCAGGGAGCGAGCGAGCGAGGGAGGGAATACAATGGACTGGTTGCCTTCTTCATCCAAACTTCATGTCACCTTATGATTAAAAATCCTACTAGGTCATTGCCTTGATGAAAAAGTGTTTTGCAATTTTTTTTCAAATATTTATTTAATATAATGAACTAAATAAGTAAAGCACATATCATACATGGGGCATTTTTTGTGATAAAAATGACTCTGTCACTCTTCTTTCTCACTTCCTTTGTCCAGGAGCAGTGCGTTTTTTTCCCTCCTGGAAATGTCCCTCTGGCAGACAAGTGGGCAGAGCAATATCCCACAAACATTGAGTTATAAATAATTTTTTTTGAAGAGATTATTACCCCCAGAAATGCGATCCGCCAATCAACTAACAACTGAGTTCCTACTTACTGCTAGGTAAACAGGCGTGTGGAGTACGGAAACTTGTCTAAGGTTTCGCCCTGCCTGGGAATCGAACCCGGGTCCTCTTGCTTGCAAGTACTCCAACAACTAAGCTACAGGACTAAAAAAATTACATGATCGGGGATGGAATGAATAAGCTTCCGATTTGGCAGAGTATTGTCATGCCATGTTATCCTGGGTCAGATTATTGTAAATCCCCAAAGATAAACATAATTTTTAAACCTCCATCTCAACCACGCCCAGAATAGATCTTTTAAAAGTAAGGACAGTTTTGTGTTGCAGCATAGCCGTGACATTTCCAGGGACGAAATGTCTACTGGCAACTGCTAGGTGATGGATGTGTTATTACTATAACACACTTTGAGGCATCATGTTGCAGTATAATCTTTAAAGTACTAACAATAGTCCTTACATTTGATATGACACCTTTCATGTCAGGATTTAATGTGTATAGTAACTGTGTATTTTGTAGGTAGTTCAGCTGGATTATATTCTCAATCAGCCATACTTAAATGCAACAGTATTTCTTTTTTGTTTCATTTAAAAGCACTTCCCTCAATTTTTGGGGTGTTTAAAAAAAAACTCCGGTTGTCTGACACATGCGGAAACCCACCACTAGGCTTAAGAGTATCCAAACCAAACTGAGAATTCCATGCATCCCATCTAGTCATTTGGTCACTCAATCTATCACTGTTTGTGGGACATTGCTGTGTGCAATTGGCTGCCGAATTTCGCCCACAAAATATACAGTCAATTCACTTTACAGTGTGTTATGTGAAGCGCTTTGGGACGTCCTCCCGACGTGAAGAGCGCTATATCAAATGCAAGGATTATTATTATTATAATAGAAATGCAAGGATTATTATTTCTACATATGGTAATTCCAGAGACAGGTTGTTGTAATGGAATGTGCACAGTCTCCCTGGAGGGACACATCCTGCTTACCTAATTCTGGAGAATAATAGGCGCAGATTGGCAAGAGCCAAACCTTGGGGACCTCAGAATATGCAATGGAATACCTCTGGAGTCTAACCAGCTAAAAACGCCTTTCATATTGGGATAAGTCCCATTGAAACAGTGCACTATGAATTTACTGTTAACTTGGATATATATTCAGGGCCTTGGAACTTACAATCCAAGCTGACAGTCCTCCATTCAGAATGCATTCTTAGCTCTATATTGCTTGATACAGCACACATCTAGGGCACACAACCTTCCCTTTTTAATGGCTGAATCACTAAACCTTGATCTCCTCCATGCCCTTCATTCAATAGGGCAATGATATGGTTTACTTCAAATCCTCTAAAATATAGTTGTTACAGGTATTGCACTTTTTTAACCTATAATATTCTAATTTTAATTCTTCTATTGACATTCTCAGCCTCCTCTGATCATAAAATATTAATATCTCCTCCATTATCAAAAGTCTTTCAAAGCAAGTTCAGTTTCCTCTTTGTACAATGCACTTATTTTCCCCTCACCGGCTGTTAATTCAATAGAAAGCCCAACTTTCTATATTTAAGGAGAAATTGCTAGCATCTCCCTTGCACTCCTGGATGGAAATCAAGTAAAGGCTCATTGTCTGATAAGCAATCCTATCCTCAGCTTCCACCTCTATCCTCTGTCTCTCCTTCACATCAATTCACAAAATTTGTCATTCACCTGATGACTGTTAGTCGGGCATTGCTGTGTGTAAATTGGCTGACACATGCACCCAAAAAATAGTCACTGCACTTTACAGTCTATCTATCCTGTGAAGTGCTTTGGGACGTCCTCCTGAAGCGAAAGGTGCTATACCAAATGTAAGGGTTATTATTATTTTTTAATTCCTCTTGTCTGTTTTGTCAATGTTACTGTGGCAATTTTCCTCTGAAACTTTAATTTCTTTACCCTCTAAGCACCAAATGCATTATTACAATTGTTGCTACCTGTGTGGTCACTGTGTTGTAACCAAAGCCCACCATAGCCCTGTCCAGTACCCATCTCTTTCTTTCCCAGAAACCAGGGACTAGAATTTCTTACCTCCCTGAGTTTTCCCTCTCCCCACAGACTATAGCTTTTAAACATTCAAGGTTTGGGTCATCTAATCACTCCTTATCTTGTTTTCCTTACTTATCTTTTTGACCTTGATGTGCATTGTTATCCAAGCCTCCAGTTGAAAATTGAGAAGCTCCAGACACACTCTCAATTTTTTTAAAAACAAATTCCAAGTAGAGCATGACATTGTTTTACATTCTGTCAGACAGAGGTAATTGATACCTGGTTAAATCTCAGGTATCAGAAAGGAATTAAAATGCATATAACTCTGTCCACACTAATTTTTATGTAGAGCCAAATCAAACTCCTTCGAATTTGCAGTTTCAAGATTCAATTAGCATTTTCAAAGGAATTTTCACAGACTCATAAAATTTTACAGTGCAGAAGATCATTTCATCCATCAAGTTTGTGTTGGCTTTCAGAACAAGGGTAATTCACTCCCACTGCCCTGACCTATTTCCACACCCCCTTTCCCTGTACTCTACTTTTGTATCCCATTTTACTGTTTTATACTGTTAATTCTGATATAAATCTGATGTATGGAGCTCTGGTTTGGATACTGTTAAGCATGGTGGTGGGTTTCTGCATGTGTTAGACACCCGTCTGACCAAAATAAAAAGGCTGATAGAACTTGTGGCATTTTTTGCACCACAAAAAAAACTTGACTAGGGCAACATATCTTGATTTATCAGTTGATTTTGTTTCTGAGATACCCTGAGCTAATCTGTATTTATCCTCATTGCATGTCTCCCATTATGTCACTTTCTAATACTTTACAGCTGAAAAACACTTGCCTATAAATAGAAACTTTCCTAGAATAAACGGTACACAACAGATCAAAGTACAATGTGGTAAATGCCAACAGGGTGTAATTCAATTTGTTTTATAAGACTTTGGTTCAAATGTTTTCAATTAGTGTTCTCACTATATTCAATTTTTTTTTGTGTTGGTATATGTAAGGGGTGACAATATGAGAGGCCTGAAGTTCCACTTAGTCTTAGGCTGTATGACTATTTTGTCTTAAAGTGTAGGACCACACAGAATTGTGGAAATTCCCAAATTCGGAGTCTTACTTTCGATGTTGTTTTCTCATAGTTTTTAACAATAATGCTTCCATTTGGTTATTGGGACTTGGAACTCATAGAGTCTAAGTTGACACTCCAATGCAGTGCTGGGTGGTGTGCTGCATTGCTGGAGGCTCTGTCCTTCTTTTATAAAAAATCTAGTCAGAATTCCCATTGGGATTCTGCCCATTGGGAATTCTGCTCTGGAAGTGGATTGCATCAAGTAGTATTTTCTCCAGTTCTCGTGACCTAGTTCCAGTAACTGGAAGGAATCTTAATTGGCATGATTTACATTCTTTAATAATACCTCACACTTGACTCCAATACCACTAATAAGACTGCTCATGGTGGGCAGATATAAGGGATGGAGAAAGTAGGACTGCGCAGCTAATAAGGGGAAAATAGTTAAACCACATTTTGAGATATCTGTAGACTAGATATGTCATGCATAATCCTTGCATTTGATATAAAAGATGCATAGAAGATCTGAGAAACAAAACAAACATAATAATAATAGTCCTTGCATTTGATATATCGCCACATCACATCTTCAAGATGTCTCAAAGCGCTTCACTGAATATACTGTAAAGTGAATTGACTGTATTTATTATATAATTATGTGAGCTTAGTGGACAGATTTAAGGCAAAGGGCATATAGTATCCCAGTGTTTGAATTGCTTCCAGTATTATTAAAAACCACAGAAAGAATGCGCAAGATAATTGGCTTCAATTAGTTGTTAGTTACATGGCAAAACAAAATTGCACATAATTTGCAAATTTGCAAATAACAGGTTATCAAATCGGCAGGTAAATAGATTCTATACAGGAAAAATGGGCTGTGCATTGCTGAATGTGGAGCTAAGCTGCTGGTACACATGATATACACAACAACAGTGATTCACTTAAACAGACTTTTGTTTGGTCAGCCGGGTGTCTGATACATGCGGGAACTCAACACCATGCTGAAGATTATCTAAACTAGACTGAGTTCCATACATGCCAAATATACATGGAAATTCCCATGACTGAAATGGAATGTGCACTCATTCTCTAGAGTCGCAACCTGCTTATCTAATTTCAGAGAGTATTAGGCACAGGTTGGCAAGAGCCAAGGCTTGGGGACCCCAGAGTATGCAATGGACCTGTCCGCTCCTTCACCCCCCCACCCCACCATCTGCGGTTGGGCCTTCAGCCTTTCTGCCCCACCCTATGGAACTCCATCCAACAATCCCTTTGCCTCGTTTCCTCCTTTGACTCCTTTAATTCCCATCTCGAGTCCCTCCTTTTCGACCGTGCCTTCATCACCCTCCTACCCCAACCCTCCCTGCCCTCCACCCCTCCTGATTCCAACACCCAGCTCAGTTCCAAATCCCTGACTCTCCAGTGCCTTGAGACGTCCTCCTGACGTGAAAGACACTATACAAATATAATTTGTTGTTTTTGCGTAATTTTCTATATCAAGAACAACACCAACAAAATTATATTTGTATAGCGCCTTTCACATCGGGAGGATGACCCAAGGCGCTGGACAGTCAGTGTTTCGGACCCGAGCTGGGGGTCGGGATCGGGGAGTGTGGAGGGCAGGGAGGGGAAGCGGGGTGATCAAAAGCACGGTCGAAGAGGAGGATCTTGAGATGGGTCTTGAAGGAGGCAAGGGAGGGGCCGAGGCTGAGGGACTGCGAGATGGAGTTCCTGAGGGTGGGGGCAGAGTGGCTGAAGGCCCGCCCACCAATGGTGGGGTGGGTGAGGCGACGGACGTAAAGCAGGCCGGAGCCCGCTGAGCGGAGGGAGCGGGCAGAATGGTAGGGAGTTAGGAGGTTCCAGAGGTGGGGGGAGTGAGGCCATGGAAGGCTTTGAAGGTGAGGACCAGGATCTTGATCTGTATCCTCTGGGTGATGGGAAGCCAGTGGAGTCAGGGGAGGAAGTTGTAGCGGACATGGGGGAAGGCAGAGCTGGCTATGGCATGGATGTGGGGTAGAAAGGATAGTCGAGGTTCAAACAAGACCCCAAGGTTCCAGACAGGCTTAGTGAGGTGGAGTGTGCATCCTTGGATGGTGATGCTGTCAGTTCCTTAGGTGTGGAGGCGCTGACTGAAGAAGAACATTCTCCCTCCAGATGTACATTCCTTGTTAATCAAGTATTTCAGAAGAAAATGGAAAAAGTCAGTTGTCTTTTAATTTACACAGCAGAGTGTATATCATGTTGCAATCTTGATGTCTGTTTCCCTTTCCCTACAGGAGTGTGTGCTGTTGGGAAACCCATGTGCTTGCTGTTTGAGTACATGGCTTTTGGAGACCTGAACGAGTATTTACGCAGACGATCCTCTATGAACATCCGCACTTTGAGCCAGATTAGTCTTGCAGGACGGAGCACTGGGTCAGACACTGACTTGTTACCCCTAAGTTGCACTGACCAGCTTAATGTTGCCAAGCAGATTGCAGCTGGCATGGCCTATCTGTCTGAACGGAAGTTTGTTCATCGTGACCTGGCTACAAGGAACTGTTTGGTCGGGGAGAATCTGGTGGTTAAAATCGCTGACTTTGGACTTTCAAGGAATATCTACTCTGCAGACTATTATAAAGCAAACGAGAATGATGCTATTCCAATTCGATGGATGCCACCAGAGTCTATTTTCTTCAATCGTTATACTACGGAATCAGACGTGTGGGCTTATGGGGTGATCCTGTGGGAGATCTTCTCCTACGGCATGCAGCCTTACTATGGAATGGCTCATGAAGAGGTAATTTACTACGTCCGAGATGGAAACATTCTCACGTGCCCTGAAGTCTGTCCACTGGAGCTTTACAACCTGATGCGTCTTTGCTGGAGTAAGATGCCATCTGACCGGCCAAGCTTTGCAAGCATCCATCGCATTTTGGAGCGCATCCACGAGCGTATCACAGCTACGTATCAAGTGTGATGCATCTCCTGCGCTGTCATAACTCCACATGATGAGACATCTGCCTGCCTGTCCCCCTGCAATCATGATAATGGTGGCTGGGGCACTGCCGTGTACAGGTCTGAAATGTTGGACCGGCAGCCTTCGACACACTTGACATGGCCCAGGGAGGCTGAGACTCTGAGGACAAGCAGTTCAGAATGATGGAAACCAATAGTTATATCCACTTTAAGGTCTATATTTCAACCAAGGCTGACCTAGGATACTCATACAAGATGAGACATTGTTCTGAAGGAAAACCATATCCATTGTTTATAACCCTGGTTAGGGAATATGGTAGACATTTATTTTTTAAATGTGTATATAGTGATGTATTATTACTAAAATAATATTTTTTATCACTTACCTGTTTTTTTAAAAAAACATGCTTCATCAACATTGAGAAATAAGAGTGAAATATCTTAACGACTGTAGAGGTGTCTTTCAGCTAGAGGTCTGTAGAAAACAGTGAGCCGTTTGGACAGAGAACAGATGGGCAGGACCTATCCAAATGCAATAGTGGAGACTCAATGATATGGACTTTGTCAGATGTTTTACTTTGCTGGATTGAAACTGCTGGATATAAATTAAACAGAGATATTGCAAAAAATATTGCACAAGTATTGCCGACAGAATAGATTCCCTAAAGTCAGATTAACAAATCTCCACTGTATGTATAGCAAGTTCACAGAAAACAATGGTTTGCTTTCCGTAAATCAGTAAAATCCCACAGACTGTCATCATCACATTATTGATTCCCTCTTTCAGAAGGCTGCTGAAGTTAATCGTGTGGGTATTTTTTTGCCAAATAATTTAAATGGATTGTGATTGAATGGAAATACTTTAGGAGAGGCAGAATTTGAGTCTGAAGCAATGCTGGAATTTTACTTTGCGTTCTTTTGAGTGGTCAACAGCAGTAGAAGCAGGCCCTAAGATCTGCTAATGATTTTCAGATTCCATTCAGACTGAGTCATATGTCACGCAAGCCATTCGCACACCACCAGAAGACTGGGCTCCTTCACCCTTTACAAAGAGTGGTATTGGAGACCGGATCCAACATAATGTACATACATAGAACACATGCTTTAATCTTCACCTTCTATAAAAACTCCACTGTGCTCGAGTCAAACGGGAAAAAGTTCTTTTAGAAACTACTTTTGGAAATAGCTGGTGAGTGGTCTTTTGAACAATAAAGTGTTGTCAATACAAAGACTGTCTTATACTTCCAGTGAGACAGAGAAAGTCTGTTATTCTTCAGCCTGTTGAAAGGTTTGCATTGATTGCAGCATTCTTTATGTTATAGTTGTGCAGTACAATTAACATGAAAGTACTTTTTCACACCAAAATGCCAAAGACATACTGGCAATTGTAAATCAGCACAGCTGGATACAGGTTGCAATGTTCTCGAGAGATAATGTGGCTCTAGTCAGCTAGGTTTTCTCTTGGAAAAGTCTAAACCCAGGACTTGTCAGCGACTGAACATTGAACAACGCCCCATTAATTAAATTGGCAACTAATTAGTTGTTAGGCATCTTAGGGTTGAAATTCCGTGAGCCAAATATTGGAAAAGTTTAATGTTCATTTGCACTCAATTATACTGGGGGAAGTGTATCTCTTCCGGTAAATGGGAAGCGGTACAGTCAATCATGGTTTGGCATGTAAGGGCCCTCTGACTGCTTAGTTAGTGAGATTAACAAGCTCTGTCACCTAGCAACCAGGCAATAGGGAGAAACTACCGAAGGCTGGAGCACAGTGGTTCAAGCCAGTAACTAGTAAATTACTTGCTCTGTTGTCTCCTTTACCCTGTGTATTTAATCACAAGAACATACCAGCTTGTCAGTCTCCTGTGCAATAACGCTGAATAGTATAAGGTGGTTTGAAAAAGTTACACACAGGTCATGAGGTCCAAAATATTTCATTACACATTGGACCACAGCACATGATCCTCCATTGAAGGTATAGCATTACACCAAATGTCATTAGTAAAAAGTACAGAATTTTTCCATTATTAGATGTATAGAATTTGCATGCATAAATATCATGTAATATATAATAAAATCTCTTCCACCTTATTAGAAGTGCATTGAACATGAATATTTTTTATAATGATAAGAATACCTTGTTGGCTGAATAAAAATGTAGAGTAAATAACTCATTACTACCATTGTACTCCTCATGTATATATACAATACAAATTTACATTTATATAGAGCCTTTCACGTCATGAGGATGTTCCACGGCACTTAACAATCCTGGCTTGGTACCCAAGAGCCAACAGAGGATGAAGGGGAAAGATTACCCAAATATTATTACCAAAGAGTAGATCTTACACAAATTTATTCGTGCTGCAAAAAATTACCACAAACATTTCATAAAAGGAAATAATGCTTGTCTTATGACAATCATTTCAGTGTCACCATTAGTCACACAGAAATGACCAGGAAATCGGCAGCAGTGTTTCGAAGATAACATTCATTTGTTTTCATGAACACCTGAAGAGCAATCTTTTAGGTGCTGCAACCTTCCCACCAGAGTCATAAAGCAATGTCCAAGTAATCCACCAATTGCCTAACAACCGGTACCTACTTACTGCTAGGTAAACAGAGGCATCTGTGTGGAGTAAGGAAACTTACCTTAGGTTTTGCTCGGCCTAGGAATCGAACCCGGGTCTTCTTGCTTGCGAGGCAGGTGCTCTAACCATTAAGTTACAGGACTCCTGTTGCGTTTGCCAGCAAAATACACACTTCCCTTTGTACTGTATGAAACATCTTCGGAATGTGAAGGGTAACAATTATTATTTTTATTATGATTATTATACATCCACTAGCCTGTCATGGTCAATGATTATCAGAGGTTTTTTTTTAAACTTGGAAGCCTTTCAAATGATATCATATAATCCAGGGTCACAAGGAAGGAGGGGGTGAGGTCAATCCTCAGCATCCATACACATTAGTTTTTTTCTTCTAAGTACCAGATTTACAACAAGATCAACAACAAGTTGCACTTATATAGTGCCCTCCACACAAGGCAGCTTCTCAGAGCGCTTAACAGTGGCTGAGCCTGACGCTGAGCCAGGGGGACGGGGGAGGTGACTGTAAGCACGGCCGAACAGGAAACTTTTCAGACCGGATTTGAAAGAGGGCAGAGAGAGGACAAGATGGAAGGATTGAGGGAGAGTGTTCCAGAGTTCCGGGGCGTAGTGGCTGAAAGCGCAACCTTCGATGGTGGGGCGGAGGATGTGAGGAACAAGCAGGAGGCCAGTGCCAGTTGAGCAGAGGCACCGGGTGGTGGACTGAGGAGTGAGAAGGTCGGAGAGGTAGAGAGATGAAGAGAGTGAAGGGATTTGAACAGATTTGTTTGATAAATCAGATAAACAACTTTCAAGTAGCAGTATTTGTGAAAAAGAAACCTTGTGAAACCAGGACTGCATCCATCACTGGCAATTTTATACTTGAAAAATTGCAGCGAAGAGCACTGATGCAGATGTCGCCAATAAATTTAGAGAAAAGAGCGGTGTCTTTCGGTGTCCTGGCCAACAATCCCCCTGATAAAATTGATCATTCACTCCATGGATGTTTGTGGTATACAAAATTCCATTTTGTGCAGATGGAATTGGCCTCGCCTATCCCTAAATACCGTACATCTTATTCTACCACTGAACATCGTAATCAAATTCCACTGCTGTTTTTTTTTGCCCACAAAATACAGTCAATTCACTTGACAGTATATTCTGTGAAGCGTTTTGAGACATGATAAGGAGCTATTAAAAAAAAAGCAAGGATATTATATATATTTTATT
Source organism: Callorhinchus milii (assembly GCF_018977255.1). NCBI lineage: Eukaryota > Metazoa > Chordata > Chondrichthyes > Chimaeriformes > Callorhinchidae > Callorhinchus > Callorhinchus milii. The sequence continues at coordinate 84,202,637 of NW_024704742.1, read as the reverse complement.
AATTTAGTGTTTCCAATTAATTTTCTCCCCATTGAAAATGCCTCTGCTCTTGATCTGACCTCCTCTTTCTGGGCTACAGTTGCATAGTTGTTGGTTGCCCTCTGGTCCCCTGCCCAAGTGACCATTATTAATATGTGAGCCTTGGCAGTGAGTGTCGAAGGCAACTCAACAAAAGAGGGCATCACAACTGAGCTTGACCTTTTCCCACCTGGCTGCAACTCCTGTGCACAACCAGTAGAGGGTGCTGTGGAGGGACCAGGTGAATAAATAATGATAATAATCATTGCATTTGATATAGTGTCTTATCACATCTTCGAGATGTCTCAAAGCGCTTCACAGAATGTACTGTAAAGTGAACTGAGTGTATATTTTGTGGGCAAAACCCAACTGATTTTAACCAACCTATCCCAAGGAAAGCTGGGGTCAATTTAACCTCTCCTCGGCAGAAACTAACAAACTTCAGCTCAGGGTTTGAACCATCGTGCCCCTGCTCTGTAAACTGTAGTTCTATCCACTACATCATTATGCTGTCCCAAGTGCTACACTATTAAGACTTCTTCTCAACCATCATTTATTGTTAGGTTTTACTGGAGTGAGTGTTGGTTCACTGACTTTGGTGGGCAAGTGTGTCTGGCTCTCCAGTGGTCAATAAATTTACCAACGATCAGACCATGAAATCTCCCTTGCCTGTGGGACTTCACATGTTGATAGTCTTCATGAATGAACATCAAGATTTCTTATTTCACTCCTTTCTTCCTGACTATTTAATGGAATTCAAACATCGGCGATATTCCTCGCTGTAAAGATACACAAAGGTAAATGTTTTGAGCTTGCCTTGTTTAGGTTTTCTTCAAATACATTTAGGAGGAAGTTGTTAGTGTCTTGGTCAACCTCCAGTGCTCACCCAAGAAGTTGTGGGCCTATTCCACGTGTTCAAATAACATATTGCGTTTTTCGACCCCACTATGTATAAGAGGGAAGAAGGGAAGGTAAGAGGTAAGTAACCAGATACCCATGATTTTTGGGAAGCGAATCACAGACTCAAGTATTTCCCCATGTGGAATCCAGTGAAATCGTGCTGGATGTGAAGGTGAGTCCGGGAGCATCCTGGGTGTTTATTTTCCACCTTGGGATTGACTGTGGAGCCAAGTATTCTATTCAGCTGTTCCAGGAAACAGAGGCTGGCATGCTGTAAACCTCAGTGTCCATGTACCGTACTGACTAAAAATACAAGATGGATGAGAACTAAAAGTATTTTGGTCCTTTTCTTATCAGCTGTATAATAAATCAAAACTATTCTTTGCTTGCAGTATAAGGGCTATTCACGAGAGTAAGAACATCACAGCTCAGTCATAAATCAACCTGAGTTGTGATGGATCCGATGAGCGATTTAGATACAGGCCCCATAAGATCCTATTCAATAAGACCTCGCCTAACTTACACTGTGCCTCTGACCAGGTGAGAAATGAGAGTCTTTTTCATAGAGATTCTCTCTGCTCATGGTCAATCTCCCTATTCATGGTCATTCTCTCTGTTGTCCTATGAGCAGAAAAGTGCAGGGGAAGCAATCAAACCGTTTAAAGCTGATGCTTAGAATCTGCTGGCCATCTATTTTTGCACAGTGTGGTTCAGTTTCAGAGCCTGCACCAAGATGGTAAGCCTTGTAGCTTCTGGCTGTTTGGATTGTGCATTTGTTCTTCAGTTATTTATATGGTGAGGAGCAGTGCAAAAGATAGCAAGGGCAGACTGCAATTGTCCTGCTAAATTTAAAGCTGTAGCCCATCATTTGGGCATATAAATTGCAGCATCTAAAAGCCACATTTCCTTCTGGTTTGGCTTCACTAAGTCCAAGGAGCCCCACCCAAAGGAGGTACTCAAATAGTGGTGTAAAGCTCTGCATGCTGCACTCTTAACAGCTAAAATCTCCAACATCTGTTACCACAGTATTTACTGATCACTGTATGTCTTAGACCTAAATCTACCAATGTTCCTGCTCTTGATCTCTATCAAGAGCAATAAAGTGCATTGTGTGAATGCCTGGTGAGGATAAGCTGGGCTGAGATGTCCCTGATCCCCTGTCCATTGTCTAAAGAACCTCACCATGTTGTTGAGACATCTCAAATTGTTTTACAAGATTTTACTGTGAATGTAAGTGACCGAGTATTTAGAGACAAACACAGCAACCAATTTGTGCACAACAATGTCCCACAAACAGAAATTAAGTGAATGATCAATTTTATTTGGGGGATTGATAGCCAAGATACCAGGAGAAACTTCCTTATCTTTTCGAATAGTACCATGGGATCTTTAACACCCACCTGAACAAACAGACAGGACCTGTTTAACATCTCATCCGAATGAAAAGAAAAGAAGAGCCAACTATGCCTTTAGAGGAAGAACAAAAAGTGGATTGAATAACTATTCTGTAGTTGTCATACTTTGGTAACTCTTGTGGAAACCAACTGAAATAATTTATTTTGATAAAAGTTCCACCAGGGACCAGCGAAGTCTGGTCCATAAAATCCAAAGCAAAATGCAACCTTCCCAGTGCTTTGAAGTGAGTTTGCTTTTTATGGCTGTATGGCTTGTCACTGACCCAGGAATAAATTAATGGTGCTTTTTCATTCAAACAGTGCTCCGGGGTACTCTTCTTGCACCAGATGATGACTGAACGCTATTTATTAGTTTTCCATTAAATTGTTGTAATTCACATCCTCCACATGCTGGTGAAGAATCTTTTCAGTAAAATCCCTTTGCAGCTGAAAATCTAATGAATGGCAGAGGCGTACGACGACAACAATTTGCATTTATATAGCGCCCATTGTGTAGGATAATATCTCGGAGGGTTTCACTGTGGCAGTGGTGGACCACAAGCAAGGGAGAATGGGGAGGGGGTGGTGATCATACGTGCAGTCGAAGAGGTGGGTTTTACAGTGGGATTTAATGATAAACGGGGTGAGGTGCAGAGGGATCAGAGCGTGCACAGTAAGTCTGTTTTAGCTGATTGAAGTGGGGCGATGGCAGAGGAGTGGGGTACAAGAAAGTCAAAGAAATAGGCAGGTACTAGGGCATGAAGGAGTTTGTGTGTATGTGAGCGTAAGAAACTTGCAGACGACTATCACAGTGGACCATATTACCTCTTCGGGGTCCCTTACAACAATGAGGTGAATGCACTGTTTTCAATGTGATTTACTGGCAGCAATGAACAGACCTGCACCCATAAAAAGAACAGCTGGTTATACACTATACCCTATAAATCTGAGATCAGCAGAAAATGTTTCAATAGACAGGACCCAGTAGGCCACCTTGACCTGATATTTCTTCAATATTACTTCAAAGAGGCAGGAAGGGCACACTGACCATTTCCCAGCCAGATGGGCATGGTTTCAAATCCCCAAAACAATCTGTGGCTTTGCATCTGACTGATTCATTAGTTCTTAGGGCGAGCGAGAAAGCGGAAAATCAGCATGAATCATTATTAGAAAATAATAATTTGGAGAAATGATACGATATTGACTGAATTGGGCTTTATTTCTTAGCATATTGATTTTATTTCGAAATTAAAATACAGTCAACCCATTGCATAAGTGAGAGAAATTGTGGAAAGTATGCCCAAATGGGCTAATATCTCACTGCAAGAAAGGGATATTTCTTGTTGAATGAGAGTTCCCTCAGTATCTTCTTTCTGTCACTGTAGTGAAGGAGCAAAATCCTCTTTCCCTCTTCCTGTCAGGTTATGGACCCATTTGATCTCTCCCTCCAGAATGTCAACCCTATCATCACAGCACCCAACGACATTCTGGTGTCCCCAAAGGTTGGCTCTTGCTAATACTCTCTGGAATGAAATAAGCAAGATGTGTCCCTCCACGGAAGGAGTCCATGATTCGTCACCTCCCGCCTCGACTACTCAAATGTCCTCCTCATCGGTCTCCCCAGCTCCACTATCCACAAAATCCAGTTAATCCATAACTCTGTCACCCGCATATTCACCCGCACTAACTTTGTACCCCTTCACACCAGTTCTAGCCAGGCTCCACAGGCTTCCAACTGTGCAGCGCCTTGGGACGTCCTCCTGACGTGAAAGGCGCTTTATAAATGGAATCTTGTTGTTGTTGTTCCTATTCCCAAACGTTCAATTTCAAGATCCTCACACTCGTCTTCAAATCCCTTCATGCCCTGGCATCTCCCTACCTCTCTGACCTGTTTATTCCCCAACCCAATACCTACTGTCTTTGCTCGACTGGCTCCATACTCCTGCTTGTCCCATCAGTGGCTACACATTCATCCACTACATCCTGAAACTCTGGAACACTCTTCTGCTATCCTCCACTTGCCCCTCTGGCCCAATCTTCAAATCCACTATTCTCTTCGACTGTGCCTACCTCCCCACGGCTCAGCAACATGCTCCGCCACTGTCAAGCGCTCTGGGACGCTACCCTGTATGAGGGGTGCTATATAAATGCAAGTTGTTGTTTTTGTTGTTGTTGAGTGTGCATTCCATTCCAGACACAGGAATGTTTCCATGTGTGGGGTGGCGTACATATGTGGAACTCTCAGTCTGGTTTGGATACTTTTAAGTATTGTGATGTGTTTACGCATGTGTCGGACACCCTGCTGATCCTAAAAAAATCACAGCATCGGACTGTTTTCAAATGAGTCAAGCGCCTGGATTCACCAACCATTCCTGGCAACCTGTTCCAGTCATTAACTATGCTCTGGGTAAAGAAATACGCCCTGGTGTCATGATTCCCCTGGGCTGACAAATTACAGATTCTGGAGTTTTCATACACTGCGTTTCTTTTTATCTCTTGTGGCTTCTCTGGAATCCTGCAGCTATCCGATACACTTATTGATGTGCAAAGTAGCTGGATTTTGACGCTTATAACAATTGTTGTGTGATAGAGGGATCTAATTTCGATGTGCGTAAACCAGACTTATTGGTGACCCAACAGAATGTCGCTGCACATATTGACTCAAGCCTGCTGGCGGAAATAACATCTAGTCCATAATAATCTAGTCCAGTCATCAACTGGTGAGCAAATGCCTCAAAAGATCAGGGAATAAGAGGATTACTTGCAGTAATTATTCAGTGCAGAGCTAAACAGATATTGAAAATATTCTATAATAATCCTTTCATTTGATCTTGTACCTTTCAAGTTGGGAAGACGTCTCAAAACGCTTCACTGGATTTTAATCTAAAGTGGTGTGATTGTATTTTTGTGGGCGAACATTGTAGCCATTTTTGCTCACCGCAATAATGCAATATTCCTCAAACGGCCATGAAGTGAATGACCAATTATATCTGGAGGGTAGGGGGTGAGGGTGGAGTTGTTCAGGACACCAGACTATGTCATAGGATTTTTAATAACTATTTGAACAGGCAAATGATAATCAATTTAATGTCTCATCCGAAGGACAGTACCTCCAACAATGTAACACACCCTCAGCACTGCATAGAAGTGTCAGTCTAGCCCGTGTGAGTTGAAAGTCCTGACATGGGGCCTGAACCTACAACCTTCTGACTCAGAGGCCACAGTATTACCAATTGAGCCACGCTGACATGCCTCAATCCTCAAACCCTCAGAATATCCAAATAACACCACTAACTGGGTGTTAATGTTGAGAGGGCTATTTCCCACTACCCACTATTGCCATTGAAATAACTAATAATCAAGAATACGGGAATCATATCATGAAGACTTGGTGACCAAAGCAAACTTGGTAAAGCCAGATTAGATTCGTTTAAAATAGTTTGATGCTATGATGGAAAGACATTAGTGGGGTATTCAGGTACGATGCGACCAAATAAGCCGAAGGATCTTCTGCATCCAAACCAATCTTGTCTTCATTGCTGTTTGTGCAACAGAAAAAGCTTTATTCATTTATCCTGAGACTAAGCGCATTTGTTTACTTAACGTTGGGTTAGTGGCAGTTCAACATTTTATTTTTGTTAGGTAAGGGTATCAAGGGACATGGGGCAAAGGCAAGTAATTAGAGTTGAGGTACAGATCAGCCATGATCTAATAGAATGGTGGTACAGACTTGAGGGGCTGAATGGCCTACTCCTGTTCCTGTGTTCCTAAGGGGACAAATCCCAATAACCAACACAATCTAAAATCCTTAACTGGGAAGATCACGATGAACTGAGGACACCTGCATTAATCCCATGATTTTCACTGTCTCCTCCTTCATGGGATTCTCCTACTTGTAGGGAAACAGGCTGCCAGGAGAGTCCTCTGGAGACAGCAAACTGAAACATCTGCTACTTCATTGTCTTCTTGCACGACTGCCAAAGCCCATCCATCAGGCTGCATTTGTTGTTTTTGCATGGTGAGGGAGGGAAGAGGATAGGGGTTAATCTGACACATCAGTCAGAGGCTTGTGGCTGTTTTATTTTAGACTTGTTGTTTTAAGGATTCTCATAACTGAAACAAGAAAAAAAGATGAATCTGGCTGAATACTTCTACTGACTAAAGATAAAGCAGTTAAAAGAACATATCGACGGCATACCCCTATGGTATTGGAAGTAAAGTCATCATCCTCCTTGGCCCTTGGATAAGGTACCAGAGGGCTGAAAAAGCTGACACAGTACGTCCCGCCCTACCATCGGTGGCCGGGCTTTCAGCCTCTCTGCCCCCACACTCTGGAACTCATCCCACGGTGCCTTCGCCTCGCTTCCTCCCTTGCCTCCTTCAAGGCCGGTCCCAAGACCCTTCTCTTCGACCGTGCCTTTGGTCTCTCTCCCACCTCGCTGCCTTCCCTCACCCCTACACCACCCCTCCCCCATGCTCGGGCCCTGACATCTGACTGTTCAGCGCTTTGGGACGTCCTCCCGACGTGAAAGGGGCTCTATAAATGTAATGTTGTTGTTGTTGTTTGTAGGATCTTATATAGTGATGGTCATTTTATTGCTTTCAAAGGCAGAACGTTTTTTACCAGTCATGGTCTGTATGTTGAACACACAAATTGTTCCATGAGGGAGTAACTAAACCGCTCACGAGCACCACACATGGGATAAAGGGAAATTTCGTGCAGACATTAGTACAATGCTTTGAGCCTCATGTTCACCCATTGTTTGAGATCAAAAGAAAAAAAACATGCAAGCTGGGAATCTGAAATCAAAAGCAGAAAAATGCTGGATATTTGAAAGAGGTTTAATTTTAAAAAGATGTCTGTTTTTTATTTGTTTCAAAACCCTCAGACTGATAGTCGCTCTCAGTAAATAACCCCTCTGTGGGCTGGCCACTTGTGGGATTATGACATTGAAACAAATAAATGTTAGAATTACAGGAATTTACTTGTTTATACCAGGGGAAATAGACCTTTCAGCCCATTGTGCTGACTCTTTGAAGAAAGGATCCATTTAGCCCATTTGTTTGCCTCAGTGCCTTGGGACGTCCTCCCGACATGAAAGGCACCATACGAATGTAATTTGTTGTTGTTATTCGTGTTGTTGTTTTCCTGTTTTATACACTTCTATATTACAGTGACACATTACACTAATATGAAATGCAGGTCTATTATTGTAATATCAATTCCACCTAGTAAAATAAGTTGAATTAAAATACTTAAATAAACATTTGCTTTTCAAAACTATTTCTGTCCATCTTTTTATGTAGGCACATTGTTTGTCTTTACGAGATTAAAGATGCTTGTTTCAACAACCTGGCTGGACTCTATTACTATCAGTTCAATAGCTGCCTGCCTGCTCCAATATAAACAGAAAACCAATTTATCAATTTTCTTAAGTTTGTTCATTAAATTATATGACTAACCTCTGACTGGCTATAATAATAATAATAAAAATACTAATCATTGCATTTGATAAAGAGCCTTATCACGTCGTTGAGACGTTTCAAAGTGCTTCAGAGGATATATTATTAAGTCGTTTGACTGTGTTTTGTGGGTGAAACACAACAATACAGTAGTGTCCCACAAACAGCCCTGAAGTGAATGACCAATTTTATTTGAAGGATTTGTTGGCCAGGACACCTGGAGAAACTTCCTTCTCTTTCAATTAATGCCATGGGATCTTTAACATCCACCTGAACAGGTAGAGGCACCTCAGTTTAACATCTCAAAGGAAAGGACTTGCATTCTTATAACCCCTTATTGTATTGAAAATTCTCAAAACCCTGCACAAAGCAATGTCCCACAAACATTCACGAAGTTAATTACCTTTTTCCTTTGGGGGATTGCTTGCCATTATCCCGAGAGAAGCTTCCTTTTCTTTAAAGTCTGGTAAGGGCGGTTAAGGCCGGGACATTCTCTCATTTAAGGAACAGCTTGATGTTGTGAAAGAATGGAAGGATGTTTAGGGCGGGTGTTCTCGAAGGAGAATATTAAATAGATTTTTGGGGGCTCAGCCTAACACATGTGGAAACCATCACTATGTTTAAGAATATCCAAACCAAGCTGAGATTTCCATGCATCCCACCTACACGTGGAAATCCCAGAGATAGATTGTTGGAATGGAACGCGCTCTCTCTCTGGAGGGACCCATCCTGCTTACATAATTCTGGAAAGTATTAGGCGCGGGTTGGCAAGAGCCAAGGCTTGGGGACCCCAGAGTATGGGGTGCTGCGGGAGTCTAAGCAGCTAAAACCGCATAGCTTGCCGTTGATAGCAAGCTTTCCCGCTGCTTGTCCAGCTAAGACCACCCTACCCATTAGTGCTTGGCTTGCAGGATTAACAGGGTCAAATGGATCAAAGAGCCTTCTTCATCAAACCTCTCTATTGATCGTGTGTCTGGTATAAGCAAGTTTTACTGTGCAAAATTTCATAGAAGCACAATAAAAACATCATTAGAAGAAAGGTCATTAAAACAAATTCTGGACTTTTCGCTTGAGAAATACACCTAGACCTACATTCACTTTGACAGTTATTTAACTATGGAAACTCAAAGCTGTAAATGTTCTCCCAGTACTGCCTCAGGCTGATTGCCACAGTCGTGAATCAGCGAGCAGCGGGGCCTCGGGAAACCGAGCGGGAAGTTGTCTTTTGCGGTCGGGCTGGGCACAGAGACGGCCATTTCAAACCTCCCACTTAAACCAACCCCTGCATGACGTCATTTCCACACGCCGTTTTTTTAAACCGCACAGGACCCACAACCTTCCCTCATCCACATCTGCACCCTTCACAACTCTCCTCCCTCCTCAAACCCCACAGTCATTCTCCCTCCACAATCTGAAACCCCCCAAACCCTTCCCTCCAGCATCCAATCCCATCAGCACTCCCACCCGCATCACCCTCCAAAACGTCCGCTCCCTCTCAAACAAAACCCTGGCCATCCACGACCTGATGCTGGATGAGCATATTGACAGCCTAGGGCTCACAGTAATCTAGCTGTCCCCAGGCAACCCCATCCCATTCGCCGAAGCCTCCCAATTCCCCGGCTATACATTCCACCACACCCCCCAACCATCACGATGGTGGGGTGGCTCTCGTATCCCAACCTTTCTTAACCTATACCTCTATTCCTCTGGCTGTTTCCTCTCTTTCAAGCACCTCACCCTCCACCATCCCTCCTCACTCTCCTTAAGAATCCTCCTTATGTACCACTCCCCCAAACCTCTTGGCTCCTTCCTCACGGACATCTCCTCTCATCCCCATCCCTCTGCACTGAATGCCTGGTCATCATGGGGTGACTTCAACCTTCATCTCAACTCCTCGTGCCCCACTTACGCTGACTTCACTGCATTCCTCTCCATCTAAATCTCAACCTCCATATAAACTCCCCGACCACAACCGTAACGACCACCTAGACCTTGTTTTCATCCACGGCTTAAATATCTGTGGTCTGTCCATCATAGACAAGGCCATCTCAGACCATTTACTCATCTCCCTCTCCTCTCGCATCCCTTTCCTCTGCATCAAGCCCTCCACCATCCTTTTTTCGCCCATGGAAAAGGCTTCCCCTGAATCCCTCACAAATGCCTCAGACCTCCTCTCCCTCTTCCACCCGCAGTTACCCTGATGCAGCTGTCAAGCTGCTCCATGATCCCCTCTCCTCCACCTTTCAACTCTCTTGTCCCCCTGAAATCCAGGGCTGTCTCCAAACCCACCCACTCCCGCTGGTACAACAGCCATCTCCGCTCCCTAAAATCACAAACCCGGTTGCTCGAGCACAGGTGGCAGAAAACCAGCCTCACAGTTCACCACCAGCTTTGGCTCGAGCACCTTCGTACCTGCCACTGCTCCCTCTCACAACCAAAAACTGTATCATTCAAAGATCATTCTGGAGGCCAAAAATAACTCCCAAATCCTATTCTCCACCACCCACCCCCTCCTCTGTGAGCCTCCTCAAGCACTCTCAATCATTACATCAGTCGCCAAGTGTGAAGAGATCATGGACTTCCTTACCCATAAAATAGAAAACATCAGCCCGGCAGCCTCATCCTCCTGTCCCTTGTCCCCTACCAACCCCTCATTTCTGTCTCATTCATCACCCCCTACCCCCCACCCCAGCTCCTACCACGGGCCCCCATCTTACAGGAGTCCTGTAGCTCAGTGGTTAGAGCACTCACTTTGCAAGTGAGAGACCTGAGTTCAATTCCAGGCAGCGCGAAACCTTGGGGCAATTTTCCTTACTCCACACGCCTAATAATAATCCCTTCAAACCAAAAACAATAATAAATTGGTCATTTCAATCTACGACTGTTTGTGGGACATTGCTGTGCGCAATTGGCTGCCGCATTCGCCCACAAATGTACCAGTCAATTCACTTTACAGTGTGTTCTGTGAAGCGCTTTGGGACGTCCTCCCGACGTGAAAGCGCTATATCAAATGCAAGGGATTATTATTATATTATTATTATTATTATTCCTTTGCTCCTATCCTTCCTCCTTTCCCATCTCTCCTTCCTCCCTCTCATCCTCCATCACCCTGATGAACCCACCGCCTGGCTATCTCAATCCCCTCCCCACCAGCTGCTGATCATCCAGCTCCCCAGTTTCCGCTCTGCTCACGGTACAGAGAAGCGCTCGTGAAAATCACAAACGATGTCCGCCTCTATCTGGACCTCTCTGCTGCATTCGACACAGTCGATCACGCTATCCTCCTCCACCGTCTGTCCTCCATTATCCACCTCAGTGAGACCTCATTCTCTTGGTTTGAGTCCTATTTTACAAACCGCCAACACGACATATCCGCAAATGTTTTTTCTTCTCTCTTCCACCCAGTCACCCGTGGGGTACCCCAAGGCTCTATCCTTGACCCCCTTCTCTTTCTTATCTATATGCTCCCTCTCAGAGATGTCATCCACAGACTCTGGGTTAACTTCCACATGTTACGGGGTGATACTCAACTGTACTTCTCCTCTCCAATTGTGTTCTGTCAGCTTGTCTGACTGACATCAAGGCCTGGTTGAGTGCAAACTTCTTGCAGTTAAAACATCAACAAGACGGAATCCATAGACTTTGGCTCCCGTCGATGTCTTATTCCTGCAGTTTAGACCTCCTCAACCTACCCAATCTGTCCTTAAAACTCTCTGAACCTGTGCGCAATTTAGGCATCAGATTCAATCCCCAATTATCCTACCTCGCCACACCCAGTCCCTGATCGGGACCACTTTCCTCCACCTCCGCCACGTTGCCCATCTCCGACAATACCTCATTTCACAAGCTGCCAAACGCTTGTCCACATCTTCATCACCTCTCAGCTGGACTACTTTAATGTCCTCCTTGCCATCTCCCCTCTTTCACTATTCACAAATTCAACTCATCAAAACTCCGCCGCCCAATTCTCACCCGTACCAAACTCCACACCGTGATTCTCCAGTCCTTGTCAAACTCCACTGGCTCCCTGTCACAGAACAGATCAAATTCAAGAACCTCACTCTAGTGTTTAAATTCCTCCGCTTTGGCACCCCCCCTATCTCCTCCAATCTCATTTCTCCCCACAGCAGTACCCGTTGCCACCGATCTATTGGCTCCGACCTGCTCCTTGTTCCTATGAATCCTCCACCATCAGCGGCCGCGCCTTCAGCCACTATGCCCGAAGCTATGGAACTCCCTCCCTCAATCCCTTTGCCTTGTCCTCCCTTTCCAAATTTTCAGGTTGCGCCTGAGGACCTTCCTCTTCGACCTATCCATGGTCACCTCCCCTGGCTCGGCATCGGGCTCCACCATTGTTAAGTGCTCTGGGACACCGCCTAGTGTGGAGGGCGCTATGTGAATGCAAGTTGTTGTTGATTGTCAACTAAGTGACAGAACCAGTGTCAGAGCAGTTAGTTTCCGGTCTTTCCGACAACTTCTGTTCCCTACAAATATTTTCGTCCCAGATCGGCTCAAACAAAAATAAACTTGCTCATCAGTTGGCAAAGTAACCTCTCACTGCTATGAGTGTGGCAATATACTTTATTGCAGGAGAGATTATATTGTATACTTTTCATCTTCTGAACTTCAAAGGCATATTCAGATCGATATGATGCAATATCTCTTGTTGATAAAATGTTTTGCACCTGTTGAGGGCTGCTTTGATTACAATATTCTCTTATTTTCTCTGTTAATTTTTTATTTGGTCAGCCATTTGTCTGACTCATACGTAAACCCATCACTATGCTTAAGAGTATCCAAACCAAGCTCTGATTTCCATGTATCCCACCTACACATGGAAATTCCAGAGATAGATTGTTGGAATGGAATGCGCACTCTCTCCCTGGAGAGATGCATCCTGTTTACCCAATAACGGAAAGTAATAGGCACAGGTTGGCAAGAGCCATGGCTTGGGGACCTCAGAGTGTGTGTTGGGTTGTGTTTTGGTCCTGCGAAAATAACATGTGCTTCATATATTTCTCTGTTTATGTAAATAATGAAAAACTGCAAGAGATTTGAGAGCAGCGGGGTTGATTATGCCTCTGTCAGTTGCTCTATCCCATTTGAGTCCATGAATCAGATTTGATCTAAAGCACTTGTGTTTCAAATTATTTGAGTCATTAAAACTTGTTTATTAGGTATGCTCCAGTAATATTGTTTCTCCAGTGCTGTTTATTCCATAGGTTGGAACCAAGGCTTCTTCTGAGCATCAGGGCCAGAGTGGGGCTCTCTCATTGGGTTTCCAACATTCTGCTGATTTGATATTGAAGCTTTGATTTTAATCTTCAGGTGGCTATGATTCGAGCAATGTTTTCAATTATTGCCCTGACCAGCAATTACTCTTATCACTCAAATGCAAATTGCTTTGCACTGGCTCAGAGCGTTGCTCAACTTGCTTTGCATTCCTGGCTCTGAAGAATCATTATCTTTGACCTTAGAGTTGTCACCTGCTGGTTTATGTCATTCATGTTTTATGTGCACTCCTAGTCTCATAACTTGTGCAGCTGAAAACTGGGACTAAGGTTGTATATTCAGGTTGGCAAGGTCTCAACTGACCTCACTCTTGCCTCTGAGTCAGTTTGGCATCAGATTTAACCACACCTAATTTGTAGCAGTACATAGAGCAATGCATAGTGAAAAGAAGCACTTCAAGACTAGTTTTAGATTCAACTGATAAATCCATATTCATGCAGAAAATCAGAGAGGAATGTTGGTAACAGCTGCTGTTGTTCTGCATTCCTGTCATTCAGCAGTGCTCCTTTGAGAGCTGGCTCCATCTTCTCCATCAATAGATTGCATATCAGTGTGCAAGGCAGAAACCCAGGAACACAGCTCCAATTCTGAAAATGCTCCAGAAAGCAATCGATACTCAGTGTGGACATAGTGTGATAAAATAAATCCCACAGCACTGGACAGTAAAAGCAAAGACAAATCAGCTGATCCGAGAGAGACTGATCATTACCCATCACCGAACAAACCTGAAGAAATAGCTGCATTTTATGTGATATTTCCAGCAGATGCCCTACTGTATGCAACACTCTGTTTCTAACGACCTGTTTCCATACTTTTGCCTTTCCTCTCATTAAACGTAAGGTGACAAATTTGCTCCAAGGAAGAAAATCCTATTAAATGTCCAATGTTGGGCTCATTTACACTTCATGCGTTTTTGGTTAAAAGACAAAATTTTCCAAAGTTTCAGCTGTTATTGATCTCATTTACTGCTACAGTGAACATTCATGCTTTTCACAGGTTATTTAGTGGTACCATTTTAAGAATTGTTTGCAAAATATAAATAAATATTAGCAAGTCTATTTCATTAAGTTAACAACAATAACAAGAAGTAAACAACATTGGTAAAATAAACGAGTGAGTTACGAGCTGTACTACACTCAAAGGATTCTGGCAGGATTCAGTCAACCTTACAAGATTTTTTCATTAGTGGCACATTCAACAAAGATATTACTCCCTGCTGTTATGTATTGTAAAAGTATTTCAGCTTGTTATGTACTTTACAGTCTTTCTTTGTTACTGATACCTTTTTACATTTCCAATGCAGATGTAGGGTCATAGGAACATAATAAGGTAGGAACAGAAACATGCCATTGGCTCATGGAATCCACTGCACCGTAAAGCATTACGTACTATTGTTTCCGCTGACCCCACTTCCCTGCCACTAGGCCATATTTCTAAAGTATCGTTAATAATAACAAATAATAACAATAATCCTTGCATTGGTATAGTGTTATCATGTTGTAGAAACAAAATATAGTGTAAAGTGAATTGACTGAATAATTTGTGGATGAAACACGGCAGCGTTTGAAACACAGTTGTGTCCCACAAACAGTCATGGATTGAGTGACCAAATTATTATTTTTATTTATTTATAAAGGGATTATTATCCCTGGAAAGCAATCCACCTACCGACTAATAACTGGGTTCTTACTTACTGCTTGGTAAACAGAGGTGTGTGGAATAAGGAAACTTGCCTAAGGTTTCACCCCGCCCGGGAATCGAACCCGGGTCCTTTCGCTTGCGAGGCGAGAGCTCTAACCAATACCCTACATCACTCCCACCTTGAAAAAACCCTCCCTTGATGCATCGCAGCTATCAAGCTACCGGCCCATCTCCAACTTCCCCTTCCTGTCCAAGGTCCTGGAATGAGTTGTCGCCTCCCAGCTGCGCTCTTTCCTCTCCACCCATTCAGTCGGGTTTCCGTGCTGCCCATAGCACAGAAACTGCCCTGGTCAAGGTCACCAATGACATCCTGACCATCTGTGACCAGGGCTCCCTCTGCCTCCTCGTCCTCCTCGACCTATCGGCAGCATTCGATACGGTCGACCATGCTATCCTCCTCCACCGCTTGTCCTCCCACCTAAACCTTCAAAGCCCTGTCCTTGAGTGGTTTAGGTCGTACATCTCCCACTGTCTTCACTTTGTCTCCACAAATGGTTTTTCCTCCACCCCCCGCACTGTCTCATGTGGTGTCCCTCAGGGCTCTGTCCTCGGTCCCCTCCTCTTCACCCTCTATACGCTCCCCCTGTGGTGACATCATCCGCAGACATGGGGTTAACTTCCACATGTATGCGGATGACACCCAACTCTACCTTTCCTCCTCTACCCTCAACTCCACGACCCCGATGTCCTGACAGCTGCCTGTCCGACATCGAGTCCTGGACGAGAGGTAACTTTCTTCAGCTCAACGTGCGTAAAACTGAGGCCCTCCTGATTGGTTCGCGTCAGCGCTTCCACACCTCAGGCGCGGACAGCATTAGCATCCAAGGCTGCACTCTCCACCTCTCAAAGCCACTCAGGAACCTCAGCGTTCTGTTTGACCCTGAGCTGTCCTTTCTCCCTCATATCTGCACCACAACTGGCACCGCCTTCCATCACCTCCGGAATATCGCCAGACTACGGCACTACCTCACCCCTCACGCTGCTGAAACTCTGGTCCACTATGGGAACTCTCTCCTCGTCGGCCTTCCCGCCACCTCCCTCCACAAGCTGTAGGTCATTCAGAACTCTGCAGCTCGTGTACTGTCCCGCACCAGGCTTCGGGACCACATCACTCCCACCCTCGCTCGCCTCCACTGGCTCCCCATCCCCCAGAGGATCGAATTCAAGATCCTCATCCTCACCTACAAGGCCATTCACGGCCTTGCTCCCTCCTACCTCTCCGACCTACTATCCCCCTACCTACCTGCCCGTACCCTCCGTTCCTCTGGTTCCGGTCTGCTCCACATCCCCCGCCCCGACCACCCTACCATCGGTGGCCGGGCCTTCAGCCTCTCAACCCCAGGCTCTGGAACTCTATCCCCAATGCCTTCGCCGCCTCCTCCCTTTCCTCCTTCAAGGCCGGTCTCAAGACCTTTCTCTTTGACCGTGCCTTCAGCTCCCCTCTCGACTCTCTACCCCCTCCTCGCTCCCTCCCTTCCCTCCCCTCACCCTGATTTCCCCCCTGCTCGGGTCCCGACCCAACTGTACAGCGCCTTGGGACGTCCTCCCGATGTGAAAGGCGCTCTATAAATGGAATCTTGTTGTTGTTGTTGTACAGGACTCATTCTTGAATCCCTGAATTGATTTCCTATCTGTGGTTTCCTGAGGCAATACATTCCAAATTCGTATTAGTATTTGCCTCCTTCCTAACCAATTTTGCCCTAATTGTAAGGTCATTCTGGAGACCTGTAGCTCAGTGGTTAGAACATTCACCTTGCAAGCGAAAGACCTGGGTTTGATTCCTGGCAGGTTGAAATGTTGAGCAAGTTTCCTTACCTAACAGTAAGTGGGAACCCGTTGGGTAGTTGATTAGCAGATCACTTTTCCAGGGGTAATAATTCCTTAAACAAATAATAAATTGGTCACTTCAATCCATGACTGTTTGTGGGACACTGCTGTGCGCATTTGCCTGTCGCATTTCACCCACAAAATATAGAGTCAATTCACTTTACAGTCTATTCTGTGAAGCGCTTTGAGACGTCTAGAAGACGTGAAAAGTGTTATATCAAATGCAAGGATTATTATTATTATTAACTGATCAAAGTTTAAAAACTGAGCCAAAGATGATTGAAATGATAATAGACCTGTATGGGTTCCACTACACTTAAGCTTCCCACCTCTATCCTACTCTGTCACTAAAACCAATGTAATTTTTCTGTATTGAAGTATCCTAAATTGACCACAAAACTCTAGGTGTGGTCTCACAAGTGCCTTATACAGCCGCAACAGTACTTCCATGCTTTCAAACCCCTTGCCTTTAGCTATGAATTCCGAGGATCTCATTTGCCTTGCAAATCACTTTGCAGCTGTAAACTAATTTCTTTTATGATTTATTTACTGGCACTCTTGGGCCTTTTATTCATCTGTTCCCTCTAGAACTTTTCCATTTAACTCATATTTCCAACTTCTATTTCCAAACTCTATAAGGGCATTCCCTGACATGTCAATGCAATACAGAGACATAAAACAGTATCAATACATAGTGAACTATCCTCCTTTAAGAGGAGGTAAGCATGGGTCCACTTAAGCGCTAAGTTTACTCCAAGGCAATGTGTTTGGCAACAAAAGGTTGGAATTGAGTCACGACGGAAAAGTCCAGCCACTCTGAATACATATGGAAAGAGAGTCGAGTGCTGGTCAGACCCGTATCACGT